>NW_009259041.1:763212-763469 GCF_000687185.1 Egretta garzetta | reverse complement strand
CACTTTCCCCTGCCATCCATCATCCCCGCTGAAAGCCCGTTGACGTCAACCCCGTCCCGTGCACGCCGGTCCCCGCCACCGGGGAAACGGGGATAGGGACCGGCGAAAGCGGGGGGTCCTGCCCGGGGAGGGCTTGCCTCGGGGCCTCAGCCTCACACCGAGCAGCCCACGTAACGCTGGTGCTCACCTCTCCCCCGGCTTCCCGGTGTCTCCAGCCTGTGCTTTGTAGATGGATTTGACTCTGCTCCCTCTGCAGC
>NW_009259041.1:758229-763135 GCF_000687185.1 Egretta garzetta | reverse complement strand
GAGGAGGAGCAAAACGATGCCCCGGGCCGGGCAGAGGCCCTTGTGCTGCTCCCTCCTTGCTACAGCTGGGGTTACAGTAAGCCGGGAGAAGCCCGAGGGCAACGTGGGCATCGCTCGTCCCCCGCAGTGGGGAAGCACCCAAACGGGCGTGGGCCTGGCCAGCCACCGCGTCCACAGAGCTGCTGCAGAGCGATGGCTCCTCTGCGCCTCAAAACGATCCCCAGAGCCAAGGCCACCATCTGGGTGCTTGACCAAGTTGTCCCCGTGGGAGGTGGTGGCCGTGCCAGGCTCTGTGATGGCCCAGTCCCTGCTCCCGGGGGCCTGGGAAGCATAGCAAGGGGTCTCTCGAGGCTGAGCAAAATAATTAGCCCTGGGCTGAATTGCATCACTTGGTGCACAGGGAGCACCCCGCGGGGCTGGGCTGCTTATTCCATTAGCGTGCCGAGAGCAGGAGCCTGCGGAGCCCCTCGGGCCAGCGGCGCAGGGATGGGCTTCGCTTGCGGCACAAACCCAGTGGCTTTGCAGCCCGCGGTTGTCCCATGCTGCAGGACGAGGGGCCACCAGCCCAAACCAGTCCTGGCACGGCTGGCTGTGTTGCATGGCCCCCTTCCCCGAGCAGTGGAGCGGCTGCTCCCACGCCTCTCGCCTCCGGCCCCAGTTTAGACGTGTGCCCTTTTCTTTCTACATCAGCACCTCTTGAAAGCCAGCCCTTCTGCTGTGCTCACACACCTCTCCTGGAGAGCCGTGTACCTTCTCCGTCATCCCTTTGCGAGGGCAAACTCCTGCCGCCTCCCCCATCCCAGCGCTCCCGGCCGCTGGCTTCGTCCCCATTTCAGCCCCGTCCTGGCAGCACCGGTCACAACAGCCTTTGTGGGACATGGACAGAGGATGAGGTCGCAGCATCTTGGTCTGCCCCTTTTTTGGCCCCTTGCACCCCAAATCAGGAGGCAAATCCCCGCCAGCTCCCCCCGCGGTCTGTCCTCCCGCAGGTTCTGCTGTCCCCCGAGCTCAGACGAGCCCGCCCGTGGGGATCGTGCCCTTTGCGGGCTTACACCCGCCCTCCCTGCGCCACAGCCCTACGAGAAGCATCGACATTGATGCAAGATGAGGTTTAAGGTTATGAAAATACCCCATTTTCCTGCTTATTAAAACCCAAGCCGTGTGGCCCCATCTCCTTGCATCCATTTCAATGCACTTACAATGTTTTGTCACAGCATCTCAAGTAGCAGGGAAACAGGCTCATTTAGTAATTATTTTAAAGTGATTTAGTGCAGGATTGACAACCCTGCTGCCGCGCCGTGCTCGCTGCCTGCCGGATTGAAGCGCTCCCCGCCTGCCCTGGGATGCTGTGTTGGACCACGGAGGGATGACAGTGGGAGCCTCCCTGGGCTCCTCATCCTCCCCACAGACGGTGGCAAAGGGACTCCCCAAATAGCGAGCTGCGCCGACTTATTTGTTGGGCGGTGGAGCGATGCGAGAGCGTTTGGCCTTCGTCCTGGCGCGCTGGTGCATCGCCCCTTTCCCCAGCCGAGCCACGTGTGCTCCGGTGAGCAGCACCTTACCGGGAGCAGCCCCATCGGCCCGTCCTCCCGCTCTGCTGGGGACACACAGATGCCGGTGCCGGTCCAGGATGGCCGCCCCGGCTTCTCTCGCCAGGTCAGGCGCGGACCGTGGCAGAGCGATGGGTCTTTACCGCAGGCAGTGCCAGGCTCCCACTGTTTTTTGGCATCGCTCCGGCTCACAGAAGTCTTCCTACGGCAAGCAAGTTTTCTGCTGATCCCTGAAGAAGCTTTGCTAGAATAGTGCAGTCTTAGCATTTAAAAAGCAACTTTTTCTGCAAACAGCCTGCCTTCGCCCCTGGGCTCTGGAGCGAGCCGGGAGCTGCGGGCTGGATGCGGCCAGGCTGGGCGGATTGGACCCAGGCAGATGGGGTTCAGGCTGCTGGCACCAACACTGGGGGTGTGGATGGGCTTGGTTGCCCATCCTGGAACTGCAGGGCTGGTGGCTTGGTCCCAGGGAGCGCAACACGGGGCCGTAGCATCGGGCACCTCTGCTGCAGGCAGGCTTAAGCGACCAGGAGCAGAATATGGTCAGTACTTTGAGTTGAACCCAAGAGGACTTCAGGACTCTTGGCCCACGTGGGATACAGAGCCCCTGAAAGGCAAAGCAATATTTGTTAATGCAGAAAGGGGAGGGAAGGGGGGGGGCTGCTGGGTGCTGGCTGCCAGTGGAAGGAAATGGGATGTTCTCTGCAAGAAGAGGAGCGCTGGTAGGAGCAGCAGAAAGCCAGAGCCGATAGCAGCCCTTCCCCTGGAGGAAGCAGCTCCATGAAATATTGATGGGATTCACACACAGCAGATGAGTGGTGTGAGCTGCATTGCAGAGCTCGGAGCCGTGCAGCCGGGAAGGCAGCGGCTGCTGGGTAACGGGAAAAGCTCCTTTCCACAGCCCCTCCGCACGGGGGGAGATTGGTACCAGCCCCAGCCCCGTCGCGGCGGTGCAGCCTCAGTGCCCCAGCACCAGGCGAGGGGTTGGGGGCTGAGCTCAGGTGAGCCCGTCCCTGACCCATCCCGGGGGCCACCAAAGGCCCCGGGCTGGTTTCTTCCGTCCCCGCTGCCTCCCCATGGAAGTGGCCCAGTTTTCGGGGCCACCTGGCTGCAGCATCACGCTACCCAAGGCGGCTGCTGGTGGCGGCCACGTGCCCGCTCGTGCACGTCCCCAGCGAGGTCCTGCTCCCTCCCAAGCTGCCTATCATGGCCAAAACCAGCGCCAGGGCATAGGCAACGCAGAGGCGTGGGAGCCGGCCGCCCCCCAGCCGCAGGCCCGCCAGGTGGCTTTTGCTCCTCTGATTCTTTTATGTTGCCTAGGAAACGATGGGATTCAGCACAGATCTGATTTAGGCGAGTGGCAGACGTCACGCAGGGAACATGGGGGAAAGGGACAGCGTGGTCAGGGCACTGGCCCTGGGCTCCTGGTGTCTCGGAGGGGGGCTTAGCCCAAGATCAGCCCACGAGGCATGGGCAGGCGTGGGTGCTCCCGGCTCCCACACTTGTCCCCCCACCCAGTGAAAGGCGGCCGTGAGGCGGGTGCGGGAAGATGCTGTGATCCTGCCTGTCCTTCCCAGAGATACTCGGTTCCCCGTTCCGGTGCCCCTGGATGGGTCCCATCTGCCAGGAGCATCACTTCTGCTGGAGGTGCGGCATCCAGACGTGCTGGAGATGGACATGAGCTTTGTGGATGGGGATGGCAAGGAAATCACCGCGGCCAAGATGCACATGGACACAGCTGGGACCGAGGAAGGCGCCCGCTCCAGCAGGGAACCATCGGTTCTTACACATCACGCTGGCACTGCCGGGGCTGTGCTGGAGACCCTGGTGCAGGGCTGCGGCTCTGGTTGTCCATTGCTCCTGGGCCATCCCCGTGCACGGCAGCACGGAGGAGAGCGCCCGCAGCAGAAAGGCTGTTCAGACCCGACCCGCTGCCAGGCTCGAGGAACACCAAGCCACCGCTTATCCCAGCGGAGATGCGACGCGTCACCTGGGTTACTGGAGGAGCTGGTCTCCACGAAGCCACCCGTCAGGATGTCCTCAGGCCGCAGCGCTGGCTGCTGTCACCACCATCCCATCGGCGGGTCTGTGCAGGGGACGGAGCTCGTCACCCACACCACGGCCACCAGCTCTTCCCATCCCGGTGGAAAGCCTCCTGGTGCTGCTCTGCCATCCCTCCTGGAGAGCAGCTCCAATGCCGGACAGAGCGGCGGAGTGGCTCCGGTGTTTTGTCCTCCTGCTCCCACCCGGAGAGGAGCAACCCTGCAGGAGCATGCTGCGGGGTTTGCCCTGTGGCTGCCCTCCTCCTCCCAGGCACAAGCCTGCTAAACCTCGCTCACTCAACAGCCAGGCCTTTTTCCAGGAGCACCCTCAGGCAGGGGCTGCTCCCGCAGGATCCCCGAGCACAACCCTGGCTCAGCCCCATCCAAACTTCTCCCCTCTAAGCTCCAACTTTTCCTCACAAATGCAGCACATTTGGAGCCATCCTTTAATTTCCAGGTTTCCATTTCCCATGGAGATTGTGCAGGGGGATTAAAGCTGTGCCTCCAGCGTTTCAGCTGGGATGTAACTCTCAGACCCTGCCGGAGCAATGAGATCCGTAAATCCAGCAGCTGGAGTTACTTGCGAGTTCTCAGCTCATGTGCGCTGAATTATACCTCTTGCTGGGCAATTAAATTTATATGAGCAACTGCCTATCAAACCTGAAGCAATTAATTAGAATTAAGTACTTTTAGGGGAAATAAGCCCTTGCCTTACTCCCCCATGCAAGGATGAGCATGCGCTCGTGAGCCGTGCGGCTGCCCCGGCGTGTTGTGCCCCGGGCTCGGGACCGGCAGAGCCTCGTAGCGGCAGCTCTAATGTCTTTACTTGCCCCAAAAGTGCTGATTTTAGGGCCTACCTGCTCCAGATGTCGGCAGCACGAGGGGGCGAGAGGACCTGCCGCCTGCTTGCCGGGGCTTTCCAGCCCCGTCTCTCCCTGGGGACACCCACCTTGGGGGCTTCGAGGGAGCAGACAGCCCCCAAAATCCCTCTGCCCCCTTCCCCGGTGAGGCTGCATCCCAGCCAGCCCCCCTGCCAGGTGCTCATTTATCACCTCCCTCCTCCTCCTCTCAGCCCCAGCCGCTCCCCACCTGCGTGGGGGCACCCACCGGGCTCCTCCCTCCTTCCCCAGGGCTTTTGTCAAAGTGCCCAATTTTTCCCATTGATATTTTGCCCCCCGTTTCTATCTCAGCGGGATATTTGGGGCCAGGGCTCCCTCGCAGCCCCGGGCCGTTCCTCGCCATGTGCAGCCCCTGCACCATCCGGGTCACTGGGATGCACCGGCAGCGGGACCGTACAGTGCTGCCGGCTCCCCCGGG
>NW_009259041.1:756691-757254 GCF_000687185.1 Egretta garzetta | reverse complement strand
TCCGGCCGAGCTCATCTCGGCAGCGAGCGCCGGGCACCTCCCTGCTGTCCCCGTCCAGCGCCCGCTCCCGCAGAGGCCAGAAGCAGATTGTGAAAAGAGATAAGGGGTAAAAGTACAGGCGGGGAAAAGAAAATCCTTCCTTTGGGCTGAGGAGCGTGCGCTCCCCTTCCTTTGCGGTGGATTATCCTTGTGTGTGTTGCATTGGAAATGATCCCATTAGCGCGGCGCTCTCCTGATCTAATTTGCTTCCACCAGAGCCCGGTGCTCTCCCGGCGGCTGAAGCGCCGAGCGGGGAAAACAGCAGCAGGAGCCTTTTGTGTTCTCCTGGCCGTGGAAATACCAGGGCTTGGCCGTGCCACAGCTCTTCTTGCCCATAACGCCGCATGGAGAGGCCTGAGCCGGGCGCTGCGCCCGGCTGAGCCCCCGTGCAAAGGGATGTGCGTTTCTTTAGGCGCAGCCTAATGTCGGGTTTGCAGGTGGGGAAAGTGAGGCACGGGGAAGGGAAGCGGCGCGCGGTCGAGGGCGCGCTGGGGCTGCGGCTGGGATCCATTCCTTGTGGCGGG
>NW_009259041.1:755498-756156 GCF_000687185.1 Egretta garzetta | reverse complement strand
GCACCCCAAAGCTTGCCGAACGCAAGCGGCTGTGCCCGGGTCCCGCTCAGCGACGAGCGCTGCTGGGCATGGGAGCGGAGGGTGGAATCGGTGGGTGACGGCCGGGCGCTCGCCCAAAAGAGCCTGGGCAGGGCAGGGGAGGAAAACACCGACCGGGAGGGAAATGTGGGACGGCTGCTGCTCTCTGGGAGCTCGTTAGTTATATTAATGACTAATCGCCCACTTGTCCCTGTTTGCATCCCTTCTGTAATTGATAAATCCACGAGTTCGGCGGTGCTGGAGCCGAGCCTGCGGCTCCCATCGCGTCTCAGCCCGACCGTGCCCCTCGGAAGCTGCTTCCCCAAGGCGAACGGGCAGTGAAGCCCCTGCCTCGCCCCACTCCCCCGTTCCCAGCCGTAACTTATCCTCTACATTTGTGGCTGTCTCTCTGCAAAAAGAAATATTTTTCCAGGCGCTGCCTCCATCCATTACCATAAAGTGGCTTCGCTTGGCCTGGAGTTAATAATTCACCTTTCCTTGGAAGATGGATGCTCCCATCCCGCTGGAGTTTAAATATTCATGGGGAAGGGAAGGCAGCAAGCGCTGCGCCGTGCGGGAGGTCTGGCCGCCGCGTTGCAGCCTCTGCCGCCGGCAAACACCCCGGTCCCCGGCAGTGTGG
>NW_009259041.1:754507-754729 GCF_000687185.1 Egretta garzetta | reverse complement strand
CGGGCCGGGCGAGGGCCGGAGCGCCTGACCATGTTCAACGGGGATGCCAGCTCCTCGGCGGCCAGGAATGTCGTCCGCAGCTCCAGCATCAGCGGCGAGATGTACAACATCGAGAAGAGCGCGCGGGGCAGCGCCGACTCCGTCAGCATCACTGCCAGCAAGAAGAGGCGCTCCAGCCTGGGCGCTAAGATGGTGGCCATCGTGGGGCTGTCCCAGTGGAGC
>NW_009259041.1:753059-754450 GCF_000687185.1 Egretta garzetta | reverse complement strand
CCCCCCCCCTCCCAGTAACGGCCAGTGCCGGCTGCAGGGCTGTGGGCAGGGAGGGAGGGAACTTGGGGAAAGGACTTGTCAAACGGTTTGGCTCTGGGAAATATTTAAAGGCCTAAAATAGCTTTTTAAAGGGTGGAGGAAGCAAAAAGCTCATTTTAGTGCAGCCTTTTTCCCCAGTTACTGCTTTTTTCTGCCGGTTCTTGGTGGCATTTCATGATGCGGGAGCTGTTCGGTAAAGAGAGGAGTTAATTTGGAGCCCTCCAGCCCCGCAAGGTGTTTCTGAAGGGGTATAATTATCCCCAAAAGCCAAGCAAAAAGTGCCGGAGCCAGGCAGAACTGCACCCGGATGGCAGGAGCGGGAGCCTCCCGGCTGCCCCGGCTGCCGGTGCCCAGGTGAGCAGCGCCCGCTCCAGGGGTGCTGCCAGGGCCGGGCAAGCCCTTCCACGGGGGCAGCCCCGAATCAGCAGGACAAACCTGGCTCCCCCGCCCCGAGACTTCGCCGATCAGCCAGCGCCGGGGCTGTGCCCGCTTGTGGCACTGGGGGTGCCCGTCCCCTGTGGCATGGGGACATGGGCACACGGTGACAGGGCCCTGGGGGATTTTGGAGGCTGGGAGGTGGCTCTGCAGCCGCAGAGGGCAGGCTGGGAGGGTGTCAGCAACACGTGAGCTGAGTCTGGCAGGTCTCAGCACGCAGGGGAGATGACTGAGGTGCGGGTGGGCTCGTGGCCATGCTAAGGCACGATGGCATCGGTGCTGAGCGGGGGCTGTGGGGAGGTGGGGCTGGGACACGGGGAGCACAGGCAGCCCAGGGCTCTCCATCACGGTGTGAGCGGCACCGGGACACGTGCCCGTACGGGGTCCTGCCGGGCTTCATCCCCAGGGGAAGGTTGCCTAAATCACAAGAAATAACGCACCGAAGGTGGGGAGCAGCACACGGGGAGGCTCCGGCTCTGCCTGGCGCCCTGGTTCTTCTGTCCAGGAGGCTCTGGGGGCAGCGAGCGCTTCCCGGGCTCACCCCTGTCTTGGTTTCTAGAGGGTGGCCCCAAAAAGCTGCGCAGCAACATCCGGCGGAGCACGGAGACGGGCATCGCGGTGGAGATGAGGACCAGGGTCACCCGGCAAGGCAGCCGGGAATCCACCGACGGCAGCACCAACAGCAACAGCTCTGACGGCACGTAAGGCACCGCGGGGTGGCACGGGGGTCGGGACCTGGGGCTGGGCACCCTCCCTGTGCTCCGGGGGGATCTCGCTTTGGAGCCGGCAGCCCCACGAAAGCCCTTCGCTCTCCCCGGCACAGGTTCATCTTCCCCACGACCCGGCTGGGCGCCGAGAGCCAGTTCAGCGACTTCCTCGACGGGCTGGGGCCAGGCCAGCTGGTGGGGCGGCAAACA
>NW_009259041.1:750470-752829 GCF_000687185.1 Egretta garzetta | reverse complement strand
CCTGCCCTCCCCTGCCTGCTCCCGCTGCCGGCTCCCCACATCCCGTGCAGGGCAGGACACTCGTGGGGGGAAGCAGCACCTTTTCTTCCAAGGTCTCTCCTGCCCCCCTGCTGTGCATCAGCTCCTCCGAGCATCCCGCTGCAGAGGGGACCCAACAAACCTGGGTTTTGTTCTATTTTTCCCTTTTCTATCCAAAATGGCTGTAGAAAGCCATGCCCTAACTCTGAATTTCCTGCCAGCAGCAGCGTGTCCCTGGCTGTGCCCAGGGGACACCAAGGTGTCTGCCCCCTGTCCTGCTGAGGGGCTGGAGCTGCTGGGAATGGGGGGAGCTACCCTGGGGGGGGCCACAGTAACCAGGGTCCCCCATCCTGCAACCCCAGTCCCGGCAGCACAGGGACCAGGTCCTACTGGCCCCAAATAAACCCCCGGAGGGAGGGAAGGGAAAGGAAGGGGGGCAGGTGGATCCCTCTGGGTTTGCCCACCTTCCTTGGGAGGGGACACCACTGGCTTCCCCTTGGGGTGAGGTCCTGCAGTGCCCGCAGCTGAATCCCTACGGCTCCTGGCGTCCCCCGCCGCGGCATCAGCTCATCCTTCTCCCACGGGCCGGTTCCTCGCACGGCCCCCCGAGTCCGGCCCTGACCTGCTGCTGAAATGCCAAGTGTGTTTTGAGAACATCCAGGTTCATCTCGCTCCTATTAAACCCCGCTGGGACGTCAGCTCACCCCTTTCCCATCCCCACTCTCCCCCTGGGGCCACAAGGCAGCGAGCGACGGGGACCCACCAGCCAAGGGACATACGTACGTACGAGCAGGACAGCGTAAGTGGGAGAACAACTTCACACCCAGCTCAAGAGGTGCCCGGCCACGGTTTTTTCCTGCACATCCCCCTCGGCAGGGAGTGGGGAAGGACCCCAGTGAAGTGCCCCAGGGAGATGGGGGCTGGTGGGTGCTGGCCCCGGTGGGGTGCTCAGCCACCGACCCCTCCTGCCCCAAACTCTCCTGCTCTTGCCCCCAGCTGAGGGTATCGCCCGGCCAAGGCACAGCCCTGGTTAATCCCAGCCCCTTTTCCCATCATGAGGGGGAAAAAAAAAAAAAAAAAAAAATCCCCCTGGAAGGCTGCTGTGGGATGGAGCTGGTGGGGAGGAGGGGGCTGGCGCCCGGTTCTCTCCTGGCTGCTCAAAAATCCAAGCGTCTTCACATGAGCTCGGCTTTGTCCTTCCTCCAAATTCACGATAACTCACGCACCCGGTGGTGGGATGCTCGGTGCGCTTGAGCACTGGGTGCTGAGGGTGGGGAGCGGGCGGCGGCGTGGGGGTGCTGAGGCTGCTGAGATGACTTCTCCCACCGGCTTTTGGCAGCACCAAAAGGGAGAGCCGGTGGGGACCAGCCCAGCCCAGCGCTGCGGCCGTCCCCGCTGGGAGGTGGCCATCGGGGAGGGTGCTGAGCCAGTCTCGTCCCTCCGCCCTAGGTGATGTCCATGTTGGCATGGCCGACCGCAACGGGCAGCTGGAGGTGGAGGTGATCCAGGCAAGGGGACTCATCCCGAAGATGGGCTCCAAGTCCATCCCTGGTAGGTGGCTGGAGAGGGTCGGGGACGGAGGGGGAGCGATGGGGACGGGCGCTATGCTGGGACCATCACAGGAGCCAGCTCTGAGTCTGCTTCTCACCCGTTTTCCAACGCAGCCACCTACGTGAAAGTTTACCTGCTGGAGAACGGTGTCTGCCTGGCCAAGAAGAAGACCAAAGTGGTGAAGAAAACCTGCGACCCATCCTACCAGCAGCCTCTGCTCTTTGAGGAGAGCCCCCAGGGCAAAGTCCTGCAGGTGATGTACACCCCACGCAGGTATTTGGGGACAGGGAGGGAATAGGGGAGCAAGGATAGGGCATGGAAACCCAGCATCCTCAGCGCTGTCCTTCAGACCGCAGCCTCCCCATCCCGATGACGGCAGGTCCTTCCCAGCCGGGCAGGCCAAGTTTGCCAAGTTATCCCCGAAACTCCCACCCAGCGAGCGGGGCAGCTCCCCTAACACCTCCTCTGCTCCACAGGTGATCGTCTGGGGAGATTACGGGCGCATGGACCACAAGTGCTTCATGGGGATGGCCCAGATTGTCTTGGAGGAGCTCGACCTCTCCAGCGTGGTTGCGGGCTGGTACAAACTCTTCCCCACCTCCTCGCTGGCCGACTCCAGCATCGGACCTCTGACGCGCCGCCTCTCCCAGTCCTCCCTGGAGAGCTCCACCAGCCCCTCCTGCCCGTAGGCGGCAGGTTGGTGGGAGAGGCCGGGAAGGGAAAGGAGACGTCCTGACCTACCAAAACTGTTAGTGGATAGCTGTAAATATCCTGTCTTTCCCCATTCCCC
>NW_009259041.1:735599-750442 GCF_000687185.1 Egretta garzetta | reverse complement strand
AGGGGGAAGGAGAAAAAAAAAAAAAAAACCCCCCCCCACCCACCCACCACGAGGCAGACCGAGGGCCGACCGATCCCGAGACTGTTACCGCACCTCGTCCCGCCACCCCGTCGGGAAGGACGCCGCGCGCCGCGCTTCTCTCCTGGCCGCCCTGTGACTGCGTCAGCTCTGATTCATTCGGCGCCGCTGCAAGCCGCATGTCGACGAGGTTCCTTTTCCTTCGATTTCATTTCCTTGCCTCTGAGGAAAAGGTAGCTTTTCACAGAAGGAAAAAAAAAAACCTCAGAAAAAAAATCCAACTCAGCTGTATTTTTTTTTTTTTTTTCTCCAAGGAATGTAGCATCTTCTATTATGTAGCTTGCCACGTGCTAGCAACACACTCACTCTCTGCAATATCTAAGAGACTCCGGATTGCCCGGAAACATCTGCCAGCCACTTCCCGCTTGTTCGTTTTCTGACACCAACCCTGCGACACCGAGCAAGCACTTCTGGTGGCCAATTTTTTTTTTTTTTTTTTTAAATTTGTTTTTTTTTGGTAGCATGTAGCCTGTGACCAGTGACATTGCCAAAGCCAGAGAGAACAGGAAAAGGTGCACTCACCTCACCTAAGCACATGCTGGTCTTATCCTCGTGTTCCACCACTGACCGTGGTCTTGTACGGCCAAAGCAAGACCCAAAATATAAACTCTGTGATGCCTCGCGTGAAAAATCTGAGTCAGGAGAAGGTGACCCGGCGGAGCAGGAGTACCGTGATGCTGGCTGATGGTCTGGCTCCCAGCCCCTTCCTCCCGTGAGGGCCAGCTCCAGGTCTGGGATGCTCTCCTGGGGCCTGGGATGCTCTCCTGGGATGCCCTCCTGGAGTCTGGGGTCAATACCTGAATTTCAAGAAGGAGCAGAGGGTTTGCCAGGCCCCGCAGCAGGACGCGCCTTTCTCCAACTCTCGACTTGTTGGTACGCTACAGGGGAACATCTCAACAGCATCTTCTACTGATCTGGAATTAGGGTGACTGGGAGGTTCCGAACAAAGGACTAGATGCTTCGAATTTGTTATCAGGATGAGTGTTTTGGGTTGTGTTGTGGTTTTTTTTTTTTTGTTTTGTTTGTATGTTTTGTTTGTTTGTTTTTAAAGCAGCATTTTGGTTCCCCCTGAGGGACCAGTTCTTGTAGCAAACCCGAGAATTACGGAAGCTTTTTTTGAAGGTGCCTAATGAAATTTGCTGAAAATACTCAGGGGAGACACCACTAGAAACTCTGGTTTCTTCATAAAATACACTTAACACAGTGACTGTCCTGAAGGATCAGTTTCCAAAAGAGAGAAGTAAAAACCAACACACCAAGAGACGAGCAGCCTTGAGACTGGAAGAGGACAAAAGATTAATGGGGAATTTTTACCGACCCGATGGCTCTGACCTTCAGTCTTTAACACAAATCAACCCACAGCACAGTTGGGATTTTTTTTACCATTATTTATTGGCAAAGCAGAAGATTTCACAATGCACAGAGCACAACAAAACCAACCTGCGGTTCTCCTGGTGACGCCAGGAACGATGAACCAGCTCGACCCTGTTGCCGCAACGGAACAAATCCAAACCTGAAGGACAAGACTGTTGTGACGGAGCTGTCCCCCCCCCTCCGCAAACCCAAACCCGGGGCTCAGCAAAGCTCCACCGCTCGGCAGCTGGTTTAGCCAACACCGCCACGACTTCAGCGACACCGCGTCAAGGATTTTCAGCTGCTTTGGATCTTTACCAAACCAAAATCACAGCAGACCTCCGAGAAGAGAGCGGGCTGGCTGCTGCCAACGGGGGATGGAGAGGGGTCTCTGCCTGCCTTGTAGAAGATTAAATCCTCGCCTGCTAGAGCGGTAAAGTGCTTTTTCCAGCTACAGGCGCTGCGCTCTCAGCTCGCGCCAATGCACAGGACCGCGGGACGCGCTGACAGGCTCGAGGGGTTTGAGGAAGCAAACTCGGCGCCCTGGCCACTGGAACAGGAATAAACAAAGCTTCGAACACGACGTTCCCGCCAGAGCACGAAGCAGTTAGCCTCATCCAGGAGTCACTGACCTCTAAGCTTTCTCTGCCCTGGCACGCTGGATTTTTGAATATACGCGAGGGAAGGCATCTTAAGAGGAAAAGCTTTCTGCTCCTTCAAGCTGATGTTATTTGCTTTTGCTTTACCAGCTCTATTTCAACAGAAAAATGGAAAAATCTGCCTGCGGTGGGACAACAACCATGTCCACCGGGAAGCAGAACGGCAGCGTGGGCAGAGCAGGGAGCTCGGTGGGTATTTTCTGCTCGCTGGTGTGGAGGCAGCATCCCACCCCCTTCCCCTTCCAGCTCGCCAGCTGCACATTTCTCCAGCGAGCTGCAGAGCTTTGCTGCTCCCCCTCTCTGCGAGCAAGGCGAGGATTTTCCCGAGACAGAGAAGAAGAGCAGAGAAGAGCAGCAGGAACCCGGGAGAGCCGGGCGCGCACCCACAGCAGCCGATGCCCGAGGTCTAGCGAAAGGCTCACCGGAAAAACCCTTGCTGGCATGTGGAAAATCCAGAGGAAAGAACCATCTTCTGGAAAGCACACCTGGGTACTCCAGGGAACACGGAAAACCCAAATTCTTCAGCTTATTTTTTATCATCAATCAGACTGAGGATGCATGGGAGGGTAAGAGCGTAGCTAACAGCAGAACAGACTGCACCCCAGTTCTTGCTCCGCCGTGTATTCTCGTTTGCTGCAATCCTGGGGTTGATTCCCCCTGCTCCTTGGGAGCCCAGCAAAGTGGAGCCACTGTGCCAGTGACTTCAAGCGACTGCCACTCGCTAGCCAAACGGAAATCCACCAAACCCTTCAACTTTTCAAGCCTTCAACCCATCAGACTTTCCAACACTACCCGCCCAGCCCCCCAGGGAGCCCGTACTCGCTCCTCTGGGGGAGCATCTGGGTCAGGACCCACCTTACACTTGTGTGGAAAAAGGAAAGGGGAGAAGAGGCCGAAGCGTGCCACGTTTGCACTGCAACATCAGCTCCTTCTTGAGTGCGCGAGACCACGTGTTGGATGTTTTTGTTCCTCGAACACCAAGAACAAAGAAGCCAAGACACCCGGTTGCTTTCTACACACGACACACCAGAAAACCCACAAGCTTCTGGCCTCCAGGTTTATTTCCTGGGGGAACGTTTTATTGCAAAGGGCATTTTTAAATTTTTTTTTTTAATGTACTATATGATTTGCAAAAGGTGGCTGCACTGTCTAGGTATTATCCGCTAGGTTATTTCCTCCCTTTTTTTCCACCTTCCATCAGGAACGGAAATTCAAACCATTCGACTTTCCAGATATTTTCCCCTAGAAAGAATAGTTAACATTAAACTGAATCAGCTTTGCAGCCCGTTTCATACCCAGCACTCCCAGCAGCAAGTAGCACGCAGCACCCACCCGAGACCCAGAGGGCCTTACAGCCGACAGTAGATGCTGGTGTCAGAATCAAGGCACCCAATTTGAGTAACAAGGATGGATTTTGCCGAAATAGCCTTGCAACGATACTTAAGCATCCCCTAAACTCTAGTAAAAAAAACAAAACAAAACAAAACTGTCTCAGCCACGCAGCGAAGCACAGAAAACTGTGTGATTTCACGCCCAGGCCTAAGTTATCCCTGGGTTTTCTACAAGCCTGGAATGGGCTTTACTTGCCAAAGTCAAGCGACTGAAAATTTTCTAGGGTACCAGAAGGTGGGCCAGGCTTCTGGGCTCAATCGGAAATTAGCTCCTGTTCATCAATGTCACAGCACACTGAAGGCATGGGGAGAGGATGCTTATAGACATGGCTTTCCTGAAATCAGGTGAGATACAGAACCAATCACCTGGCCAGCAACCAGAGAACTAAACCTATTAAGCGGCTTCGGAAAATGCCACAGAGCAACTGAGATGGTGGGAAATATTCCCTCCACAACCACCTTTTCCAGCTCGTAACACCTTTTCTCCAGCAGCAGTTACAGCTGTTAGCTCTCCATCGCAAATACGAGACCAGAAATTCCTCCGGGAGTGGGATCAGGATTCCCTATGCTGCCAGGGAATCACTTCTGTTCGCTGTCTTACACGCCCGCTCTAGCAGCGGTGAGACTTGAAAAGCCAAGCCTGCATTTGTACGTGTGTGCGCACATCGGTGCGCGTGACAGGAGTTAATGCACTTAATTACCTTTGCTTGTTTAAGTGGGCTTGCAAATACTCAGCAGCAGCGAGTACGATTTAAGGGTCTTCACTGATATAAGACCATTTATAAAAACAGCACCAGTGATGTTTTTTCAGGCAGAGAGCGCCCACCTTCTGTTTTCTTCTAGTTGACTCAGACAGGCTTCTTCCCCGATGGATGTGAAACGCTTGGACAAGGCGCATCTGCAAGCTTCCTTCAGGGTGTGCGTTCGGTTATTGATTTGGAAAATAACTGCATTTTAAAAGGTCAAGGAACGGTGTTCAGGCACCGTTCTTCTTGATGGCTGAATTCAAAGTCTAAATGTGCTTTGCATCACAGATGGAAAAAGATATTAAGAGCTCTCTCTGCTTTTCCTTGGGTTTTCAAGCCTCCAGACAGATCTGTAAGATTCCCTTCCGTAAAAGCAAGGTTCACATCCCGTGATGTACGAAGGCACGAGGGCCCGCGCCAGCGTTTCTCTAGCAAAGCTGTTTCAACTGGAAGTCTTCCTTCTACTTCCCATTCACAAGCATAGAAAACACCCCAACCCTTGGCTGATAGAGGTGTAGGCGTTGCGTTTATGAGCTAAAAAGAAGGTTGAAAGGCTGCAGAAAAGACTTCCTATGGAAAAAGAAGTGTCTGCAGTAAGCGTGGCTGGAATCGGTGGGGTAAAGATGTGCTCCATGTAATGCAGCTGCAGTGGTACAGAACACTCAGTGACCAGATGTGATAACACTCGCCCCCAGCCAAGCTGGTCCGTATTTGGGGCAGACGGAGCTTTTAAAAGGAGACTTGGGAAAATGTACAGTAAAGGGCCTATGTGTTTGTCTTGCTGTCCAAATAACCGCCACACTGTTTAACCCCGATCATCTGCCTCGGGCACAGACACCGGATCGGAGCACGGTAGCACCCAGGAATCCAGGAGGAAGCAGCTTGGTTTAGCAGCTGCCACCACAACCCAAGAGCTGGTGCGACCACTGTGCCTGTCTGCGGCTCTGATTTTTGGTATACCTCATTCTTCCCCCCCACCCCTTTTTTTTTTTTAAGAACCAGAGCTTAGTGCACTCTGTCACATTCAGGTTATTTTTTTGTTGTAACTGTGCAATGAAGAGCAATTATACGGGGTGTGCATTTACCACCTGCTCCCACGCTGGCTCCTGCGAGCCCAACCTCTGCTTCGTTTAGCACTTGCACTATTGATCGCTGAGCTAAAGGGCAAGGGAAGCGAGAGGCCAGAGTGCTTCTCTGGAGGGAGGGATGATTCGGCTGGACAGTAGGTACCCCCCTCTCATCTCTCCCATTAAAACCCACGCAGATTACCAGCCCTCCAAAGGCTGCCCCGTAGCCCGATGCAGGCGGGTGTTTGCAGTCCTGCTCCCCTAGCAGACCTCCCCTCCCACAACGGGCCGGCGAGGAGGCGAGCATCTGGGATGTGAGGAGCTGAGGACAGCGCTGCTGCTCTCCGAGGGGCAGTGAACCCTCACTGAAGCTTTTGCCTGTAGTGGGGATGGAGAGAGGGAGCATCAGGAGGCAGCAGAAAGGGTATAATCCCTGCAGCGGGAGGACAGGTACCAAGCGTGGATCCCATTTCCTAACAGGATCGCTGTCTGTATATATCTGCTAGATCCCAGTACTTGCTAAAAAAAAAAAAGGGAGCTTTGCCCTAATATTTGCAGTGAGAACCGAGAAGCAATGCTTGATCTCAGAGGGCCTCTGGACGGAGCAGCACCCCCCTCCTTGTACCCCACCGGCCAGGGACCCTGGCAGCGGATGCCTCTTGAATGTTAGCACTTTGAAGTTGGTGGCCTTGTTTTCTTAAAAGGGCTTGATCTTTTCATGCAGTTAAAACTAAACAATCTTCCCCATCATGTTGTCCTATTCCCCACCTCAAAAATTAAGTGATGAAAAGGCACCTGGACCATTTAAGATATTGTCCAGGACTCAAGAATCTGTCATTAATCTCAGTTTATACCTCAAATATAAACACATATATATGTGTCTTAATAACAACACTTGGTAAAGTAGCAGCTCCAAGTTTGAACTGAACTTTGTCCTTAAATTTTGATTACTAACAGCACCAAGAAAAAAAAACAAACCCACATAAGCACACAGAGAAAAGCAATGAATTTTTTAGAAGTGCCCAAACTGAAGCATTCACCCTGTCAAAAAATTCAGATTTTATATTCCCAAACAAGACACATGAGGGATTTTACCTATACAAGTCTTTAAACACAGCCTAGGCCTTTTAAACAGTATTAGCCCCCTAAAAAGGGCAAGGGGGCAGAATATTAACACGCACTGGCATGGAAAATTTACATAAAAAGGTCCAAGATCGTTAAAGGTACGAGGCAATGAGACGCGCCCGGAACAACCCAGCCAGCCATTTCTAACCACAGCCTCTCTCTCCCCCCCAGTAGCTGTTTCAGAGGGCCAAGACAAGACAGGGGTGCATCACACAAACGCGATACAACCACGCAAGGACACCCAAACCTGTGCTACTTCACATTAAGTCCCCAACAGGTTGCATTGACAAGAACTGACAAGAATTGCCTAAACCAAGAGAGCCCCATTAGATTGGGAGAGCGTCAAAAGTCCATTAGCCACGCGTTAATTGCTACTGCAAGCTTGGCCTTCAATCCCTCATGAAAAAAAGGGTAGCAGACACCTCACCATCTGAGCGGCACATGTCAACCTTGCGTCTTTCTGTGTGCATCCGTTACCTATGGGGAGAAGGAGAGTTAGGTGCAGAACTCGGACAGGGCTGACATGCTCACCCGAGGTAGCTTTGTACTTTTGGAAGCCAGGATTAGTGAAAAAACCTGGCTGCCTTCACTAGCCCACTTGTATTTTGTGATAAACTTTGCTTTGATGACAGATTCGTTAAGTTTAACAACTCCACCTTCAAATAAACGCCACAGAGGGGTGAACTAGGGGGTCCTTTAAGCCCCTGTTCCATGTCCAAGACAAGGGGATGGGCTTGTGATGGACACTTGAGAATGGTAATAGATTTAAAAAAAAAGCAAATGGCAATTTTCTACCTGTGTTATGTAATGTTTTATATGTGCGTGGTCTTTCTTAATGTAAAACTCTTGTATTTTTGTGGTTTATATGCAGCAGGACTGACGGCTGTGAGAGTGCACGCTATTTTGTAAAATATTCTTAGCCAGTTTTCCCAAGGAGGAAAAAACTGAAGTATTCACATTTTCATTGGCTTGTACCTGCATGTACAGTACTGGGGCAGCAAGTGAAGATGATTAAAGCCAGCTTGAAAACTTTTTTCTGTGCTTGAGTCGAGCTTCTCAAAGCATCGAGCCCAAATCCCCATGTGTAGCTTGAAAAAATGCCAACCCTCCCCCCCACCAGCTGATACGGTGGGGAGGAGGGGGAAGAGGAAGAAGCCCGCCTTTTTTTTCCTCCCCCCCAAAAAGAGCAGGTTTTGACTTGAGGAAAGAAATATCATAATTAATATGCAAGCAGACCACCATCAACCCAAGGCTCACACAATTCGCCGAGCTGTCTCCCCTGCAGCTGCACATACCACCCACAAGCCTAGGGAAAACTGGCCTCCAGTCTCTAGGCGACTCTGAAATGCCCCCAGCCTTTCCTATTCTCACTGTTACCACTTTTTTTTTTGTAAGAGCTTAAAACTCACCTTTTGAATAGGCCTCGGTCAGGATCTGTTGAACATTAGTGTAAAGCTGCAGTCCTAAGAACTTAAGTTCCCCCCACCCCCAAGCTGGGAGTCTCTTGTATATAAAAGCATCAACTGACCTGATTCTGCCTCTGCTGAGCCTGGTTCCTTGCGTGCTGATAGTCCTTAGCTTTCAGGCAAACACCGTTCTCGCCTGGCATTTGGGACGCAGCCCTGCTGCAAAGCAGATGGAGTTAGTCCGATTTGGATGAGAGGCTCCAAATCCCCACACACCTGAAGTGAACAACTCGCACCAGTGACAGCAGTGTTTAACGCAATCTGTTACGCTGTTTAAAAACAAGAGAAGTCAGTTGAGGTTTCACTGCAATATTTTATTTGGGAATTTACATATACACAGGATAAAGTAGACCACAGAAGTCTGACTTCTTGCTCACGCCGATGAGTTTAAGCGGTTGTGTTCTACTGAAGATGAGAAAAGAAATCTGACCCACCCACTTTCTATGCCTAGATTAAAATGTCAAGAGCTAGCCAGGAAAGGGTACCAGTTACACAGGAACAAAAAAATATGAAAAAGTATAAATTAGGATGTCATAGTCATTTTAAAAGTGTAAGAAAACTTGCAGTGGGCTCTCAGCCCTTGATAAGTTAACTCTCAGTTAGATTGCTAAAAGTTAAATACATCAATACCACATATTAGACAGAAAAGCCACTCTGAAGTGCAAGTTTCACATTCCAAACAGCTTGCCCCCACACTGCGCGAGAATCCTGCTTGCTCACGGGGGGAGGGAGAGGGGTCTTCCAAATGACTTTGGTTCCAATGAGGGTTGGCGAGCCAAGCACAGCGAGGCCTCAGCTCTGGAGAACTCCACTCAAGGGAAGAGGTAGCAAGGCTTGCTTGCCCCTGGGCTTGGGTTAAAATCCAGTTCCTCAGCACCAAACAAGGTTTCCACCCCTCTGCTAACCAAAACCCCGACTAACACTAGAGTTTAGGTGATTCTTAAAAGGCCTGACACTACAGGCAGTATTAAGTATGGATCTCCCAAGTTCCTCAGTCACACCTCTGCCAAGATACCCAGCAGGACATTAAGTGCTACCCAGAAGCATTAGTGGAGGTTTGTGCAAGGAGGGGGTCCACCCCAGAAGTGTGCATTGACTGTGCTAAATACAGGGGAGCTCATGTTCTGGTCACTGAGGTTTCACCGTGTCTGACAGTGAAAAGGCAGAGATGGGTCTCAGTTATGGAAAGAGGTTCAGGCTGGGCAGCCAGCCAGAAAGAAAAAACCCTGAATGTCTCATGGAGCAGTTTTGAAGAACAGAACAGAAGGCAAAAATGGTCACAACGCAAGGGATCATTTCCACATCTGAGTGCTGAGGGACTGATTGCTTCCCTGGGCGCCTCCTCCACCCATTGACTGTCCATATCCCATCATGCCATTAGCTCCATAGAAGTTCATCCCAGCCATCTGCTGGGTCATCTGCAAAGGGGAGAGGAGAGGAGAGAAGTCAAGGCTATGTCAAGGAGACTGACAAGCAGCCCACAGCAGCCAAAGGTAAAAAACTCTTGCTCCCCAAGCTATTACAGGCTCAAGCAAGTTCTTCTAAAGAGTTACGGTGAACAGAAGTCACTGGCTTTGCAGGTGTATGCCTGTATGTCTTGCCATCTAGCAAGCTGAGGACGTACGGTGAACAGAAGTCACTGGCTTTGCAGGTGTGTGCCCATCTAGCAAGCTGAGGACTTTTTCATTGATTTTTGCTCTCCAAGCACTGAGACCTCTGACCAAGTTATCTCTTTGCGATCCCCCAGTATCAGCAGACCTCACCCAACCCCAGGAGCCAGGCTATAAAAGCACTAAGCCTTCAGGTACCAGGCTAGGTTTAATTCCACATGCCTCCCCTGCCCTCCAGCCACCTTGGGGTCAGCAGCAGATCACAGCTCACCTGAGCAATGTTCCACTGAAGCTGCTGTGCTGGCTGCACACCATAGACGGGTTGGGGAACTGCTGCCATGCCAGCTACGTAGCCAGCCTGCTGCGCAGCCATCATCCCGTTGGGGACACCAATGACAGCTGCCTGCACATTACCCACATATCCAGCTGGTATGGCCATGGGAGTCACCATCCCTGCAGCTCCAGGCTGGGCCATCATTCCCACTGACGGTGCCATCATGCCGCCCATCATGCTGCTGGAGGGGGCTACTCCTGGAAAGCTAGTATAGGCTGCTGCAGGATACGCCATCTGAGCTGGGGCCATGAACATTGCTCCTAGAAAAAAGGCAAAGAAGCGATGAAGGGAAGAACTGCTGCATTCATTGTCAGGGGCTGAAATGCCGACCTTCAAATGGGAGACTATTACAACATTCACTTGGCCATGACATCCAGACCAAGCTGCTCATTATGCTACTCACCAGTTCTCAAGAAGGACCACCTACACTCCCACATCTTTGCTTGTCAGCTGCCAGGACACCCTACCCATTCTGAATTAGCGTACTGCCATCCAACAGCTCTATTCTGAGATCTGTTACCTTGCGCAGGCAGCTGAGGTGTTTGCGAGCCATACAAGGAGAGGATAGAGTCTTTAGAGAGCTGCTTCTTTCCCGCTTCCTCGCCTTTGCCTCCTGGCTCAGGGAAGAGGTTCAGGTTTTCAGGAACAGAACCAGCACTTCCAGATGTTGGCATAGACCCAGTGACCTGAGACAGAGACCGTACAAGTGCAACAGCTGCATTCAGCACTAGGGGAAGACACACATCATCTCATTCAAGCATCTGACTGGGCTTTGTCAGGCACTGATGTTCCCTACTCACCTTCCTGGAGTCAGAGTTTGATCCCACCGACCCAAAAAGATCAAGATCCTTCTCTAAGCTGCTAGGCCTGCCGTTTGTAATGGTGGTTGTCACGGGAGCATCTGGGAGAGACAAAACTGTGTGAACATCCCTCACAGATGGCCTCAGGCTGAGGGGCAGCCTCCTTGCCAATTAAGCCGTTTGCACATATGCCACTCAACCCAGCGACCTGACCCGCAACCTACTTTAGCCACCACGCATTGCCAGCTCTTCCCTTGCCCTGGTGCTGCAAAGGAACTGGCTCCAGACCAAGGAAGTGCACTGCACCATGTCTGTCCTATTAACCCCAGAGCAGAGAGGAGCTACGCTGTCTGGAGACTACTGTAGCTGCTCCTGTAACACTATAGGCACAACCACCACACCAGCATGAAGGAAAACGAAAGGAAAACTGTTTCTGCTGCAGCGTGAGCACTGTGCTCGAGTTGCACTGGAGTAGTTTAAGCAAAACACCACAGTAATCCTATCAGCTATTGTTCACCTGACATGAAAAATAAGTACTAAAAGCTCACCAAATTCACAGGATCAGAGATGGTCACCGTAACAAGTGCAATAAGGCTGGAAAGGCTCTTACCCAGTCCTAGCAAGTCCATTACTGGTTCAGTAGATTTAGGAGAGCTTTTTCTAGACTGCTGGGTTTCTTCTTTCTTTTGAGGCTAGGGAAAAAGAACACCAGAAGTCTTGTTCAAATTTTGGTTTTACTCTGATGCGTTAGAGGCTTTAACCCTTAAAAACCTTTTTCCCCCAGGGGGCATAAGTGATTCCACAGTGAACAGAATTTCAGAGCATTACATAGCTATTTTATTGTGCCATTATATTGGAACCCACTGCCAAACCTAAGCATGCTCTAAACTAGGGAAAAAGTAACTGCTCAGGCTGGAAAGCTAAGCAGGGAGTAGCAGGATTCCAATCTGCTCTGCATCGCAAAGCAGAACATATCTGCTTAGTATCTGGTTGAGCAGTGGAAAATAAGCCCCTACCATTAGTGTTACTCAGCGCATCCACTGCTCTGACCAAGGCCAGAAAAAAATGCCTCCGTACCAAGCTGGATTACCTCTGTCCTGCTTGAGAGAAGTTTTTACAATTGATCCATGACCATGCCTTCTGGTCTTACCATTTTCACCTTCTCAAAGATGATAGGTTCCAGTTTTCTTTCTGATACTGGCTCATTACTCCTTTTCCATTTGTCATCCTTTTCTTTCTGTATGGAAAACACATGAGGGTCAAAACTCATGTCAACATACCAACAGAAAGTTCATACAGAGCTTTACATGATGCTGTTACTAATCTAAAAAGCCTCAAAGATACAGTTAAAGGCCTATATTTGAAGCTAGTCCTGCTTTGAGCAAGGAGTCAGACAAGACTGCCTCCAAAGGTCCCCTCCAATTTAAATTCTTTCTACAGAATGACTGAATGCAATCAGCCTTGGATAAGAGATTAGTCACTAATACAGGAAACGTTTAAACTGTCTGTTTCACAGAGTCACCGCTTACTCATAAGAGAGACATACACTTATATCTTAACATGTATTCAAGCTTCTGTAGAAATGATTACAAACTAACCCTAAATGCATTGATGTCAATACTTCGGTCCATGTATTTCTTCTTTTCATATTTATCCCGAATGAAGCTCTCCACAGCTCTGCAAGCAGCTTGTTAAGGATAAATGATTCAAGAATAGAAGACTTACGTAGTATTATTTGACATGTGGATACAAGGTACAGCCTGTAACTAAACTCATGACTGTTTAAAGAGCATTTCCAGGAGTAACTTTCTTAAAACAATTTAGCGTTGGATCCAACTGCTTTAGTGCTTGGTTTTTGCCCTTGGGTTATTCCAAGCACAACTGTGCTATAAAAAGTACACTAAATCAGGGCTTAAATTCCTAGTGTGTTTTCTTCACTGATGTGTATTTACTTCAACCATCACTTAAGAGCATACAGGCCAAATCACACAGTAGTCAGAGAAATGGATCCTGCGCATACAAAATCGCCTCAGCCACCAGCTTAAGACAAAAATGATGGTGGAGAGGTGCTCTTGTGTTTCTTTAGGGTCACATCACTAAACCCCTGTTGCACTGGGCATCTAGAAGCTCTCCTGTAAGGTAAAAGTTACAGCTTAATTCTTCAGAAGTTTTAAACCTTTTTATCTGTCTCCACTGAGAATTTGAAGTGCTCAGCACTTTTGAAAGTCAACTCTCCTATTTGCCACAGACCCTAAAGCATATCTCATGCAATAGCTTCAGGTTGTAACACTCGTGTTCCAGTTCTCCACCCTTATAGCTCAGAAGCAATCCTTTTAGCTCTCTTCTGCTTCGTTCTGTAAGCAAGCAGCCTGCGCGGGTGAAGCAACACTTGGAGGGTGCCTAGCTAGGAGTGCATTTGCACAGCTGATGCCCAAGCACATGAAATTAGGCCTCCTATGAAAGGGGTGCAGCTACTAAGCAACAAGACTCCGTGTTTCCTCAGCAGCAAAGGATGAAAGGATGCTGGTCTGTTTGAGGTCTCCTGAAGTTCTCTGGCAGGTAGGCTTCATAAAGACGATTTGCTTTTCCGTTTCCCATCTCTTGCATGCACTGCAATTTAAAAGAATTCTTGAACAGTTTGTTTCACAGACATTAAAGCTCTTACACATACTAGCACAGGCCAGGCTACCAAGCAAGAGTCTATCCGTGCTAACTAGAAGGCACGTGTGGACTTTTGAAGTCTGTTCTGTACCTGAAAGCCACTCCTGCAGCTTTTGGTACAAACCTACTAGCTGGGAATCCCTTGATGCAGTTGCTATGATCCCTCCTTGTACAATTAGCCAATCCTAAGCACCACAGAACAATATTCAAAGACAAGGTAAATATCACATTAGCAACCTAATGTCACTCTGGAAGCCCAGGATTTGTCTTCTGAAAACCTCAAGGAGAAGAAGTCGGCAGCAGCTCCAGACAGCAGCCGCCTTTGGCAGTTTTACAGGAACTTGCAGTGTTTGTCTTTACCCTCTGATGGCTGCTAAGCCTGAAATCATGACATTTTTCCCTCCCAGCCTAACCTAGCTTGATATCCTCTTCCTGCTTCACCTCCCACATCTCTGGCCTATTCAGAAGTTGTTTATTTCCACGCCCCACCAACAGAACACCACCACACGTTTCACTCGCACTACCTGTATCTGTTCTTGCGTCCACTGGTCGAGATTGACAGATTTTACCCTGGATATATGAACTCCTAAGTTCCTGTGGATCCCAGCACAACGAATACAGATGAATACACCAATATTCCAGGATGCCCATCGTGGCCCTGCAAAGAGACACAAGCATTACACACCATCAAGTCAAGCTCTAGTTGCCTGGAACAACTGAGAAACTGTGCCAAGTGAACTGGGACTGAGGTGTTTACATTTTCATCCAGATTAGAAATTGGCACTAGACATCAGCAGGATGTTTAAAGGTTGTCTCCCAATTATTCTACTTAGAGCTTGTATTTTTTTTTGCCTCCCTCTTCCATTTTGAGGGCTCTATACAAGAAACAAGGAGGAGGGAAGAAAATAGGCATTCAAACCACCCAAGACACTACAAAGCCCTGATTTCCTCTTGCTTAAATGGATGTAACTGTCATGTCAATATAAATCAGCTTTCCTGCTTTAGCAATGGAGAATATTCCTCGGATAACCTTATTGCAGTGGAATCAGCTCCAGAATATTCACTGCTGCTCTAGAAAAAGCAGCATAAAATACTCAGCATTTGACATACGGAGCGCATCTTCAAATCCTCCATCTTATGCAGGAAGATACAGCAGAGCAAGGAGGGGGCAGCACAGAAAGCCCAGTACTCTGGTCACCAAAACCATAGAGCTGAGGGCAGAACCCCAGGTTGCAATCCTGGCACAAAGCCAATTAACAGTTCACTCCACAGTTTCTGCAGCTCTAATCGGATTCATGGTTTGCATGCGGCTTTCAGACAGGCAGGAGAGCTCCAAGGTGTAGAAGGGAGATCATGCCAGGGGAAAAAAAAAAACCAACCCACAAGGGAAAGATTAACAAGCTTAGTTTTACTCACTGCAAAGAGTTCTCTGAAGGCAACCTGGCAATGCCTTACACCAGGGGACAGCAGAGGTCCGCAGGCACTCCCACCACCCACAGCCCCCCATCCCAGCCAGGGCCAACAGACCCTGGCCATCGAAACCCTTCGTCCTG
>NW_009259041.1:733701-735554 GCF_000687185.1 Egretta garzetta | reverse complement strand
AAACTAAATCATCTGGCTAGAGCTGCTAGCCAACTTCACAGTTAATGTGGCCAGCTTCCACCATGGGCTGGACATCACCACCACGGGTAACCGGCCCAACAGCCACAGCCACATCCCAAATAAGGGACCAGATAGCCTCCAATAAACTGTACGAGCCCTTTCCATAGGGATTACAGGCATTATTGCAGATGAAGAGTTATTCTGTCTTGTCGTGCCATAGTTAAAATAGCAAGCCTCAAAGCTAATGAGACTGAGGTGGGAGAGGGAAGAAGGGGAACGTGTAATTTCAAAGCCCTAAAAAAGCAGCACTGCATTTAACTCTCCTGGATATGCTAGATGGTTGTTAACAGTTTAATTCCTATTTACTAGGAAAGTCTGGAGCATCCAGAGGGATTTGGTGCTGCTAATGCAATCAGTGGCTCATGGTCCCTTCCAGGGTAAAGGCATGCAACCTCTCACTTACCTCCAGTATCTATTCCAGCTCATTTATGTTATGATTTTTAAAAAACTCTTTATTAAATCTTCTGGCCTGTCCTGCCATTGCTTTCGTTTTTTTCACTAGAAGAGTGGCCCTTGAGAACGATACCGATTTAATGAAGCTGATCAAAGTCACATCCCAGCTCAGGAATATCTCTCACTGAAGACCTTAATAGAAGCATACTCTTGCCTACACCTCAGTTCCTTTATTATACCTACCAAAACCTAGGGCTGAATGCATCAAAGCAGGGGGCCATCCTTTCAGCAGCACCTAAGTATGCCAGTCACAAAGTTAGGCATGGGAATAAAAGGCTTGTTCGGCGTTGTGCCTGTTGCACATCAAGGTGAAGCCAGAACTCCAATCCTTCATCTGATTTATTTGTGGAGTTCTCTCCCCGCTACACCCCAAAGGCTATAGCGTGAGCCTGCCAGCAGGATTAAGCATGAGATTCAAGGTTAGATTTAAACTCGAGATATATTTAGCCTTTATAGGACTAAAAGGATTAATAGTCAGCGAGATACTACATCAGGGCTGTAGTAATCAGCTCACTGGTTTGTCACATGTGCTAGCTTGAGCCACTGCAACCTCCTACCCCGCGATGCCACACACAGGAATGACTCAGTCTGTTACACCCATCCTGCTTCAGCGTTACTTCATTTGGGATGCGGGATCCGAAACAGCAAGGGCTGAGAACGGGAATAACAGCTGACCATTGCTGCAACTCCTAGAGCTCAGCTCTGGAAGACCCCAGTACTGAAGCAGCTTCATTATGCCAATGAATATTTAAAAAAAAAAAATATGTAGGCTTTCAAAAATCCTCCTAGCAGCTAGCATTTGGGTTGGTGATGAACACATATTATACAACCAAGGGCAATTCTCTTCACTGATGCTTATTCCAGCCAGGGTCTGGGTGTACTTGCAAGTGCCGATAAATTCCGTAAGGCTTCAGATTTACAGACTAGAGGAAACTGTATTTCCCATTTTTGGGATGTGGGGTCATTTTTGTCCAGAGCCAGAAGGAAGACTCTGATCCCAGAGGTTCAGCAGTTGCTCTCTGACATGGTGGTGACCCTAGAGCCACACAAGCAGGGTATTTGGATGGTTCTCCAAAATGCTGCCCAGAGTCCACATCCAGCTCCACAGTTCCACAAGGCACATGAATTTGACCTCTAGACGTGAGCACCCCATGCTTTGGGATATAACTAGTAATTTCTTTAGCGTAGTTGTACAGCCCTGTGTTCTATTGACAGTATGATAAAAAAAAAGAGGAACAAGATATGGCTACACCCCTCGAGAGTGAAAAAGCTCCTTCAAGATAAGCAGCTGCACAAGAGAACCCCTTGCCTCGACGGCGGCGAAGGCTGACACAGCAAGG
>NW_009259041.1:723177-733672 GCF_000687185.1 Egretta garzetta | reverse complement strand
TGCTGCTCAAATAATCAGTGCTTTGCAGAACAGGAGCCTGTCGGCAGCAGCATGAGGCAAATGAAATTTGTCCAGCTGAATCAAACTCCAAATGAACTTCCTGCTCATTAAAATTAGCATTCGGTGCCTTGGGCAGTGAGGAATATTACAGGGTTTCTTTGGCTGAAGGCAAGGGTACCCTGAGGAAGAGAGCCTGTCCTAACCAGGCTGCCACCAAGGAGGCAGTGGGCCAAAGCCCAGACACCCAGGTTAGGTTGGGTCAGATGCAACATGCAGAGGCACCAACCCAAACACCCACTCTTACCAGACCTTTGCCTGCAGCTAATGCCCCCAGCCATCACGCTAAACCAACATTTGTACCATTTCATGCTATATAAAGCACTTAGTTTTGTGCTGGGTTGGATGGGTTTTGATGCAAATGTAAACAAGCCTCCCACTTCCCTCTTTTGAGGCCACGATGAAGGAGCTCGCAGCAGAAATCACAGGAGGAAGTGCTGAGTGAAGATGTGGCTGGGGACAGCTTTGCACAGCCATTTCCCCGAAGTTTCACATGCTGTTTTCAAGGTGACTGACTTGCAGAAAGCCCCAGGTGGGATTTACAGCTGCGAGTTGGGTCACATGTTGCATCATTTAACTTCCCAAGAACTAAACCAAGCTGAAGACTGCACCAAAGCTCCAGTGATTGAGCACTGACAGAAGGGGGGAAAAAAACACCTTCGTAGAAGTTAAGGCACAATTTTTCAGAGAAAAATGTTTTTCTATCTGTAAGTCACTTTAGAGAACACCACAGCAGCGTTTATCAGCATTGCTCGAGCCCTATCTTCCCTTGCAGCCTTTGTGCACACCCTGACACTCACCCCAAATTGCCTGCACGAGGGCACAGCGTGCCACGGGGAGCGCTTCGCCCTCGGGCTTCGGTGAATCATGGAAACTTATATGCAAAAGGTTTTAGGACAAGGCTAACAGAAACATTTAGCTTGTTAAACCACTAGAAAGAAGCATGAAGGAAATTGGTCCCCGCATGAATACTCTCGCTAATGTTATAAAAATAGTTCCCTCGAGGCTGGCATCCTCGCAGCCACCAGATGGCTTTAGAGCTTAGGGCCTAAACGAAAACTCACTTCCCATATGCAAAACTGGGAGTTTGCTGCAATGACAACCAGTATCAGACACGCAAGCCTGATGCTGCAGCCACCTCTGTTCCAGTATTACGGCTAATTTTAACATCCACGGTAAGCAAGTTACTTGGCACCAACTTGAGCTGGGCATAGCTTGTTCAGTTCTGCTTAAGCATCTCGTGCCTCTGTTCACCTCATACGTGCACAAGTCCTTTCTGGAGAATGCTGACTGTTTGCAGGTGAACAAGAGAGTACAGAAAACGGTGGGTTTGAGTAAGGATGGGATACTAATCAAAACAGACCTAAGAGCCCAGATATACACCCAGTTCTGGCACAGTATGAAGGCTAGCTCAGACCACCTTGGGATACATTCCTAGCCTGGCAGTGGTCACGGAAAGATCACGAGCTTAAAAGCATCTACTGCTCAGCCAGTTTTCATTTTAGAAAGCTGCACTGAATACCAGAGCGTATTCCTAAGCGAGGATGCACCACCCTCCAGCAGAGGCTAGAAAGCTGTGTGCAAGAAACTCAGCTGCCCCATCAGTGCTTCCATGAGGCACTTTCACAGCCTGTTTTATATCCCAGCCTGTCAAAATAAATGCCGCATACCAAGCTGATCATACCAGCTTAAGTTAGCATCTAAGCCAGAATCATTAATGCTTACAAGGACTGTCTGAATGATCTGCCCTTATTGCAAAGGCTCCCAATTCCCTTTAACCCCCCCAGCACAGCCTGGCCAGGGCACTTCACACACTGTCTTAAGCACTTGCTCAAAGTTTACACCCTTGAGTGTTTTTAATCAAGGAATCCCAAGGGGATTCACTCCTCACCCTTTAACCAGGCATTAGATTTTTGGCTCAAGCTACTCCTGCAAGTTTCTTCAGTAATAACCCTCCAGAAGGCATTTAAAAATAAAACAGAAGTTGGCTGCAAAGCCACTGCGTCAGGAAAAAAATAGCTGCTTTCACAGGCAGGAAGGAGAGCGCATCGCTATTCAAAGCGTGATGAAATATTCTTAGTGCAAACAATCATTTGACTCACAGGCTCCCTGCCTGCAAGCGCTCCGGCAAAAGCCCAGCTGTAACAGGGAAATGTGCCTGCTCAGCCCATTGATCCCAGCTAACACTGCTGCATGTGTTGGACTACGGCAACGTACAACTCACAGGGGAAGTGGATGTGGGAAATTCTCCTCGGAGTGGGATAATCCCTGCGAGACGACATTCACATCCTCTCGGACAAGCCTTCACCAGAACTTGGAAATTTCTCATCGAGTCAAAGTTGAAAAGCCCTACTTTTTGCAGAGCCAAATGAGGAAATAGCCAAGTATCCAAGAGCTTCCTTTGACTTGTGATTTCCTTATTCTGGAAAGAGATTGCTTAATGACTTACTGAAATTCATTCCGCTCATAGGAAAGCTATGCCAAAGGCTGTCTCACAAAAGAACTTCCTCTCCTCTTTACTGTAGACGTCTGTTCTGCAGTCAAACGTTCAGATTAGTTTGGGGAAACAAGGTAAACTCTGCTAGCGAGCAAGAAATAGAGTTAAACTCAGCTTCAACATCTCTACATTATGCTATTTAGTTATTAACACAGGCCAGTTACTGGCCTGCACACGCATCCTGGTACAGGCGTCTGAGATTTGTGAAGCACTAACACTTGCACATACGCTCAGATTTAGTGCCAGACTAAGCTATTTGAGTAGTTTTCAGGAAGCCATTGGAACCCAGTGAAACAGGGATGCTAAAGCCAAAAAGCTCTGTAGCAAGCGAGTTTGATAAGGACACGTGCCTAGTTAAGTAGTTTAGTAGTTATGTGCCTAGTTAAGTAGTTTAGTAGTTCAAAACCTCAACTTTACGCCACCCTTTGAAAGATGAAAGAGCTGTTTTAGGGGCTTTTCTTTGCCTTTTTTTCCCATTAGAAGATTGCTGCAGTAATTATAGGTTTTAACCTCTCTGCATAAAAAAGAAAGAGCCAGAGGCATCTACGGGGGTTGAAAATATTGCTTCTGACAACAGCTTGGAGTTTTGCCTTAAGAATCTTCTTGGCTGTATTAGCAAGAACCAGCATACTCCCTCCATCCCCAAACCATAACATTTGCTACAGGTACCTTACTGGCCAAGTCAGACCAAGCTGACTGGTGCTGGCTCCGTTTCCTGAGGAACAGGACAAGGGGCAATGGGCACAAACTGAAGGAGAAGAGGTTCCAGTTGAAGATGAGGAAGAACTTGTTGACTTTGAGGGTGCCCGAGCCCTGGCCCAGGCTGCCCAGGGGGGCTGTGGAGTCTCCTTCTCTGGAGATCTTCAACCCCCGCCTGGACGCTGTCCTGTGCCCCCTGCTCTGGGTGAGCCTGCTTGGGCAGGGGGGTGGGACGGGGTGAGCTCCCAAGGGCCCTTCCAGCCCTTGCCATTCTGTGAATCTTCTACACTTTACCAGAAATGCACAACATTGGAGTGCCTGGTGGCCTTGAAGGTATCTACACAGCAGCATTTGATCTCTTTCAGTAGCAGCAAGCTTGCAGAAGCAGCCTTCAGCACACGTCCTATCACCGTTATGATCTTGTTCTTTGAAAAGTGCTGTGATGATACGAATGCAGATGAAGCAAGGTGGAGGCAACTGAAATAGATGCTGTGACCAGCAGGGTGGGTCCTTCAGTGATGTTTATTACCTCAGTAAATATGCAGCAAGAGTGAATTTTGAGCAGATGCTATGGTAAGAATCCATGCAAGAGAACTGGCTAACATTACCACAATGACTAAAAAAATATATAAAAATCAGCCAAGTTCCATGATCCATGTATTTCCTGTGGAGATCAGCATAGTAAGAGTCCCAACACAGAGATGCTCAATATCCGAGATCAGGATTTCATAGCGTTCCAGAGACTACATAACAGATGTCCAAGCACTAGGTTTTCCCCAAAACTACACACGAGTCAGTCCTAGAAGTTGCTAGGGTAAAGGCAGCAGATTTCAAGGCCTGAATTTCCCTGAAATGCAAAAAACCCCTTAGGTAATAGGCAAACACCCATCCCTGTGCCCAAATGCACATAAAGCAGGGCAGAAACTCACGCTATTTTACACCACCAAAATTCAGCTTAGAATTTCTCCACCATCAAATCCCTTAGAAGACATCTGCTGACACAGTTTTAATTCTTCACTGCATTTAAAAAAATATTTAGACCCTATCCTCCCATCTCATTTGAGTTGTAGAGATATGTAGAAGTCACCAAGCCCTTAAAATAGCTCCTAACAGAGGAAGGAGTCTCAGCTCCTGGGCCACTTTTTGCTTGCTTGAGAATCTCTTCAGTATCTAGAGCTGGACATGAACTACTTTTCACTATCAAAGTTACCAAAAAGGACTTGACATTCGTAAGGAAAGGGCATAACCTGGCCAGCAAGGAATGGCATGTTTTGCCAAAAATAGAGGTAAGCAGTTTAACAAGGCACTGAAGGTCTGATCGAAGCTGGATTTACCTGCGCTATGCAGTCAGAGGAAGCTTTGCTCTAAGACAGTTTCTCTTAAAAGCTCAAACTTTTTCTGTCCTAGATTTCCTGGGACACACGAAGTAATCACTGTTCTGGATCAACCTGAAGGAGACCAAAGCTATTCTTGATTCTCTAGTTAGTTTTGATAACCTACTTGCATTTTGAAAGATAAATTACCTTTAAACCGCAGAGGCATTTTCTGAAGAAGCTGTCACCCAAGTTCCTGAGCATGTCTGATACCTTATGTAATTCATCTGGCAGTTACTATAGGAACAAACTTTTCCTAAAGTTGCAGCTATGCTCGGAGAATCACATGGCATTTTTGGACCCTTAATTTACAGCCTTTGCTACACAGCCGCTCGCCACACAGGCTCTCCATTGCACAGGTGGGGCAATACAGCTGCTACAGCAGAACAAGGGTATTAAAGCTGACATGGTTTGCTGAGATAATCCTCCAAGCAGGGGGTATCTTCGTTATCTATTTCTGGCAGATGTAGAGACATGCATCCCCGTGCGTGACTCAGAGCTCTGCATATCTTTTCTTAAAGGCTATCTTCCTACAACTCTCCTCTCACAAACCCATTCCAGAATAAGTCCCCACTGGAGAGGCTGAGGCTTTTTTCCTCACTTTGTGGCTTGAATGGGAAGTTACAGCTTCAAGCAGGCAAATGTAGGGTCAGGCTCAGAGCTAGAGCAAGCTGTGCCCCCTCCCAGCCAGCCTTACACCATGGCAGCACTGCTCAGACTTCTCAGATGAAGATCACCAAGGGATTAAGTCAATCTCACAGATAAAGTTAATTTCCGCACATTTACACTCACTTGGAATTAAGACTGCTTTGTGCAGAAGACTACTCCTCTCAGACCCGACTTGAGCTGAGCAAAACAGTTCAAAAGCAGAAGAGAAAATGAGCGTTCATGAAGATCACTGCAGAATATTGTGACTGCAGCTGAGAATTAAAATGAGTACACAAGCACATACGCATCCCCTCTGGCAAGCTTCCATTACATAAGACTGAGCTTTCCCCTAATACAAGATTTTCTAAGGCAAGCTGAGAAGCTCTAGTCCTACCGCTTTGGTTTTTGAAGCCCACTGCAGGCAAACTGTATGCATCGCTACCCACTGCTCACTTTTCCCATAACGATCATTTCTTCGTCACATGCAGTTGTTCTAGGCAGCTATTTAAAAAGTTACTCTTCATGTTGCTTTTACTGAAAAGGAAATTCAGCTGCAATTCAACAGTCTACTGATGGAGGAGTTGAGTCACAACAGATTCTTGTTGAATATCAGCAACATGTTTTTTATTAATACTAGTTTGGCTGGGCTAAACCATCTGTAATAAGCCAACTCCCCCATTCCACTGGAAGTCACCCCCCCTTAACTGCACCTACTCTAGCCCCAAGCTTTTTATCCCGCTCTTGCCGCTTCCCATCCAATATTTAACCACCTCTTCACAGGTTTTCAAAGTCCCACCCCTCTTTCAGAGAAGACTGCTTGAAGAATTAGACCTGGGTTTGTGTTGTGTTCAACAACACACAGTTTCCCATCTAACCACTAAAGTTAGAAGAAGGGGTTGATTTCAGCATGGAACCCACAGTTCTCACAAGACACAAGGGATGAAGGGAAGAGTCAGACAAACCAGGAGGAGCACAGGGCAACCTTAGCTGATGGACAGATACAGCAGTCCTCGCTGGTGCTCCCTGTGGAGGAACCTGCCGTTCCGACGTCAACCAAACTGGATCCAAGGAGCCTGTTGGATAGATAGGACTGGAAGAGCAGAGGGGAAGAGTTTGGGAGAAGGAGAGAATCAAATAGAATTAGCGGTATGTTACACAACTTCAGCACAGAACTTCAGAGTCAGAAACGCAGAGAAGAATCCAGTTAAAGTTACTCAACACAAGATGTTTTCCATTTACTGGAAGACATCTGAACACTTAGGTCAAGTCCAACTTGCACAGATTACACCACACCCCTCCTTCATCTACGACACAATTTCAGCCTCCAGACTCTTGATGTTCAGCAGCATATCTTGTGACAGATACTCAATACAGCCGGCCTGCTCGACAGTCACACTATCTTACACAGATATCAAACCACAACAGCCACACAACTGCCCTCAGAAGGCCCTTTGCCATGAGAAATGCACTGGTAGAAGAGATCCCGCTCTCACTCATCATCAGCTTCTCTTCCGAGGTGTTTTGTTCAAGCAATTCATACAAAGACCTTAAAAAAGAGGATTATGATAATTCATCACTCCAGCTTTTAGTGAAGACAGCCGCTCTACCCCCTCAGCCATGCTGGGCAGCCCCGAGAGGAGAGCTGCATCCCTGCAGGCAGGGCAGGGCTGCTAGGACTCCACCCTGGATCATTGCCTTTCATCATTAATATCAGTATCGTGATAGCATTCAGAGCTGCATGTGAAAGCCACCGAGATGAGTAACCTTTGATAGCACTTGCAAGGGGAAATCAGCTGTTCTGTTTGTGCCCAACATGGCCAGATTATGCCCGGAAAGGCTGCCACTGAGCTCCCAAGTCCCCTTTTGATCAAGTAATGAAGACCCCTCACACATACACCTAAATTTTCACTCCTAAGATCCACTGCCAGAAAGCAGTCGAGCCACGCTCTGCTTCGGCACTTGCTACCCGTTCACCCGCTTTTGGTCAGATCACCCAGTTCACCCACAGTTGCTTTAGACAAAGTTTGCAATGCAAAGAGGAAGAAGCAGGCAAGAGATCTCGCCCAACTTCCTCCAAAACAAAAGCCTCTAACCACTGCAGTGTTTATTGTTGCAGAAGCAAAAACCACCCCAGCCTTTCTTTCCCAGTTTCCTTGTCCTTTTTTTTTTCCCCACCCCTCTCCAACAACTTAGACCCCAGATGTGAAGGGAAGCCAAAGGGAAACCATCAAGCTCCTGCTTCTGCAGTTCTCCTTTCAGGTTCATCTGTGTAGCTCTTACAGAAGAGATAGGCAGAGCAAGCATGGGAGACCATCGCTGTCTCCAACAACTTGTCAGAAGAAACGCCTTGAGAAGAGCAATGCGCCCCACGGAAGTTACTTGAACCCCAAACATAGGAGGGAAGGAGAGTATGTTGGAGAAACTAGTTTTCCCTCCTTATCACGCTTAAAGATGCAAGTTGGACGAGGAACCACTTGTATGCACTGCCTGATGGAAAGTGAGGAACACCACCACCACAGAAGACTACCTTCTCTCTAAGCAATCACTTTGAGGGCAAAGGAGAAGGAAAATACCCAACTGCTCACCGAAACAGCATAGCCAACGAGAGCGTGTTTGCTATGCTGGTCCCAGAGTGCGGGGCCCAACCAGCAGCCAGCATCAGAGCTGATGTTCCTGACAACTCAACTTTTACCCTAACACCGAGAATTTCCGCAGAGCGTGAAATCAAGTGGGTACGTACTAGCACTGCGGCTCACACTAACAGGTACCGTAATCTCGTTTAGCTCTGTATATAGAAGTGGAAAAAATACAGTAATGAAACCCAGCAAGTAGTTAGGTCATTGGGAACAGGCATAATGGAAGTGTGGGTGGCATCTGAACAGTCTCTGCCTATGTGTCATGCGAGCTTTGAAATGCTCAGATCAAGCAGCAAACCACTACAAAATTCAGTAGCTTCAGCATAAAAACAGATGGTCGAAAGCCAGTGTTTTATTGTAAAAGTGTCTTGATAGGTGCTGTATGAGCTGCCAGGTTCCTACCTTGCCTTCAACTTTGAAACTCATGCAAAAATCCTTCTGATGGGGAATGTGAGCTGATGAAGGAGTGAGCCAGCAGAAGAAACACCACCTGCCACCACCAACCAGCAGCTGGTGACCAGATTTCAGCCGTGACCTTGGCAAACTACTCTTCACACAACTGTACACAAGTACATTCCTCGTGTATCTCAACTAGCATAGTCAGACTCGCAATCGGGTGAAACCCCAGCAACCATCAGTACAGAAAAGCAGCTATTCTTCCAGGTAGCACTGGAAATGTTGAGGGAAGCCATCTGGAGCTGGCAAATACCACATGGCCTCTCATTAGTGCAGACTTGCACAGAGTTTTAGTTATTAAGAAGCCATACATCAAATAAAATGTGCTCTTTACTCTGCACAAGTACACCCAGGCCTCATTTCCATACGCAAAGCAGAGCATTGCGGTTACCTTCAGTAGCCCTAAGAATTAACATCAAGCCTTCCTCGTCATCATTGCAAACCAGCACCAGTGCCTTGCTGGGAGAACCCAGAAATGCAGCCCAGTATGATGCTTTGACTGGCCCCAATTACAGTCAGATACCTGTCTGGAGAGCTTATTGCATCTACACCTCCTGCGGCCACAGACTGCGTATGTTGCCCTGAAGAATGAGATCTCACACCTCCATGAATCTCATTAGTAGAGCAGATAATTATTTTGCCAGCTAACTGAGTACAACGGAAGCCTGCAACCTATCTTCCCAGACACAAGCAGCTTCCAGCTTTAGTGGCAACACTGAACCATACGCTTCAACTTCTACACATAATTAATGGAATATTGCATTTCCAGGATGTAGTACGAACAGGAGAAGCCATATAATCACATCAAAACAAGTATCCTGGAACTGTGATGAGAATTTGTTTCCATATTGTGTACATTACCATCTCATGCCTCAAAAGAGAAGACAAGACAGCTATTTTTGCCCTTGGTGCTGGCATTAGGAGCCAAGAGATAAGCAGTTTGCAAGCAAGAGGAATGTTCTGCGCTCTGCCAACACCACCGTGTTTCAACTTACATGGTCAACCAAACCCAGGTGTGAAGCATCCCAAAATACACCATCTCCAAGATAAGACAGGTTGTTACGATGAGGTTACTATGGTTTGGGGTTTTTTTTTGGAGAAGGGCTGATAAAAAGCCTTAATAGCACCATTTTTAACATTGTTCAGCAGTGCTCTCTGCAGTTTTTAGAGGTCACGCTGAGGTGACCAAGTCTCCCATTTACAGATGGGCACAGAAAGACAGCCCCTGCTCCAAGTTCATTTATTGCAGCTATTGGGAAACAAACCTCAAGTTCAGATCTCCAAAGCATTATAATAGCTCATTAACACAGAATTGTAGGTAGGCATGGGCATAACCTTAACCCTTTTGCTGCAGAAAAGCAAAGCATTTCACAGTAGCAAGCTACAGAAAGGCATCTGCCTCACCATGGAACAAGTAACAGTTGTTTTATTCATTTGGCTTTGTCTCCTAGAATTCAGACATTCACATCTGACTTCCTCTCTACTCCACTCCTTTCTAAGAAGAGTAAGGATTGCAACATGCCTTGAAATCAGCATTAAATGGAAAAGGAAGAACAGGACAAAATATGTAATTCCGTCACTGGCACTTGGTTCCAGGGCTAGCTACAACTCCTTCCTTTTCCTTACACACTGCACCTTCAAATACTGCTCCTACCTGAGTCTCTAAACACGATCTGCCGCTCCCGTTACAGCTCTGATTTACAGGGCATTACTCCTCAGCTGGAATGCCCTCCAAAATTACACAACGCCAGCTTTCCAGGCTCCTCTTAACACAAAACTTCTCCGGAAGAGCAGTCCCTGCACACGATGAAGGGGTTTCACACTGGTGTTTGAAATCAAGCCCCAGGGCAGCCGGGGGGCCGATGAGTTCCCACACGCAGATCTCGGGCAGTTTCCCACTCGAAGGACGGGCCCAGCAGAGCCACAGAAGCGGGGTCAGAGAAGCACCAGGAGCAGATGCTCTGACAGGAGCACCTCCAGCTGCAACTATCAGTGAACTAAACCACACTGAAGCCAAGTCTGGGGCTTTTAAAAAATTTTTTTTTCCCCCCAATAGCAAGCACCTGCTCAACCAGAGGGGAAACCACCGACTCTGCTACAGCCCCCCCACCGCTCGGCCTCAGCCTTGG
>NW_009259041.1:720154-721612 GCF_000687185.1 Egretta garzetta | reverse complement strand
CACACTGCCACGACAGTCGGGGACATGGCTGCCCCCGGTGCCAGGTCACCGCGGGGCTGCTCCTCCCACAGCTCCTCTGGGGAAGTGAGGGGGACCCCCAGGGCTGTGGAGCAGACCCTGCAACACTTAACCCCCAGGTACAGGGGGGTGGGGGGGGACACTGGCCAAAGGCAAATGTCCTGGTTATATCCTATGGTAAAATTAATGGGGGCAGAAAAAGACGGAGTCTTTTAAACAAGATGGAGCTCATAAACCAAAGCCTGGCATTGCTGTGCTGAGGTGCTGGGGGGAGAACGTGAGAAACGGCGACACATGAAAAGCTGCAATCAAGTGAGCAATGGCATCGAAAGGAGAAAAAAAAAATATGTCACTGTGTAGTAATCTGAGAGTCACTTGAAATTACATAAGGCTTCCAAAAGTGACACTCGTGTCCCAGAAAGGCGCTGGGCTCGGTGGCGGAGCTGGGACGCATCTGCCTCGGGCACAAGCAGGAGTAGCCCGGCGGCTGCACGAATGGGGAGGATCCAGATTTAGCTGCTCTGAAACCAAGGTGCGCTCGGCCCAGCGCCCAAAGGATTTTTTGTGGCAAAACACCAGGTTTTGGTGGAAGCGCTTCCCTGCCACCGCTGAGGCTCAGAGCGGCTCTCGCTGCCTGTCGGAGAAGCGGGGAGGGCAGGAGCCCACTGACCCATCCCCGTGCTGGGCTGGGATATGGGGAGAAAGAACCGGAGGGGAGATACCAGCATCACCAGTGCATCACCAGTCCTGACTGGTCTGTGTGCTGGGATGGCCCCCTGCCTGCTAGCAAGGTTGCGGGGCAAGCAGCAGCCACCGAGCCCCCCCAGCACTGATGAATCAGTCTGCAGTGGCTCGTCACGGAGCCTTCGAGCCCTCTGTGAGGAGGAGGAAGAAATCACCAAGATGAATCATCCCCGTGTTCCCTGGCAGTGCTGCACCGCGCCGGGGCTGGGGGGCGGCGAGCTTGGGGGGGCGGTTGCCAGCGAAGGCAGGAGCTGGGTGGGCGAAGCTGGACCCAGGGGGGTGATGAGTTGGGCATCTGTCCCCCCACGGACACTGGCCGTGTGTCCTGCCAGTGCTGTGGGGAGCATCTGGTGACCCCCCAGCACAGCCCCTGTCCCCTGGCCACATGGGGGCCACGGGGGCATTTTGCAGGGTGCCCTGGTTCCCCCAGTGGGGTTCAGGGGCTGACAGGGGAGAAATGGGGTCAGAAACATCAGAAATCCCCCAGGACCCTCCCCAGGGTGGCAGGAACCAGCTCCCACTGCTGACCCATCCCGGGGGGTTCAGGGGCAACCGCAGCCCCAGCCCTGGGCAGCACGGTGCCCCATGGCACGGCCATCATGATGGGGACACGACAGGGGACACCCTGGCACTCCTGGGGGTGCCTGTGCAGATGTCCTGGCTGGGGTCTCACTGTGCAGCTCCAGCAGCAGCCCC
>NW_009259041.1:713434-719944 GCF_000687185.1 Egretta garzetta | reverse complement strand
ACTCTCCCATTCTCCAGCTCTGGCTCTTGCTCCAAGCCGCCTGCCTCTGCCTGGCCCAGCTCGTAAGTCCTCTGCTTGGTCCCCCTCCTCGCCGGGCTGGGATGGGGGACGGAGTGGGGAGCGTCCCCACTTCCCCCCCCCACCCCGTTGCAGACGCTCGCTCGCAGTGCTGAGCACCCCTGGGATGTGCTGCTTCTTTTCCCAGCACCTTTTGCTTGCTTTTCCCAGGAATGTCCCATGGGGGGGTGGGGGGGGGGTATGGGAGCAGCCCCCAACCGGGACCCACAGCCCTGACCCACCGGGGGGACCTCTCCATGCCGAAAGCTGCCTCCGGCCCCGGGGGACGGGGACAGGGCTGGGCTGCACGGCTTGAAGTTTGGGACTCGTTAGCTAAACAAGTTTGGGTTTATTTTCCCCGTGGGGCAGCAACGGGGCACTCTCCGACGTTTCCCTTCCCAGCAGCTGCCAGATCTTCCACCTCCCACCGCCTGGGAAAATCCTTATTTGCTTCTGCTTTGCTGGGACGCGCTGCAGAGCTGGGCTGAGGGGGGCTGAGCAGGGCTGAGGGGGGGCTCTGACCCTCCCAGGGCTGCCCTGGGGCTCTGTGGGGGCTCCCCGAGGGGCAGCAGGGGGGGGGACACCAATGGCGGAGGCACTGGGGGCCGGGGGTCCCTGGCGGGCTCTCTGCTCCGCACTCACCCAGGAGCAGGAGAGAAGGAAAGGGAAGGTTTCCCTCTCCTCCAAATGGGGCAGGCAGTGTTCCTCCTGGGATCCTGCCCGAGAAGAGAAAAACTCTCCCTGCATTGCAACTGCAAAAATCCAATTTTTAGAAAAGATTTTGGAAAAAAATCTTCCCACGTGGCTCCTGAGCTGCCTGCCGGCACAGCCAGCCGTGCTGCGGAGAGCTGGGGCGGGGGGGAAGCTGCCCTCCTAACACCCCCCCCCGCCCCGGGATGCCTGTGGGCTTCCTATGGCAAGGGCTGGCCAGGGGAGCAGGCTCCGGTGGGAGCAAGGGGGACGTGGGAGCTCTTGGAACAAGGAACCGTTCGGAAATCATCTGGGCTGGACAAAGGTGGTATTCACCAGTGCTCCCATGGACGGGTGCTCGCTCCCACCCCGACCGTGGGGTTTGCCTCTGAGGTGAAGCTGGGGCTTTCCTAGTTCTGCGAGCAAACCAGCGACACCTCTCATCCTTATGCAGTTCCCTTTAAAATAAATAAGCCTGGAAGGACGGCAGAGTCGCAAGCGTGCAGCCCCAGCCAGCCCGTCTGGTTTTCATTTCCAGGAACACCAGGGGTTTGGTCTCCGGGACCGGAGTCTCTTCCCCCCCACCACCCCCCCCAAACACCCCGTTAGGATAACAGAGATTTCTTTGCAAAGTCACTCCTGCGGAGTCCTCAGGGAGGGGTGCGCCCACGGAGGGGCTCGGGGTCCCCGTTCCATACCGGGGCTTCAGGCACCTAAACCCTGCCCGGAGCTCTTAGAAATCCCAGTGCTGGGCTTGCACCCCGAGCAGAGAGGGGCCTCTGCAAGCGCTGCCATCGCCCCGCTCTGCGGGGGCAGGAGCCCCGTGGGTACCAGGGCAGGGGGGCAGCGATGGGGTGGAAATGGGGCAGGGGATGGGGAGCTGGTTGTGCCAGCGTGGGGGGAGATTTCCTGGATTTCTCCATCCATGCCTTTTCCCCGGGACCCCAGCCCAGGCAGTGGGGGACCCGTGGGGAGGGGCAGAGCTCCGACGCCTTGGGGTGCTCACTCCATCCCAGCTCTCCAGAGACAGACGCCCAGCACACACTGACAGCAAGCGCTGTGTCCTGGGCCCCCTCTGACCCCCAGCATCTCTCGGGGTCCAGCTGCTCCTTTCTGACCTGGGTCCTGTCCCTTTTTTCCCCTTAGCGAGGGCCGCCGGGAGAGCCTGGTCCACGAGGGCCCCCCGGTCCTCCAGGAGTGCCGGGAGCGGATGGCATTGACGTGAGTACGGTGCGGCCGGGAACCTGTGCGGGCTGGAGGGAGGGAGGAGGGGACCCGCAGCACAAAGAGGGACATTGTGTCGGGGCAGAGGCTTGGCGGAGGGCAGGGGTGCCCATGCCGTGCCGTTCCCGCAGTGTGCTGCTCCCCGGCTGGGGCAGGCTGAGCATCCCCGGCTTTGCCGGTGACCCTGGGCAGCAACGATGCCACGGGGGAGCAGAGCTCCTGCACCCCGGGGCTCCATCCACCTCCCTGGGACAGCAGCCCATGGCCTCCTGACCCCCTTGGGAAACGAGGCCTGAAATGCTTTTTGGGGAGCACAGCGGCGGGGAGGTTTGGGTGCAGGGTGCTCGGGGCACCCCGAGGTGAAGCTCGGGGCAGCAGAGAAGGCTGGGAGGGGTGGGATGCAGGGATCAGCCCAGAGGTGCTCAGTGAGGAGGGGGGGCTGGTGGGGAGCAGGACACCCAGGTTGGGTGCCAGCAGCGCGGCGACGTGGCTGTGGCAGGCGGCCCCGGCTCTGGACCCTCCCCGGGGCTGTGGGGAGGGAGCCTGAACAGAGGGGAGATCTGTGAGCCAGCAGAAAGCGCCCTTTCTCCGAGACTTGCCCCAGGGTGTTATTTTAGTGCTATTTATACCCAGAACAGCCGCAGCCCTCCAGCAACCCCAGCACAGCCCTCTTGTCTCAACACCGGCCCCATCCCGACCTGGCTGCTGCACTGGGGGATCCAGCATCTCGCTCCGGCGTGGGGAGGCGGATGGGAGACAGGGGTCCTGAGCGCCCTGCGCTGCAGGGCCTGGCTCTGCAGGGTGACAGACCCCTTTTCACAACCTTCTTTCCTTTCCCTAGGGTGACAAAGGCTCAGCCGGAGCCCCCGGGTCCCCGGTGAGTACCCATGCCTCCTGGCAGCTCGCCCATGGTCTTGCCCCTTCTGGAGTTGCTCCTTTCAATCTGCCCCCACGCCTCTTCTCTTTTAAAGGGTCTCAAGGGGGAGCCTGGAGCCCCCGGTCCAGACGGGCCCCCAGGGAAGCCGGGCATCGACGTGAGTACTGACCCCCTGTCCCCCCCGCCGGCGGCGCTGGCCGCAGCCCCCAGCTCACAGCAAACTCCTCTTACCCCCAGCACAGGGATCCTTTTCTGTCTCACATAAGAAAGTGCCCAAATCCCTTCGTGTGGGCTGAAGGCACCTTTTGAACCACAGCAGAAGATGCAGGCAGGGGTTGGGGCAGGGCTGCTGCCACCCCCTCCCGCTGCTCCCAAAGTGCATCCCCACTCTAGGCAGGGTGAGAGCTGAGCCAGGGCACAGCACCGGCATCCCTGAGCAGAAAAGGCTTTTCCCTGCCCTTTACTGCTGTCCTGAGCCCTGGTTCAGCGCTCGTTTCCTCCAACATAAATCCGGAGCAATCCCAGGACCCCCCCAGAGCCAACCCCTTGGCACCCACGCGGTGACTTGGCCCACTGTCCCCTCCCTGGCAGAAGCACAGCCCCAGGCAGAGGTGGCAGGCAGAAAGGGGATGGGGCAGCCTCTTTGCCCTGCCCTGTGGCTGGCTCCTGCCCCGCGCTCCCCGGCCGGGGTACGCAGGGGTGCGTGATGGGTGCCCAAGGGGGTTTGGGCTGGGTGCCTGCCCCCCACCCCGGTGCAGCACTGCACGGGTAAGGGCCCGCAAGCCTTGGACATTTGCTCGCTCATCAGAAGGAAACCCCAGCCGCAGGGTCCTCATCAGTGCCTCTGGATGGCGCTTCATAAATCTTTTGGGGTTTAGTTATTCTTCAATGGCAAGTGAATAGAATAATAACTGCCGTTAGAAGCATGCATTATTCATCCAGGCTAATCTGCCTGCAAAAGAGTTCAGCTCCCTTGAATAGGGAGGCTGAGCGGAGCTGGGCTGAGCGGGGGGCTCTCCACTCGTGCCGTCCCCCCGTGCCTGGCGGCGTGCAGGAATTAGCCGGTGGGTAAAGCTCAGGCCATCAGCTGCAGGGATCCAACCCCAAACCCCTGCACCGGCGCAGCCCTCACATGCACTGGAGTCGGGGACAAGGGAGCCAGGGAGTGACCCGGAGTTGGTATCACCGGGATCACAGACGGGCCGGCTCCCCGCGTGCCTCTGCCAGGGCTGGGACAGCCGTGCTGGATGTGCCCTGCGGCGTGAGGGTCCCTGCCGAGCCCCGGCGCGGGGTCCCAGAGCAGGGCAGCTCGTGGGGGCATTGCTGCGAGGCTCCCCGTGCCGTGGGGCTTGGCTCCGGGCACAGCTTCACCTCCAGGTTTGCTGCGTGATGTGCACAGTGGTGACAAGCACAAATTCCCCGCTAAATAACCCTTGACCCCTCGTGATGGAAAAAAAGCCCCAGCCGAATCGTCTGGCTGGAGAGCAGAAGGGCTGGCAATAACCTCCCGCCGTCTCTCCTCTTGCAGGGCCTGACGGGAGCCAAAGGGGAGCCAGGGCCCATCGGCGGGCCAGGACTTAAAGTAAGCGAGAACTCCCCGCTCCAGGCTCCCACCTTCCCCCTCTGCAGCCAGGGGGGACCTGGCCAGGCTGGGACCAGTCCCATTGCCCTGGAGGGGATGCATGGATGCAGGAATGGGGCGATGGAGTATTTGGCAATGAGGGGGCACTGAGACTGGGTCCGGGGAGGGGTGAATTTTAGCAGTGGAACAGGGTTTGGTGGAGCCAGACCCTCCCCTTTTGGCTCCTGACTCTCCCCTTCTGTCCTGGCAGGGCCAGCCCGGACTCCCAGGGCCACCGGGGCTCCCCGTGAGTATCTGCCTCTCCCATGGGTGCTGGTGCTGCACCCACTCCTGGCTCCAGCCCCCGCTCCCTGATCACCCACGAGCAGGGTGGGCACAGAGCGGGGACCCAGCCCCGGCCCCCCCCATCCGCACCCTTGGTGGGGGTGTGGGCATCGCCCTGCTCGGGGCAGGGCTGCTGGTGGGTTTGGGGGGGGGGCAGGTTGGAGGATTCTAACTCATTGTGTCTTTCTTCTGGTTGCAGGGCCCTTCGCTGCCAGGACCCCCCGTAAGTGCCGCACTTTTGGGGCTGTGGGCGGCTGGGGACCCTGCTTGGGGTTGTGCTGGAAGAGCTGAAATCTCAGCACCCCCAAAGTGGGGGGTGTGTGTCAGGGCTTGGCCTCTCTCACTCGGTGAATGTTTTTCTTCTCCTTAAGGGGCTTCCAGGCCAGGTTGGGCTTCCCGGAGAGATCGGCGCGCTGGGACCCAAGGTGAGGGGGCAGGAGGGGGCACGGGAAAACCTCCCCTCCTTACCCCAGCATCCGCTCCTCCGCACTTCAGGGCTCCTGGGGTAAACAGGGATGACCCTGCAATATGGGCAAGAGGGGTGCTATGGTGGGGACGGAGGGGTGACAGACTCTGCGCCTGCAGCCGGGTCCCCCAGCTGCATCCCCTCCCAGCTCATGGCCAGGGAATGCCCGAATTCCCACTGCAACAGCCTGGGTCGCTGGTGCTTCATCACCCCTCTCCGCCCTGGCTCCAGCAGTACCTGCTCCCTCCCCACCCCTAAATCCCTTTTCTTGGGGTTGTTTTTATCCAGGGCGACCCTGGACCCGATGGCCCACGGGGTCCCCCAGGCCCTCCAGGGAAACCCGTGAGTATCTCCCCAATCATCACCATTTTCCGCAGGAGGGAAAAAAAAATCCCCCAGCCCTTCAACCCAGGCTTTGGGGGCTGGGACTGGGGCTGTGGCACACACCTCCCGCCTTGCTCCCCTCCCTCCCAGGCGTAACATTCACCCCTCCTGTAAAATAGTGCTGATATGGTTTGATGCTGATGGTCTCCTTCCCTCCAGGGCCCCCCGGGACACATCCAAGGACTGGAAGGCAGCGCTGATTTCTTGGTGAGAGCTGCCATTACCTCGTCCCTCCTTGCAGGCCTTTGCAGGCTAAGGGCAGCTGGAGGAGCTTTGCTGCCCTGGCCTGAGATACAGCCACCAGTGTAATTTGGTAACTGGGGTAGAGTCCTCAGCTGAAACGATGGGTGCCCTGTATCACTGCACAGCACCGCTTCGCCGCGCGGCATGGAAGCCCGTCCTTTCCAGCGCGGCTTCTCCACAGCCTCTGGGTCCTTTCCCAACTCAACCACTGTTTCTCCTTCCCCACCAGTGCCCGACCAGCTGCCCACCAGGGCCCAAGGGCCCCCAGGGACTGCAGGGACTGAAGGTAAGGGAGCCCTGGAGCTGCCAGGGAGCAAACAGGGACCTCCACTTGCAGCATGCTGCGCCTGAGCGGAGGAGCCTTCCCCGGCCCGGGGAGGGACCACAGGGGCATGCACATTCAGAGAGCCCTGGGGTCTGTGGGAGGGGTCCCCTGTGGCTCCCCAGCTCCTACTAGCCCCTTCCTGGGGGGTGAGACCCCCTACCAAAGCCCCCGCTGTGCTGCTGCCCAGCTCCTCCACTGCAAAGCCCAGAGGGTTAAACCTGGCAGGCATCCCCACCGCATCGCCAGTGGGATGCTGAGCCCCACCACACACCAGTGGGACGCTGAGCCCCACCCCATCACCAGTGGGATGCTGAGCCCCACCGCATCACCAGTGGGAC
>NW_009259041.1:712990-713225 GCF_000687185.1 Egretta garzetta | reverse complement strand
TGGGATGCTGAGCCCCACCACGTTGCTAGCGGGCACCCTGCGGTGGGCCGTTGCGGGCAGGGTGGCGCTGGGTGACGTGGCCGTCAGGATGCTAGCTCAACCCCGCTGCTCTGCCCAGGGATGCTCACCACCTTCCTCTTCGCCCTTAGGGACACAGAGGCCGCCCCGGCGCCCTCGGGGAGCCCGGCAGGCAGGGGCGGCCGGGGGGCAACCCCCCCCGCGGGCTTCCCCTGAG
>NW_009259041.1:709898-712859 GCF_000687185.1 Egretta garzetta | reverse complement strand
CGGGAGAGGGAGGAGGAAGATCCAGGGCTGGGAGATGGAGGGTGGACAGGGTGGTCATCCCACGGTGGCTCCCTGGGGAGGGGGGATCTGTCCCCATCCCCTGCCAGGTCCCAGGTGAGGGAGCCTTGGATCCCTGGGACAGTTTGTACCCCAACACTCACCTCTCTCCTCTCCATCCCTCCCCAGGGCCCCAAAGGTGACGTTGGCGTCTCTGGAGAACAAGGTGTCCCAGGCCCTCCGGTAACGTATTTATAGCTCTCTGCTGCTCTGCCCCCCATGTGCCCCAGGGGCTGGGGGCAGCTGGGTTGTGCTTGGCCCCAAGCACCGGGGACGTGACACCAGTGTGTCCCTGCTCCCGGGGACCCACCACTGCAACGTGGGCAAAGCCTTCATCCCAGCCATCTCCTTCCTCCCAGCCATGGAGCTGCTGCTGGGAGGGTGGCAAAGCTGCATCCCGATGGAGACCTCCGGGGTCAGCGCCAGCTTGGGCACCTGGGTTGTTCGTGCACGTTCACGTGGATAACTCACGGGGCAGGGACAAATTGCTCGTGTGCACTGACCCCCCCCTTACCCCACCTGAACCGGGGGGGTGCAGCATCCAGCTCACCGTGGGGATGTAGGGATTAAAGCTGTTGGAGCTCGCTGAGCACTTTGAAGATGAAAAGCAATTAATGGGCTGAGCCCTTCGGTCCGGGAAAGGGCAAAAATGCTTTGAAGCCCAGAGCTATGGGGCAGGGGGGAGCAGCACCAGTTTGGGCCCATTGCTGTTATTGAACCGACAGCTGGAAAGGCGCCCGGCGGGGGGGGCTGCAGAACCAGGAGCGAGCGGCGGGACTGAAACACCCCGTGTTTGGCAAAAACTGTCTGATTGCCAGTCCCAGCCTCTGCTCTAATTGCGCCTTCCCCCTGGGCAGCTCCTGGGGCTGTTCCCAGCTAAGCCGCTGTTGTTTCCCCCCCTGCAGGGACCACAGGGCCTGAGGGGTTACCCTGGGATGGCAGGACCCAAGGGCGAGACGGTAAGGACCGGTGGGGTGCCTGGGGTCGGGGTGACCCACTCGCCAGGGCTGCACGGTGGCCATGCTCCTCCGGCTGGAGGCTGCTCCCCAGGAACGTTGCTAACGGGGCTGCTTGGCCACCTCGGGGAGCCGGACCCTGCCTCTTGCTGGTGGGGTCAGACCTGGCTGAGGGGGCTGAGGTTGGGATGGGAGGAATTGACCCCCACCCTGCGCTCTCTTCGCAGGGTCCTGCTGGTTACAAGGGGATGGTCGGGACCATCGGAGTGGCCGGGCGGCCGGTGAGTGCCCTCCCTCCTCTCCCGGGGGCTGCAGGGGCAGGCAGGGGACCCTGCACTTCGCTGCTCAGCCCCTGTCTTTCTCCCTTCCAGGGCAGAGAAGGCCCCAAGGGACCACCTGGGGACCCTGGTGAGAAGGGAGACCTGGTAGGTAACCCGCCCCGTCAGGGAGGGCAGCGCCGTGCCCCCTGCGATGCCGATGCTCCCTTTTCCCCAGGTTGGCCCCACTCCCCAGCACGGATGGGGGGCTCTGCCTGGGGTGCCTCGATGGGCATCTCTTCCCTCTCCCAGCTCCGTCTCCTGCACCGAGAGGGTGGCTGAAATAACGCTTGCCCTCTCCTGCTCTTAGGGTGGCCGTGGCATCAGGGGCCCCCAGGGAGACATCGGCCCCAAGGGGGAGAACGTAAGTACAGCCAACAGCACCCGCGCCCGCATCCAGGGCTGAGCTCCTTGCAAGGAGAAGATCTCTCTGTCCCTCTCTGCCCTGCCCGGGGCCATCCTGCATCCTTGCACCCTTGCTCCGCACAGGGCTGGAGCTTTCCTTTCCCTTCCCAGCCTTTTTTTGCCCCCACCCCGAGCTTTCCAGTCCCTCTTGGAGGTGTCAGACCGAGCAACTCTTACCCCTTTTGCAGGGTCTCCCGGGCATCGATGGCAAAGACGGCACCCCAGGAATCCCAGGCGTGAAGGTGAGCTCCTGTGCCAGCAGTGGGGAATGGACACGTGCTGTTCCTCGTACCAGTGCTTGCTGGAAATAACAGGGACGGCAAGTGGCATAGTTTAGGGACATGGTTTAGTGGTGGGATGGCAGGATTAGGTTAAAGGTTGGACTCGATGATCTTAGAGGTCTTTTCCAACCAAAGTGATTCTATGATTCTATAAGGTCTTGGCCCTTGATGTGGCATCTCCTGACTCGTGGAGTGTGGCTGTCCCCACGGGGTCAAGGGCAGCGTCCCCCTATGGCCAGGAGTCCCTTGTCCCACCTGTGGACACTTCGTTTCTGTACCTTTCTCCGACACATGGTAATGACCTCTCTGTCCCTTGCAGGGTGGCGTGGGACAGGCTGGCCGCCCGGGAACGCCGGGACACCGGGGACAAGCTGTGAGTATGGGAGCGTGGGAGCCCCACTGCTTGGGCAGGTACCCCGTTACCGGTGGGGTGGCACCCTCATCCCCGGGAGGTGCCAGGGTGCAGGGCCAGCACCCAGCAGGACCTGGGGCACTGGGCAGGGTCGCTGCCTCCGGTGCCGTGCATGGGGTTCGATCCCAGCTTTGTTTCCGCAGGGCTTGCCGGGCCAGCCGGGAAGCAAAGGTGGCCCAGGAGAGAAGGTGGGTCTGGGGAGTAACCCCCTCCGAGCACCCGCCCTGCGGCCCCGCTCACCCTAGAGGGTCCCAGGGCCCACAGCCCCCCCGCCATGTCCCCATGCCATCCCCTCCTCTGTCCAGGCTGCCCCTGAACCGCCTCTGTCTCCCGTTTGCAGGGTGAAGCGGGTGCTCGGGGCCAGCCCGGTGTCACCGGTGCCCCGGGGCAGATCGTAAGTACAGAGAGGTCACCGTGTTCCTCCGGGGCACAGCCTTGGGGGTTGCACTTTCTCTCTCTCTTTTTTTTTCCCCTATTTGCTGTCAAACAGAAAGCAGAGCTGGGTCCTTCATCCCGCCCCCCCCCAACTCCCC
>NW_009259041.1:707996-709881 GCF_000687185.1 Egretta garzetta | reverse complement strand
CCTGTGCCTGGCTGCAGGGGACAAGGACAGGGCCACATGCCCCTCAGGGAAGGATGAAGGGCAGATGAGGGCATGTGAATGCAAGAGAAAGCAGCTGGCCTGCTGGTTTTTCTTTTTCTGTTTGCTTGGTTTTTTACCCCTCTTAGGGTGAGCCTGGCCCTCGGGGTGAGCAGGGACCACCGGGCGTCCCTGGGATGAAGAGGAGGGCTGGGGAGGCAGGGCACGGCTGGCACTGCTGCACGGACCTTGCTTTGATCACGGCCGGGGTCGATCACGAGCTCCGTCCCGCTGTGCCTGGCTGCCGGGGCGAGGGATTAGCCGACGGGGCAAATAGCGGGGGGATTAGCGGGCCCAGGGCCATGCTGGGTTTGCACCCCCAGCCAGGAAAGGAATTTCCTCCCAGCCCGGCGAGAGTGGGGAGGCTGCCCGGCCCCTCTTGGAGGCTTTCCCAGGGTGGAAAATAGCCAAAAAGTGACCTTTGTCCCTCTGGCTTCCTGGGGGCTGGGGCCCCATCCCTGCTGGAACCCCCCCCATCTCGGAGCGGCTGGAGGGGAGGCTCCTCCATCGTTTTCAGGTTGGGATGCTGTGGGGCACCCTGAGCTGTTGGAGGGGACAGGGAGCTCCCTGTGCATCTCGCTGCCTTGGAGAAGATGCTCCGATGGGGGAGGAAGGTTTCCCACGGCCTCTTCTCACTCCCTTCTCTCTTTTCCCCATGCTACCTTGGATCTCCAGGGGCCCAAGGGTGAGCAGGGTCCGCCGGGGATCCCAGGACCCCAAGGTTTGCCAGGAGTCAAAGGAGACAAGGTGACTGGGTGCAGGGGATGGGGTCCAGCTCAGGGAAGCTGCGCTGAGCTGGGCTGACCCCCCTCTTCTCCTTTCTCCAGGGCTCCCCAGGCAAAACTGGCCCCAAAGGTGGTATGGTGAGTACATCACCCTCCTGGCCTGGCTGGGGGATCCGGCGGGGAATTGCTGACACCCGTGTCTAACAGGGCTGGCACCCACATTTGTGGGGGCTGACACCCACGGACAGCGGGTGCTTTCTCCATCAATACCCCCGGCATACCAGCCGAGCACAGCGGGTGGAAAGGGGCTGCAGAGAAGATGGGTGCTGGTGGTGAAGGTTCACATTTCTGATTGCCTTTCCTCTAGGGAGACCCGGGCGTTCATGGCCTCGCAGGGCTCAAGGGAGAGAAGGTGGGTCCCTGAGGACGGGTCCTGGCGTGGAGTTGGGGGGGCAGGGGCTGGACGTGGGTTCCTGCCCACGTGCTGTGGCCGTGCTGGGGTCTCCTGCCTGCCCCAGCCCCAGACACTGCAGCATCGCACCCCAGCACAGCCACAGTGCCCTCAGAGGGGGTACGTGTGCCTCCTCCCAGCTGCATCTCTAAATTTGTGCTGTCTCCTCATTGCATTTCTTGTGTCCTCTGTCCCCAGGGTGAATCGGGCGAGCCAGGGCCAAAGGGGCAGGTGAGTGAGTGGGGGTTTGGGCGTGAGGGGCTCCCCGCACCTTTGCGCTGGGGGGCTCTGCAGGACCCTCAGCCAGAGGTGATCCTGACAACAGCAGCAGCGCTCCACGGAGCTGCTCTCTGGCCACTTGATGAAGTCTTTTCACTGGAGATGGGCTTCAGTGACCATACCCAGCCCTGGATTCAGGTTCAGACCCCGTTTGCGGTTCAGAACCCACCTGCAGCAGTTGGCACTGGAAGTCCCCAGGGTCTCGGGGCGCAGCCCCCCTGTGCTCAGGATGGGGCTGAGCTCCCCGATCCTGATGCCGCTCTCCATCCCCACCGCAGCAAGGCATCCAGGGCGAGCTTGGCTTCCCCGGCCCCTCAGGGGACGCAGGCGCACCCGGCGTGCGAGGCTACCCGGGACCCCCTGGCCCGCGGGG
>NW_009259041.1:706577-707720 GCF_000687185.1 Egretta garzetta | reverse complement strand
CGTTCGGCTCGGGAGGTGCCAGTGCTCCCCCTGCCCTCTCCAGCAGGGCAGAGCTGGGATCCCACATTTCTAGAAAAGAAGAGTTCTTTATTTCTCACTGTATACAGCACCAGCAGCAGGTTTAGCTCCAATACGTATCTTTGCAGCCCGTCCAGGGGATAGAATTTTTCCTTAAAAGCCTCATTTTAGACTTACAAAATGGCGCTGCAGAAAATTAAGGCCATGAGGGGGTTGCAGCGTGGCCTGGCATAGCGTAAGCTGAGGCTGGAGCACTTGTACTGGGACCAAATGGAAAATGAAGAAGGGTTGGGAAGGTGGCACCGGGTTCAGGGAGGTGCTCCGGACCGGGGGGTCGGGGTGGGACTGGCTCTGCGGGGGCAGATGGGGACAGGAGGAGCACTGTCCCTTTACGGCATGCCCCTCTTCTCGCAGGGCCGGGATGCTGGGGACCAGCACATCGTCGACGTGGTCCTGAAGATGCTGCAAGGTGAGGGGGCGAGCGGGGCAGCGCTGGCCGGGTGGCCACCACTGCATCCTGTCCCACACCGGCCCCCCTCTCTGCCCTACAGAGCAGCTGGCGGAGGTGGCGGTCAGCGCCAGGAGAGCAGCCCTGGGTGGAGTCGGTGCCATGGGACCCCCTGGACCCCCCGGTCCCCCAGGGCCACCTGGTGAGCAGGGCCCACACGGACCCATGGGACCTCGAGGCGTCCCCGGCATCCTGGGTGCTGCCGGGCAGATTGGCAACATAGGACCTAAAGGTAGGTGGTGGGTGGCCATACCCACACCATGCCGGGCAAAAACCCTCCTGGGGGCTGACCCTGCCTCCTCCCACCACGCTCGCTCCCCAGCTCCGTCCCTCAGCAGGGTCCGTGCCCCGTAGCGAGCCCGTCCCTCCCTGTTTCTTTCCCTGCAGGGAAGCGAGGCGAGAAGGGCGAGCGGGGAGAAGCTGGCCGTGGCCACCCGGGCATGCCGGGGCCCCCGGGGATCCCAGGTAAGCCCCTCTCCCCCAGCACAGACCAGGCAGGCAGTGGGGGAGTGCCCACAGCCCCCATGCCCCTTGCCGATGCAATGATGAGCCCAGCAGTGGCTTGGGACCACCTGGCCCATCCCTGCAAACCTGCACGGCTTCATCCCGCAAACCTC
>NW_009259041.1:700922-706369 GCF_000687185.1 Egretta garzetta | reverse complement strand
TGGGAGCCTCGGCGTACGCCGCCGCACGCCTGACGGAGCCGGGGGCCGTCAAGGGACCCGTCTACTGAGGAGTCACCAGCGTGGCGGCGGACCCGGCCGGCAAACCCGTGCCGGGGCTGGCAGCAAAGAGACCAAAAAACTGCAAATCCGTAGGGAGCGACCTCTGCCCGTCCCCGCTGCGGGAGGGCGCTGGGCTCGGGGCAGCCGCTGGAGGGGAAACGCAGCCTCGGGAATTTAATTTGGTGTAGGGATCACCCCCCTCCCACAGCCCGGGGGACGGCAGAGAATAAAGGGAGGGCAGCTCGGGTCCCGTCCTCGTTACTGGGGTTCGTTACCTGCCCCTCTGCCCATCCTCCCCTCCCTGCGCCCCCTCCCGAAGAAATAAATTGCCTTTTATACAAACCCTCCTACTCTGTTATGTCCTGCTTGGTGCTGAATCGGCTCATTGCCGGTTGCCTTTTTGCCCTTTTCTTTTTTTTTTTTTTAAAAAAACAAAAAAATGTGGTTTGATTATTTAAGAGACTTGCCAGACCCAGCCTTGTTCACCGCTGGGCACTCACAGAGCTGTAAATCTTTGTAAAATAGGATTATTTTATAATTATGAGTAGAAAACCACCAACTTTTTAAAAAAATGGACAATAAAAGTGAGATGGATTGTTAATGGACTGAAATGGCATCTTGATTTCTTCGAATCAAACCAAGCCTACACTGGAGGTGGGGGGTTTATATTATTTGAGGGCTGAAGTTAGATTTTCTGTTGTTTCAAGCCCCTTGTTGGGGGTTTCAATTGCTCATTCCCATCCTCGGGGACAATTTCAGCCTCTCAATAAGTTTCTTAAGCAAAAGCTCTTGCATCACTGCAAACATGCAGAGGACATGGGGTTGGACCAGATGACCTCTAGGGGTCCCTTCCAACCCAAAACATTCTATGATTCTATGAATTTGCCACCCCTGAGCAGCTCCCCCCCGCCCCCGTGTCGGACACTGAGCAAATTTGCCAGAAATGCATCGGGCACCTTCAAATAAGGCCGAGTCCAGCTGAGTCCCCTCGCAATCAAGTGGGCCAGAAAACTATTAGCAGCATTGCAAAGTGTATTGATCTCTTAATAGTTAAAAAGGAGGCCTGCGGCTCTAACAGGATCCGCAGGTGTCTTTCTCATTATTGCCATCGACAGCAGAAAGGATTAAACCTGGGCGGCGGGAGCAACGGGGCTTCGCTTTGTAAGATAAATAAAAATCAATTTTTGTTTATTAGCAAAGCATGTTTGGCTTGGCAGGGTAACAAATCCCGGGGAGAGGTGGTGGGAAAGGCTGGTTGGGTCCCTCCTGTGGCACAGAGCATTGCTGCTGCTGGCCCAGGGACCACCGGCACATTGCAGCCAAACCGGGGCTGGGACGGGGCACAGCCCTACCTGGGTGTGCTTCAGCTGGAAGGGACTAATCCTGGCCAGGACCAGGTCCAAGCCCAGGCAGATTTGCTCTTCCCTCCCCATAAGCACCTCCCTGTGTAGCAGAGCATTTTCCTGTATGGATCCTTACCCGTCCCCGTGGCCCCAGCCTCTTTGGAAGTGTGCTGTGCTCATTCTCCTTTTAAATTGCCTTCCCCATGCCCTTTGCAAACCGCTGCCTTGGCACTTCACGTGCAATCAGCTAACTTTAAGGACACTGGCTTTTTTTTTTTTTTTTTTAAAAAAAATTGGAAGTGAAATGCAAATGTTTTATTTGCAAGTAGGAATTTAATCAAGGAATTAAGAAGGCTGCTTATGAATTAGGGGCCAGACTCTGGTTGCTTCCAGTAAGTGGCAAACCTGCTCCGAATCTGCCTCTTCAGAGCCCTCATAAATATTCATCCAGTAAATAGCAGATTGGATGCCATTACAGAGACAAGAGAGATTGGAACCCAAGGATCTGTGGAAATGAAGCAGCTGGAAAGCATCCAATCTCTGCCCCAAATAATAACAAATCGTTATTAGGAGAGGTGAGGAAATAGCCCTGCTGAGCACTGGTCTCCAGTTCTGGACAAATGGGGGGATCCATCCTAATTCTTTTTGGGGTGGAATTCGGGTCATCAAACCCCTTCGGGCACTGGCCGAGGCTGGGCTCAGCCTGGGCTCCAGCTGTGCAGCACATCTGGGGCTGCGTCCCAGCTGCACAGCCCAAATAATCTTGGGTTTGGGTTTGGTTTTCTTTTTTTCCCCCACAAGAGGGAGCTCCCTGCCCGCTGAATCCCCCTCTTCCCACGGAGCCCACACTTGGGCTTTTGCCACTAAAACCAGTTTTTAGCCCTGGCAGGGGCTGGCTGCAGAGCTTCCCCCCCCCGCCAGGCCCAGGGCTGTGCCTTGCAAGGGCTGCACTCTCCCCTTTGCTTTGGGGGGGAAAGGGGGAACCCCCTGCCCAGCCCCTTCCCACACCGGGATGAGCGCGGCACAGCGGGAACGCACCAGGAGAAGGGAATGGGGGCACAGAGGTTTGCTGAAGGGACACTGGTACCCTGGGGGGTGCAGGGGGGCCAGGGCAGAGCTGTGGTCCTGCAGCAGGGGAGATGCCGCTTTCCCGGGCTATCTAAAAAAGCCCAGGGGCTCCTCACACCCAAGCACGCATGTCTCCAGGCAGGGCTGGGATGGAGCAAACGCTCCAGCACCGCCGGGATCGCTGACCTCGCTGCTGTTCAGAGCCGCACGCCGCCTCCCAAAAGGTGCTAATTGCAGCGGTGGCCGAGCTCTCCATTAGCCAGAGGTGGCTTTGACCTTCTGCGGGCAACCGTGGTCCCCAGCCGCATCCCGGGAGACGCCGCAGGGCAGGCACAGCTACAGCCGGGTTCTGGGCAGCCTCACAAGCCAGAGGCTGGCAAGACCAGTGTCGGCGAAGATTAAGAAGATTAGGTTTTAATTAAAATGCCAAGGAAGCAGCTGTCTGGAGCTCTTGCTCTTTTCTCTCCCACCTGCTCGTGCCCGAATTTGACACCGCAGATTCTCCTGCGGACATGGCCATGGGGAGCCAGCCCAGGTCCCTGTCACCTCGCCTGTCCCACTGGCCACAAGCAAAAGTGCCCAGGGCTTTTGGGCTCTGCAGCTCCCGTGAGACACAGGGGCTGAAGAGCAGCCCAGCCTACCCACTGTCCCCCTCAAACATCAGAGGCTGGGCCATGGCCACCCCAAGGCTTATTTCCAAAGCAAAAATGCATGGAATATTTTAAAATTATTTCAAAGGGTTTAAGAACCTGCTCCCAAGCTTGTGCATGCGCCACAAAGGCTCCAGAAAGGTGAAGGGCTGGGGTCGGGCATCATCATGCGGCTTTCACGTGATGTGGAAGACAAAAGGGAAGAAATTAAAGGAAATCAAGGCAGATCCCGTTGGGGTCACAGTAATCACCCCGCCAGGCCTGCTGAGACCTCCTGCAAGAGCCACAGCTTTCGTTCTCTTCCCCTCTCCTTCGAAAGCCTTGTGTAAAAGAGAAACGGCAGCCTGATTTCTGCCACCTGGAGGAATTAGGGGGCCTCTCGTTACTGCCGCTCAAGGCTGATGAGGCCAGAGATGCTGGCCACAGCCTGCATTTGGACAAGCACCACTTGTTCCACCCCGGGGCCACATGCACCGCTGCAGCGGAGGGCGCCAATAGTGCTTGGGCACTGCGCAGACGGCCGCAGGATGGCTCCCTTCCACGGCACAGAGCCCTTCCCGTGCACGCCACCGGGAGCGGAGACACCTGCCTGCCCAGCCAAGGGCAGATGGAGAGTCCTGGCGGTGGCCAAGGAGAGGGCACATCCAGCACAGACGGTGGGACCCCCCCATCTCATGGACCACCCTGGGCCAGGCAGGGCTTTTCCTCCCCGGGACATCCCTAGCAGGGCATTGCCAAGAGGCGGCCGTGCCTCCTGCACCACCATAGAATCACTTTGGTTGGAAAAGACCTTTGAGATCATCGCGTCCAACCTTTAACCTAACCCTGCCATCCCACCACTAAACCCTGTCCCTAAGCACCTCATCTCTCCTTCTTTTAAATACCTCCAGGGATGAGGACTCGACCACCTCTCTGGGCAGCCCATTCCAGAGCCTGACAGCCCTTTCAGTGAAGTTTTTCCTAATGTCCAGCCTAAACCTGCCCTGGCGCAGCTTCAAACCATTCCCCCTCGTCCCATCATGACGGGATGGCCGACCTCCCCCTCCCTACAGCCTCCTCTCAGGCAGCTGTAGAGGGCGATCAGGTCTCCCCTCAGCCTCCTCTTCTCCAGACTAAATAACCCCAGTTCCCTCAGCCGCTCCTCGTATGACTTGTCATCCGGGGGTCGCCCATCAGCATCATCCTCGCATCCCACCCTGGTGACATTTCTGTGGCACAGGGCCCCCCGGATGCGCCTGTGGTGAGGGGCAGTGCTGCCACATGAATAATTCAGGGCAAGGAGATAAAAGTTTCCTTGAGCAAGCTAATACATTGATTAGACCAAATTGCCTCCCTCACCCTCGAGGAGGTAAAAAACGAGCTAATCACCGTTTGTTCTCTCTTGATAGATGATTAACCACAAATTAGAATATTAAACAGAGGACTTTGGGTACATAAATTAACAGCTGAGAACTAAGTTAATTATTGGAGGAGCCATAAAACTGCTTATTTTTATTCTTGGATTATTGTTTGATGTTTTTGCCTCTGAAGAGGGAGTTATTTTTAAAAAGGCTTGTTCTGCTGCTGGTGGCCGAGTGCCGTACGTAGCCGGGGCACGTGGGGTATGTGACCCTCGTGCTCCGTCAGCAATATGGGGAGAAGTGAATCTCCCCGGTCCTGTCCATGCCCAGCGGGCAAGACGCCCAAGGAGGAGCAGATTCCTGCTTCTCCAAGGAAAAGGTCCAATTTGGCTACTGGCCCTACCCAAAAAAAGTGACCAGTCTTGCAGAGCGGGGAAAGATCAGGCAATACAGTGTCGCAGAAAATTAACTTTGTTAATAGCCCATTCATTTAAATGTAAATGGTGAGCCTGGCTGCTATAATGAGGCTGGGAAATCGTATTAGACACCAAATTAAAGGTTTGTGGGTGAGTGAGTGCACGCAGGAACGGGCCTGAATGTGAGATAGGGGCTGCCGGGGGGGAGAAATGAGGCACGGGTCCGTACCCAGGCAGAAAGCAAATGCGCTCGGCTGTAAAGCGCCGGAGGGAAGGGTGGATTTGGGGGTCAGAGCAGCGCTGGAGCAGGACATGCTCCTTTGCTTGGGGAAGGATGGAGCCATGGGGTTGTGCCACCGACCCTCTGAGCAGAGCAACAGCCCCGTGTGTGACTGGGACCAGCCCGTGGGCGCGCTCAGGCAGAGCGGGGGCGCACGTCACCGAGCCCTCCCTGCGGGGTTTGGGGTTGGCAATAACACGGAGCCAGACGCTGCTGCAAAAAGCTCCTTGCAAGCAGCTCTGCTCCTCTATCTCAATTAGTGGTGCCAACCACGGCGGGGGGCGGCGGGC
>NW_009259041.1:698157-699927 GCF_000687185.1 Egretta garzetta | reverse complement strand
GCCGTACGTAGCCGGGGCACGTGGGGTATGTGACCCTCGTGCTCCGTCAGCAATATGGGGAGAAGTGAATCTCCCCGGTCCTGTCCATGCCCAGCGGGCAAGACGCCCAAGGAGGAGCAGATTCCTGCTTCTCCAAGGAAAAGGTCCAATTTGGCTACTGGCCCTACCCAAAAAAAGTGACCAGTCTTGCAGAGCGGGGAAAGATCAGGCAATACAGTGTCGCAGAAAATTAACTTTGTTAATAGCCCATTCATTTAAATGTAAATGGTGAGCCTGGCTGCTATAATGAGGCTGGGAAATCGTATTAGACACCAAATTAAAGGTTTGTGGGTGAGTGAGTGCACGCAGGAACGGGCCTGAATGTGAGATAGGGGCTGCCGGGGGGGAGAAATGAGGCACGGGTCCGTACCCAGGCAGAAAGCAAATGCGCTCGGCTGTAAAGCGCCGGAGGGAAGGGTGGATTTGGGGGTCAGAGCAGCGCTGGAGCAGGACATGCTCCTTTGCTTGGGGAAGGATGGAGCCATGGGGTTGTGCCACCGACCCTCTGAGCAGAGCAACAGCCCCGTGTGTGACTGGGACCAGCCCGTGGGCGCGCTCAGGCAGAGCGGGGGCGCACGTCACCGAGCCCTCCCTGCGGGGTTTGGGGTTGGCAATAACACGGAGCCAGACGCTGCGGGAAAACGCACGGCAAGCGCTCTCCGGGGTGCACGCTCCTCCTTTGGAGGGGTCCTGCCACGCCGCTCCCGCACCCGGCGAAGGAGGAAGGAGCGTGCTGACAAAAGGCTGATTTAATTACTAGAATTGTTCTGATTACAGCCTGCAAACACTGTTATCTTGTAATTATTGCCAAGAACATGCCATTAGTACATGATTAAACACAACGTCTTGTGGGCTGCTAGCTGATTGTCTGATGCCTTATGAACTTAATTACTTCATGCTGATAGAACGCAACTGGAAGGATGGAGCAGGGCAATGGCTCCGGAGGGGAGCAGGGCCTGGGGCTCTGCTGGGGCACCCTGCGATGAAGGGGCCCTCGGCTCCCTTCCGAGATGCTCGGCCCATGCCCACAGGGGTACTCACGATCCCAGCCCCGTAACGGCCCCCACAAGCCTCAGCCAAGACAAAAGCAGGGTGAGGATTAGTGCCTCGGTCCTTTTCTTCCCCTGTTAAATGCCACCTATCCTGGATTTGAACTCATCCTGCTGACACAGCCAACAAACACAGGGCACCAGCTTTCACCCTGGGTCTCCTACAGTTCCAGAGGCTCCATTCAAGCAGCGAGAAAAACAAGAATTGGTTTGGCACGTGCTGGTGGCAAGGTGGCACTGGGGGTATCTGGAAACACACCTGAGGGTCACGGGGCAGCCCAAGCTGCTGGTTGAATGCACAGTGCTGATCATTGCCCAGGCATTGCCGGCCCAGGACACTGGGCTCTGGGTCCTGGGGGGCAAAGCAAGAGGAGATTCTGCTGCCGATGGGCGAAGGTTCGGCTCCCCCTCCCTGGGAGCTCTCAGGGGCTCAGCAGTGCCTCACAGCCCACGGCAGCGCCGGCTGCCAGCAGCTTGGGTTCCTTCCAGGAAAAATCAAGTAGCTGCCTGCCTCGGGGACCCTTCAGCACCTCTCACACGCTGTCACCCTGCCCTGGTGACAAGGACATACAAACTAATCCTGACATCTCATTAGCAGGATTAATTCTCAACTTCGTTCTCCTCTCGGCTGAGAAATTGGCACTTCCACCCGCTGCCGCACCGAGGCCCGCTCCCCCCGCCG
>NW_009259041.1:697190-698115 GCF_000687185.1 Egretta garzetta | reverse complement strand
CCCCCCCCGGCCCCCCACGCTGTGTTACCTGCTCACAGAGGAGCCTCCACCTCCCTGCAGGAACCGCGTCCCCTCGGCAGCCAGGACACCCCAGGCCTGGACTTTCCAGGCATCAAACTTATTCAACTTTTAAATAAAGATGCTGTGGGTCCTCAGCACAGGCTCTGCCAGCCACAGGACAGACCCACAGCCCCCCAAATGATTGGGGGTCCCTGGCCGGGTGCATTTATAGCAGAGCAATGCTTGCAGCTGGGATGGGGCGGCTGCGGGAGCAGGTGCCGCAGGGAAACCCATCAGCCCCAGTAATTGCTTTCAGGCTGATCATCTGCTGGACTTCTTCATCCTTGCTTCCTAAATGGGGAGCACATCCTGCCGGGAAGGGGAAAGCAAGGAGAAAACCCGAAGTCCCTCTTCCCTAGGAGAGGTTTTCTCCATGTTTCTCCATCCTCTCTCTCTGCGGCATCGGAGTCTGGTGGATGTACCACCCTCCCCGCGTTGGTGGCATGAGACAAACTCCACGTGTGAGCGACAAATTGGCCCCATGAAAGGCAAAGGAAAAGGGGGAAACACATCGGAAACAGGTCTATTAGCCCAGCCCGAGCTCAGCAAAGGATCTATGAATAAAATATGAAAAGCACGAATTTATAATGGCTCATAAACATTTAATCCCCTTATGCAGAACATACATACATATTTTTATATCCAGACGTATGGGCTGCAGAGCCCTCTATTTCTGGAAGCGCAGGCTGGGTAAACAGCCCGCTGCTGGGCGAATGCGAATCGCTGGGACACGGGCCCATTCCTGGGCTTGCCCTCCCACGGAGCCCAGCGGGGCACAGACGGGGACGCTCGCCCGTCCCCACGCCCCTGCCCGCTCCTCCGTGATGCTTCGAGGATGAGGGCTTGCACGGCGCCGCGAAAATTC
>NW_009259041.1:682824-697172 GCF_000687185.1 Egretta garzetta | reverse complement strand
CCGGTGCCGCTGCCTTCGCTGGCTCCTGCTGGATTGACCCCAGCGTAACTCAGGGTGGAATCTGCCTTCCTGGACTCAGAAGTATCATCAAGGTGAGAAATGGAGAAAAGTACTGGGGAAAAAGTGGAACACCCCGGTTGGGCTGGGGTGCTGGAGGCGGGGGGGCCCCGGGGCAGGGCTGGCTGACCCCTGTTACGCCTCTGCCTCCTGAGCCGTGCTTGCATTTCACTTAAAAGATGATTTCCACTGCAATAACTTTGGTCCCGTCAGGAGGCAGCCTGGTGTCAGAGCCTTTTTTATGGCCTGCTGAAAACGCCTTTTCTCTGCCTGCTCCTTCCCGTCCTTTCTCTTTTGCCCTTTATTTCCTGTCTCGCAGAAAAAGGAGAGAAAATCCCCAGCAGATTTGCTGTTTATAGAGTTGTGTTCAACACAAGCAAATCAATACAACAAACTGTACAGTGTGATTCTGGGCCTTGAATAAACAAGGTCCCAGGCAATTTAGCCAGGTGCCTGTCATGTCCAGGTACCCTCCGGACGGCAGCCTGAAATGAAACCAAAATGTCTCTTTGCAGGAGTTAATTACAGCTCTAAATTTCTCAGCCCTCTTCACTTACCAGCGCTATGTTCTGTGGCTTCAGGTCACGGGCAATTTCGGCCGGGCTGGAGCAGGCATTCCGTAGCTTGTATTCCATAGCTTGGATTCCCAGGCAGCGAGTTTTGGGGAGGGGAGTGGGGACGTGGAGGCAAGGACGGGGAGGAGAGGGCAGGATTGAGCCTGGCTGGGCTTGGGAGAAGCTTCAAGGGGAGCAATGCTGCCTGGCCAGGAGGACAGGGGTCCTGGGCTGGGTGCTGCCGCTGAGCTGCTCCATCCTCTGTGCCCAAACCTCTTGTCGGCATCCCGGCACGCGAGGGCTCTCCGTGCACCTTGAGCACTTTGAGACCTGGGGTGACCGGAGCTGGGATGGGATTCGGTGCAGGGCTGCTACCATCCGTCACATGCAAAGGTGGTTGGACCTGAGCTTTTGAGACGGGCACTTGTCAGAATCAGATTTTCCTTCTTTGCAGCCAGTCCCCACCAAAAACTCCCGCAGAGGTGTGGTTGGTGGTGCCGCGCTTGCGGAGGACTCGGGCCCAGCGCTGGCTCGGCTCCAGCCGCACGTGCCGTACAAGGCAGCCATCAGCGCAATGGGCACAACCCGACCCACACCGGCAAGGGGGGCTTTTCTTGAGATGGGAACAATTCTCACTAGTCAAAAGCAGCTTTTAAGTGCCTCATGGTCCAGTCTCCAGTGGGAGCGCTGCCCATGGGAGCAGATCCATCGACATCCGTCGGGACCAGTGCTGGCCACATAGAATGATAGAATGTTTTGGGTTGGAAGGGACCCCTAGAGGTCACCCAGCCCAACCCCAACACAGGGAGCAGGGACACCTTGAACCACATCAGGTTGCTCACAGCCCTGTCCAACCTGGCCTGGAATGTTCCCAGGGATGGGGCCTCCACCCCCTCTCGGGGCAACCCCTGCCAGGGTTTCATCACCTCCTGACTGCGAGAGCCCATTCACTGGTCTTTCCGAAGCGCTTTGAGATCCACAAACGAAGGGTGCCATAGAGAGGCAAAGTGTTATTAAACACATAGACTAGCCATCAATCACGGGGCCTGACTATTGCAATATCATTTTTCTTATTGACGGCATTAGCAATGCCGAGCTCCCAGCCCAATCAATAGCCTTAATAATTCCATCAAGGTCATGTCAGCTTTCATTTCCCTCGGTATGTTTTCCAAAAGAAACTCATTTCTAAAACCAAGAAGTAGAGGCGTTGCCTATATCTTACACAGATAAGGCTCCAGGGTGAGGCCCCGAGGCAACGGCGGGTGGTGGGACCCACGGCAGCCTTGCTGCGCTCTGCGGTGAATCAGGAGGCATCACCCCTCGGGGGCAGAAGCCCGGCTGAGCTCGGGTGGCCACGGCCGGGCATCCTTTGCTACCTGCCGGCTGAAGTGCTCGGGTGCCCCAGTGAGGACTGGCTCAGAAACAGCTCAGACAGACAGACGGCTAACGACTGCGCCGTTAATACGTCTCCCTCTTAATGTCCCTCACTGCTCAGCAGCCTCTGTTGTCCTTCAGAATATATTTCCATCCCAAACACACCCAGGTTCCTGGATTCTCCTCGCAAGTAAATCTTGTCCTTGCTTAAGGGGTGATGGCTTTAAACTGAAGCAGGGGAGGTTTAGACTGGATCTAAGGAAGAAATTCTTTCCAGTGAGGGTGGTGGAACCCTGGCAGGGGTTGCCCCGAGAGGGGGTGGAGGCCCCATCCCTGGGAACATTCCAGGCCAGGTTGGACAGGGCTGTGAGCAACCTGGTTCAAGGTGTCCCTGCTCCTGCAGGGGGGTTGGGCTGGGTGACCTCGAGGGGCCCCTTCCAACCCAAACCATTCTATCATTCTATGATTCTATGATTCCCTGCTGCCCTTCTGCTGGGGAAGGACGAGCTCTTCTCCAGCCCAGGGCAAGTCCTGGCCCTCTGGGCCCCACAGCTCGCCGCTTTCTGCAGCCTGGAGCTGTGCTGGAGCCCCGGGGCCATCACCGTGCCGGGCCAGCCAGCCCTGCAGTTGGGACGGTGCCTTTCCCCTGGGAAAGGGGATGCCAGCGGTTGGGAGCAGCTATCAGCAGAGAGAGGGTGTTACAGAAGGGCAGGACTATCAGATGAAATGGTCAATACATTTCAAAGCTACAAACAGCTCAAGCCTCAGAGGTCTGATGCCTCAAAGCACCCCTGTATTTACCAGCCACACTTCAAATTGCTGCCTGAACGAAAGGATTTGATTGCAGTTTAAAAAAAGGAATTACTGTCTGTTTAGAGTGTGTTGGGAAGTTATTAAGGACCTGTTTACCGGGGTTTTGGAAACGTCTTCCACTAAAACCTCTCTGCAGGAGCTTGGCAGGCGATGGGCACGGTTTTACTGCAGGTGCTATAGTAGGTGGGCAATAATAGGGGTGCAATAATAATAATAGGGGTGCAATAATAATAATAGAATCATAGAATCATAGAATCATGGAATGTTTTGGGTTGGAAGGGACCCCTAGAGGTCATCTAGTCCAACCCCTATAATAATAGGGGTGCCATAATAATAGTAATAGGGGTGCAATAATAATCATAGAACCATAGAATGTTTTGGGTTGGAAGGGACCCCTAGAGGTCATCTAGTCCAACCCCTATAATAATAGGGGTGCAATAATAATAATAATAGGGGTGCAATGGGAGAGCCCCTTCCCTGTGGCATGCAGTGGCCTCGGGCTGGTAGCCCTGGGAGGAGAACCGGCTGGGTGCTGGGGACCAAAACGCGTCCCAGGAGAGATGCAGCCTCCCCCGGCTCCTTGCAAGAGGCAAAGGGCCGCCCCCAGTTTTTCCTGCACAATGGTGGGATTAGGGAGGAGAATGAGCAGCTCGGTCCGTAGGCAGCAGCTTTGCCTCTCGCGCTCCTGGAAGGACGCGGGGCAGCAGGAGTCCTCTTAAAGGCTGTTCCGTGCTCTGCTGACGACCCTAATCCTCCCTCGCATCAGGGCCCTGCCATTGTCTGGGATTTGCAAGGCCCCGGGTCTGCGCTCGAATCTTTCCGCGTGTATTATTAATCCTGTGTCTCCATTCCTGTGGAGATGGATTTAATGAGGGTAATTATGATTTGCAAGCGAAAAACCGCTCAAGCTGCAAATAGTGCCAGCAATTCCCCTTTTCTTTCCCTCCCTGCAACAGTAACTCTCGAAGCACCAAGAAACGCCGCGTTCCTTGCTTATGGTGAAAACACGGTCCCGCAGCTGCGTTCCTGCAAGGAGGCCCCCGTCGCTGCTTGCTAAAGCTGCCCTGGCCCTGGTCTGCCGGGAGAAATGCTCCCCTTTACATTTGTCAAGGCAAACTGCAGCGGCAGCGCCGGCTGATGGGGTGGGAGCAGCTTGCGGAGGCAGCACCCTGCTGCAGATAGAGCACCCTGCTGCTGATAGACCCAGGGACCTGCTGCCGATACAGCACAAGGAGGACATGGAGCTGTTGGAGCGGGGCCAGAGGGGGGCTACTAAAATGCTCCGAGGGCTGGAGCCCCTCTGCTCTGAGGCCAGGCTGGGAGAGTTGGGGGTGTTCAGCCTGGAGAAGAGAAGGCTGCGGGCAGAGCTGAGTGCGGCCGGTCAGGGCTTCAAGGGGGCCCAGAGGAAAGGGGGGGACAAGCTTTTTAGTAGGGCCAGCTGGGACAGGACAAGGGGGGATGGCTTTAAACTGAAGCAGGGGAGGTTTAGGCTGGATCTAAGGCAGAAATTCTTTGCAGTGAGGGTGGTGAAACCCTGGCAGGGGTTGCCCCGAGAGGGGGTGGAGGCCCCATCCCTGGGAACATTCCAGGCCAGGTTGGACGGGGCTGTGAGCAACCTGATGTGGTTCAAGGTGTCCCTGCTCCTGCAGGGGGGTTGGGCTGGGTGACCTCGAGGGGTCCCTTCCCACCCAAAACAGTCTATGGTTCTATGATTCTATACACCCAGGGACCTGCTGCTGATACAGCACCCTGCTGCAGATAGACCCAGGGAGCTGCTGCAGCCTGCCAAGCCCCCCCAGTCAACTCTGGAAATACCCTTGGAAGCAACAAATTCCTAAGCTGGAGCTCTGCTGCCCCGGCCCAGTGCTTGCCAGCATCCTGCTGGCTGCTGAGAAATGAAAGGACCAGGGGCACATAACCACGGGTGACCTCCTGCGGCATCCCAGGCTTGGTCCCGCCTGCAGCCCTTGGGGCCGCTCCGGAGTTCACGGGCTGCTGGAAGCTCCCGTAGATTCCTCCGTTACAGAGAGGAACGCTTTAGCCTTGCTTTTTCTTGATGGATTAGTTCTGCACGAATGGCCCAGACTCTCCCAGGGATTTCAATCATACCTGGTTTTCTCATTTCTTCCTCCTCCCTGCCTGTGTGCCCCAGGGGGGTCACTTTGAAACCCGGGGGTCTGCTGGAGGCTGTGCTGGGAGAGGGGTTGGGGGGTGGTGGTGCCGGCGGAGAGAGTAACGAGCGCCCAGGGACAGTGCAAGGAGTTTGATTTCAGGGATCAAGGTTACAGGCACAAAATATTAGGGAAGACCAAACTAAGAGACGCTTCTCGTTTGTTCTTCTCCGCCCGCCAGCGGCGACTCGCTGCTCCATCGGCCCATTCCCCATCACCTCCGGGCTGCCCAGTGCACTCCTGCAGGCTGCTGAACTTCCATCACAGGGAGCGTCTTCAAAGACACCGAGTCCTCCCTGCCCACCCTCCAGCCAGCTTTTCTCCCAAGCCCAGCTCTGTATCTCTCTTGCTTACTTCAAGTCAACATTTTTCCCTTTGTAGCTCGAGAAACATGAACGCTTTGCATTAACTTCCACCCCCTCTGCCTTATACTCACTGCCTGCATCGCATTAAATCTTGGATGTAGCTGCAAAGCCCCTCTTTCAGCCACACAACGGCCAAAGGTGCTTGGAGGGAGGACGACTCTGGGATGTGTAAGGGTAAATTTTTTCTAAGGATTTGGCTCAGGATGGAGACGGATTTTCACAGCTTGCCTCGACGCGAAGGGATTTGCATGTACATAAATACTGGTGGGAACTCAGCGCTTGCAGTGCCTGCACCGCCACGCGTTGGTGCGGGGAAAGCGAGTCAAATGTCGAAACAAACTGTGCCAACAGCTTTGTAAGAAAGGAGAAATAGAATGCTGTCCATAAAAATCCATCTTTCTGTAAAGATGGATTGAAAGGTGCTCTGCTCCTCCCGGGATAAACTCACTCCCTATCTCTCGAGAGCAGGCAGGGGGTTTCATGGCACCGTAAATCCAGCTTCGGGGCTTCTAGCACCGGATAAAAGCCTCTGTGGCTGCGTGGCATAACACATGGACCCAGCCTAAACCCGCTCTGCCAGCTCGCATTTGCTCCGGCAGCTTTGAGAGGCTGTGGCTGGGGGCCAGGCTGGTGCCACACCAGGTATCAGCCATCCTCCTGCAAGCTGCAGAAAACTGGGCTAAATATCCCGATGCCTGCCCAGGGCGGCTCGGCGCCCATCCGCACCTCGGCCGTGCCGCTTTGCCACCCGGTATCGCACGCACCCAGCACCGGGGACAGCATTGCCGCTGCAGGAGAGACACCTTGGCCGGGATTAGTTCCGTGGCCGGGATTGTTTCACGGAATGCAACCCTGTTTCTCTTCGCCTCCTCGCACTCCCAGCTGAATGAATCTCCCTTAAAATCACACGGGTTTTTCTAGGAGCATCAGCTTGTTCCTTGCTGCCTGGACAAGCCCTACGATGCTGCCGGGGGAAGTCTCCAGAGCAGCTTTGCTATTCCCTCAAGCAGAAGGTTTTTCTTCCCCCTTTTCATACCTCGGTTGTGATTTCTCCCCTCCCCAGCACGGGGATGGGGAGCAGAAGCTCCCTCCGTCCCCAGCAGCAGCCCCGCTGGGTCTCCTGCCTCCCCTCCAGCCCCTTGGCTTTCAGCTAAATATCCCTTGTACCCCCCCCGGGTTTCCTTGGATATCAGTACAGAGCTGGGAGGACTGTCTCAGCACCTCTGCTTTTTCAGGAGCAATAGCAGCAATCGAGATACGCAGGCGCTTGCAGCCCAGCCAGGTCCCTGCCTGCTGCTACGGAGGAGCCCAGTGCACCCCAAGCTGCCCATTACGGGGGGCATTTGGCAGCCCCTGCTCCCTGCTGCCCTTCCCCGAGCAAGACACGGCTCTCTGAGCCAAAGCCCTTCGGGTACTATTTTGATACCACCCATAGCAGGTGGGAAATACCCCCAAAATACCTTTTTACTGTATGACTTGTCGGGAAAATACACAAACCAGGTGGAGAGGTGGAGGTGCAGAGTCCCTCCTTGCGTATATGACTCTGCATTGATCTTGCTCTGCCTCACCTTTCCCCACCTGCTTACGCCACCTCTTCGGGCAAAATTCAGACGCTGGGAGCGCGAGGTAGGACACGAATGGGTGTTGCCTAAAGCTGTGGGATTTTTGGTGGACTTTGATGAGGAGCGTTTTACCTTAGCATCTTCCTCTTACAACAGTAGCCCAGGGCGCTGGAACGTTGTCTGCGCAGGAGCCGTAAGCCTCGAGTCCCCTTAGACATTAAAAACGTGCCTGGGCGGCTGTAGGCATCGCACGCCTTTGCAAATGCAATGCATCTGCAGCAACGTTCCTCAGCTGTGTGCTCACACAAGCCTGCAGGTCCCGGGGACTCCTATAGGTATATAGAGATATATCCCTGCATGCATTTTGTACATTAGCTGCTCACATATCCATATGCATGAGTATTCGGACTGAGAATGAGAATATCCATGAGCATATGGATTTGTATTTGCAGGCTGTGCATTACTATGTGGCAAGGTTGAGCACAGTGTCTTGGATATTGAAGCAGAAGAGGTTCCAGTTGAAGATGAGGAAGAACTTGTTGACTTTGAGGGTGCCCGAGCCCTGGCCCAGGCTGCCCAGGGGGGCTGTGGAGTCTCCTTCTCTGGAGATCTTCAACCCCCACCTGGCCGCTGTCCTGTGCCCCCTGCTCTGGGTGAGCCTGCTTGGGCAGGGGGGTGGCACTGGCTGAGCTCCCGAGGGCCCTTCCAACCCCTGCCAGTCTGGGATCCTGTTTCTGTAGGTGCTGTTAAAAACACAGAATGGAGGAGGGTAACCTGTGAGCAGAAGATGCCCGATGCACAGGGGAACACGGTGGTGAGTTTATACGATGGTTGGCGAGCTCAGCAAACCAGGGGCCGCACGCTGCCTTGGGGCTGTCACAGCCAAAGGAGGGTTTCGGGCAGGGTCCGGACGCCGATGACGACCGCCAGTGTTGGCAAACGCGGGGCAGGCTTGTCTGAAAAGGCATCAAACAGCAACAGCCTGGCAGCATCAGGCGGTGTAAGGCTGATGCAGGGCCGTCGCGTGCAGACCTGCAACCAGGAGCGGGGGCTGTGGGGACGGTGACCCCCTTCCCACGTTAACGGTGCCCCGTGGAGCGGGGTCTGTGCCTCCTGGTGAGGAAACCCACAGCTTTCCCCCCGAATATTGGAACTACAGTCAGCCCCCAAACTTCTGGGAGCACATTAATGCTAAGTGTGTCCTACAGCAACCGCGTCCCTGGCACAGATCTCTGCACACACTTCACACTCCCCCGTCCGCTGCGATTCAGGACCCAGGTCTGCTCAGCCATAAAGAGCTGTGAAGGGCTTTGAAACGATTTCCTTCTCTTTACAAATCATCCTTCTATTTTCTAATACTCTGAACTATGAAATTAGGAGCCTGCGTGGCAGGCGCGCGCGAGCCCTTGTTGTTGGGATCTTCCCCGAGCGATGGGAGACGTGCGGCAAAAACTCAGAACCAGAAGAACGCTCGCCGCTGCACTTTTAATTTATTCACCCAAGATCGCCAGCTGCTTCCTAAACCTGCTGCGTTTTCCCGTTTGCTTTCGAGCCAAGCTGTGCATCCCCCGGGCTGCGGCCAGGCCGGCGACTTGCCCTTGCGCTTGCGTCCCCAGCGCTGCCCACGCGCCCTCCAGGGTGTATTTGACTCCCAAGCATAACACGAGGTGCAAGGAAATCAAGCTGAGCTGATGGGGCTTGTAACGGCAGGTTAGGGAGTGAGGGAAGCATTAATATACACCTCCCCATAAGCCTGAAACAGCAGGGGCCCCAAATTTAAATCTCTTTGCATGAGGGACTTTAACGAGTGAAGGATGAGGCTCGAACCTCAAGCTCTTCAGGAGCCAGGAGCTCCTGCTCTTTGCCCGAAGGAATAACCTCACCGCCCAGCTCCAGGGAAGGGAAAACCAGCGATGAGAGGGCAAACGCTCCCGAATCAGTTGCTGGGACCATGGTCTGGAGGTTGGGGTGAAAACCTCTGCTTTTGCTCCCCCTGGTGTTTGTCTTGGAGCTTCTGTCAGTCCTGGCCATGCACCACGGTTTAAATGTTCCTTGAGCCCCAGGAGAGCAGTCCAGGACACCCTGGGCTCCCCCTGCACTCCGCTCTCCCAATGGCCCCGCTCGAGCTTTTCGCTTCTGACGGGCACCAGCTCAGAGTGGACAAAAGGACGCCTCTGAAACTCTTAAAAGGACCTAAAATAAATCAATCTATAAATATCTTTGTCCCTAACTGCTCATCTCGCTGTTGCAGATGCTCTTTGGCATTAGAAATCCCCTTGGCCCTTTTTAGCTTGTACATATTTAATGGGAAATTAGGTCTTAAATCCTCCGTCTCCGTGCCGGCTGCGGGAACCCTCTCTGAGGTTAGGCAAAGATTTGGTCTGTGGCCAAGTGCGGGAGCGGGACTCAGCGTTACTGCGGTGGCTCTGAGCATCGGCACCTTCCGTCGGGAATCCTGGCTCTGCTTTTTACCCTCCCTTGCCATAACCAGAGACTGTAGAGAGCTGGAGCTGCTGGAGCCAGACTTGGTACCGGCGTGGGGAGGAGGGATCATTACCCCCTCCATTTACCCTCGTTGGTCACCAGCCCCAAATATCTGCCAGAAAGGTGTAATTTTGCAATTACTTCCCTTTCATTGGCCCCAGCCGCACCTCATCAGGAGGGGCCCCAGCCACAGGGAGATGCTGCTGCTCAGCTTTTCCCTCCTTTCCTTCTTTTTTCTAGCTTCAAGGCCTGGGGAAACAGCTGCCCAGTTGGGTTCATTCACTTACCCAGAGCCGCGCAGCAGCTGAGGCAAACTGGAGTCCAGCAGAAGTATTTTAGCAGCGCTGTCGATAGCGAGCCGAGGTTCGTACCCATGGCAGAGGTGCCTTCTGCCCCTGCTGTGCAAATAGGAATTAACTATAAAGGAGCCAGAACAGCAACTTAAATGCAACCCAAACTGGAGGCAAGGCGTGAGCTTCAGGGAACGAAGGTGCGTGTGGAGCACCAGCTCCTCGAGCAGATTTTGTGATGTTTTTGGTGAGGTCCCAGCTGATGGCCCCAGTATGGCCCAGAGGGTCTCTGGGAGGTCCCCCTGAAGGACCCAGGCCACCCAAGGGTCTCCCTGCCCAGCATACACCTCCACAACCCCGCTCCGCAGGAGGGACATCGCTGCCTCTGCATTTATTACAGGTCAGGCATTCCCGGCTTGTGGCTCAAGGGGCCCTGAATCAACGCGTGATTTATGGGGCCAAGTGGGAAAGGGAGGGGTTTTCTGGCTTGGCTCAGGGAATTCTGCAGCAATCCAGCCCCTAAGTTGGGGAATAAGCTGGACTCTTCTGCGACCCTCCCCACTTTGCCCTGTCCCCAGCCCTTGCTGGGCGCTGGGGTGGGCTCAGGGTGGGAAGGGAGGCAGGGGCTGGAGCACCCCTGAGCCCAGCAAGGGCTGGGGACAGGGCAAAGTGGGGAGGGTCACAGAAGGGTCTGGAGTTGGCCATGGGGTCACTGCACAGCCCTCCCCTGGGAACAGCCCCAGGCGCTTGCCCGGCCAAGACAGCCCAAGAGCTTGCAAACCCCTGTCCCTCCAGAGCAGAAAGGAGAGGGGAGAGGGGTGACACAAGGGTCTCCCTGCCCAGCATACACCTCCACAACCCCGCTCCGCAGGAGGGACATCGCTGCCTCTGCATTTATTACAGGTCAGGCATTCCCGGCTTGTGGCTCAAGGGGCCCTGAATCAACGCGTGATTTATGGGGCCAAGTGGGAAAGGGAGGGGTTTTCTGGCTTGGCTCAGGGAATTCTGCAGCAATCCAGCCCCTAAGTTGGGGAATAAGCTGGACTCTTCTGCGACCCTCCCCACTTTGCCCTGTCCCCAGCCCTTGCTGGGCGCTGGGGTGGGCTCAGGGTGGGAAGGGAGGCAGGGGCTGGAGCACCCCTGAGCCCAGCAAGGGCTGGGGACAGGGCAAAGTGGGGAGGGTCACAGAAGGGTCTGGAGTTGGCCATGGGGTCACTGCACAGCCCTCCCCTGGGAACAGCCCCAGGCGCTTGCCCGGCCAAGACAGCCCAAGAGCTTGCAAACCCCTGTCCCTCCAGAGCAGAAAGGAGAGGGGAGAGGGGTGACCGGCAGCCAGCAGGGCGCAGAGCCCAGCCCCTCGCCCCCAGAATCCAAGGCGAGGTTGGGGCAGGCATTACCTGCTGCCCGCACCAGCCTCCCTCCCGCAGGGGACAGCACAGGGACCCCGTTGCCAAGCTGGCCTTTTTCCCCACCTTGAGAAAAGAGAGCAGCAACCTCATCCCCCTCCCCAAGTGGAAGCTGTAAACTATTTTCCTTTAAAAGCATCGCTAACGAGCATCGATTGGGCTCAGCTCCCTCCCTGCCAAAGGGCCGTGGGAAGATTGATCAACAGCCTTCCCCGCGCCGCTCCCCGGAGCCCTTCTTGGTCTCTTTTCTCAAAAAAGTTTCTTTAGCAGCTGATGGGAAGGGAGCAGGGGGATGTTCACCAGCGCCGCAAGCCCAGGCGGCCTCGTGGCAAACGGTGCGGGGCTGCGGGTGGGATCCTGCACCCTCGCTGAGCGCCCGCTCCTGCTGCGGACCGAGGGCTGGACGCCTGGCTCTGCTGCTGAGGGGCTGCAAAAGGCTAACGGAGGAAGAAGCATTTTAAAAAGGAAGTAGTGTTTGAAGAGAATAAAGGAAAGAAGAAGTATTTAAAAAGAATACGGAAAAAAGAAGTATTTAAAAAGAATACAGAAAAAAGAAGTATTAAAAAAGAATACAGAAAAAGAAGTATTTAAAAAGAATACAGAAAAAAGAAGTATTTAAAAAGAATAAAGAAAGAAGTATTTAAGAAGAATAAAGAAAGAAGTATTTAAAAAGAATAAAGGAAAAAAGAAGTATTTAGAAAAAATCAGGGGTTTGCATCCCTAAAGATAAGGAATGGGGGAAACTCGTTTCCATCTCGCCCACTCGCCCCGCTGCGTGGGAGGGGGGGTAACTGCCAGCACTTCAAAATTTAATATCTCCAGGCAAAAATAACCGTGTGCGGCGAGCTGCCCCGTTTCCATGTTGGCGCGCAGAGGCGGCGCAGACCCCCAGGCTCACAGGGAGCTGTTTTCCGACCAGTTTGCCCCCATCCCCGTCTCAGCTGCGGGTCTTTCCCAGAGCGGAGCCCGCGGCACGGGGAGGGGGTTGCAGCCGCAGCGTGGCGAGGAAACGCCACCGCACCGCAGGGTCCAGGGTGTTTTGAAGTCTGGTTTATTTGTTGCAAATTCCCGGCAGTAAACAGCAGTGAGGAATGAATTGATCCTGTGCAATCTCCACGTTAGATGCAATTATATCTGGTAAAAGCCAGGATTTATCTCCCGCGTCGATAGGCAGCCCTGTGCTTCCTCTGGTGCTTTAGCCACGCGTCTTTCTCCCTCTCATTATACTTTATCACCACGCAAACGGTTCAGAGAGAAGGATATTTGAAATGCTGAATTAATATACCAATGTAAAAAAAAAAAAATAAATATCCCAACCAAAACCCATGCCCTGCAAGAGCAGCATAAATATGGAGAAAAAAATAATTGTGCATTAATGCTAATTGAAACAGTGAGGCCCCCACTTACACCACTTTGAATATGCATCAATTGAACAAAGAATTAATGGAACTTAAAAAAAAATCCCAACAAAAGAGCCCCCATTTCTTTTTCACCATTAATATTGTTAAAATGTTTTACATCCTGGGAGTAATTCTCTGTTTGTGAGTGAGAATTAACCCATGACTCATCAGATCATTGCATATTATTATCTTTAATAGTTATTATTATTTTTGCATTTCCCGGAACAGTGCTAAACACACCACAAAACCAAACCAGACCCAGCCCTCGCGGGCCTTTAGCAAAAAATGGAACAGCCCCGGCCGGGCATCCCGTGCATGGAGCTGCTTTAAGTTGCTTCCTTGCCTCAGTTTCCCTGGTGTGGCTGGAGGCGGACGCTCTCCCCTCTTTCGCCTTTGTGGCCAGGAGCTGTCCCCTCGTGGGGAGGAGGCTCTCCTGACCTGCATGGGCACCCTTCTCCTGCCTAAACACATCAGCACCTTCCTTGGGGCAAGCTCGGCCCCCTGCTCACCTGCAGGGCTGTGCCCATGTCCGTGCCTGCCTCCTCCCAGGTATTTAAGTAGCTGAAACCACTCCTGGTATTGTTTGATTTCCATAAGTGACCCCAAAGTCTGAGTATTCAGTTAAAAATCCCTGTATAAATTACTGCATATGCTAATGGCAATGGAACGCGTTCAGTGTTCTTTGTTCAAGAAAGATGAGGAACTCCTGGAGAGAGTCCAGAGGAGGGCAACAAGGATGATGAGGGGACTGGAGCATCTCCCCTACGAGGAAAGGCTGAGGGAGCTGGGCTTGTTCAGCCTGGAGAAGAGAAGGCTGAGAGGGGATCTCATCAACACCTACAAATATCTCAAGGGTGGGGGTCACGAGGAGAGAGCCAGACTCTTCTTGGTGGTGCCCAGCGACAGGACAGGGGGCAATGGGCACAAACTAGAGCTGAAGAGGTTCCAGTTGAACGTGAGGAAGGAGTTCTTGACTTTGAAGGTGCCCAAGCCCTGGCCCAGGCTGCCCAGGGGGGCTGTGGAGTCTCCTTCTCTGGAGATCTTCAACCCCCGCCTGGACGCTGTCCTGTGCCCCCCCAGCCAGGATCCGGAGCTTAGGGGTTAATTTAGGGGGTAATTAAGCTTTAATGGAGAGCACCTTTTGGGGGGGGGAAAGCAGAATGATTTCAAAAATTGAGCAAAGCATGAAAAAACTGTGAGTGGCTGGGAAGAAAGTGAGTTATTGCCTTGTGATGAGCCCTGGTTTAACGAAGGTGTGCAGAGGCTCGCCCACAGGGCTCTGCCAAATCCGACCACGGGGCAGCCATTCCCCCCCCACCGCCAAGTCTTTCTCTTTCCCACCCCTCATTTGTTGCTGCTGCAAATTATTTTTGCATTTCATTTTTCCTTCTCAGACATTCAAATAAAATCATAGAACCATAGAATTGTTTAGGTTGGCAAAGCCCTTTAAGCTCCCCCAGCCCAGCCATTCCCCTACCCCTGCCATCCCACCCCCAAACCCTGGCCCTCAGCACCACGTCTGCCTGGCTTTTAAATCCCCCCAGGGGTGGGGACTCGACCCCTTCCCTGGGCAAACCCTTCCAGTGCCTTCCAGTTCCTTTTGGGGAAGAAATTTTTCCTGATGTCCAACCTGAACCTGCCCTGGCACAACTTAAGGTCTGCATCTTTTAAGGTAGGAAGCTTAGTCTTATCTTAGACTGCTCAGGTACTCAGTTCCAGCATCATTACTCATTTCAGTCATGCGTGAAATTTGGCTCAGCCCCGAGGAGTGTTGGAGGAAGAAAGAGCCTTAGCTGTTTGCTTAATTCCTGATCCCGCTGAGGCCCGAGAGGTCAGCGCAGGACCTCGGCTCTGCCCAGCTGCGACCGCAGC
>NW_009259041.1:681048-682813 GCF_000687185.1 Egretta garzetta | reverse complement strand
TTTTTTTTTTTTCTTTTCCCCAAAAAATCTCTTTTGTGAAGCTGGGAGAAATCCTCAAGTGGGATGTAAAAATGAGCTTTCTCAGGCTGGGCGCTGATGCCAAAGCCTTTCAGCTAAATCTGAGGAGCCCCTGCGACGCCAGTGATGAAGGAGCAACCAGTGCCCAGTGTGGTCCAGCACCCCGGACCCAACGCCAGCACCTCCAGGGGCCGACAGGCACCCAGCTCCTTCTCTGCTCCCCCTTTTTCTCTCCCTTATCCAGCTGGTTCCTCTCCACGGCAGCACCCATCCCCACCTCTGGGCTGGCCGGGGCAGGATTTCAAGGGCATCACCCACGTTGCGAGCTCCTCCGAGCGGGTGCCGTGACCCGCGCGAGGCGCCAGGCCCCGCTCCGAGGGCACAGATGGTGTTTATGTGCTAGGAAGAACCCCAGCTCACTGCGGCTGCCTGCGCTCCTGAATGCTAATCGTGGCACCGGCACGCTGCCAAATTTCCCCCCAGCGGCATCCAAACTCTGTCTCGCCTGTTTCTGGAAAGTATCTGCGGTGCCTGCCTGCCGGTCCAGGGGTGCACAGCACCCAGGGCTGGGGGGTGCCTTGGCCAGGCTGCCTCTTGGGCTTCCCCTGGCTCTTGCCGCATCCCTCGGCTCCGCTGTGCCCCATGCTGAGCCTCCTGGCACCGTGCTCGCTCCCGGCTGGCTCTGGCAAGGCGGAGGAGGAACAAGCTCCCAGCCCAGGAGCCTGTTTTATGCAGCTCATTGCAAGGCTTCAGGTGCCTTACACCAGACCAGCCACCGAGGGTGGTGCGTATAAACTGTGCGATGAAGCCAGTTTTCCTCTGCTGTAAGCACGGGGCACGGAACATCAGACACCGAGGAGGCCGGTGAAGCATCCAGCTGAGCTGCAGTGTGGCAACAGTCAATTCCCTGCCTTTTGGGGGGCAAAATGCCAGGCTCCAGCCACCTCCTCTGCACATTTCTCCTTCCCCGCCACCTGGGAGGTGGTGGCCTTCCAGGGAGGGTGTCTGAGTGGCCGCAGCCTCCTCCAGCTGGCGCCTGGCTGCAAGGTTTGGTTTCCACCCAGGCAGCTCCAAGGATGCTCAGGGCACTGTGCATCCCGCCGGCTCCATCCACCCCTCCTGCAGGTGGGCTCAGAGCAGGGCAAAGCACTGCAGGAGAGATTTCCGTCTCCTTGGGCAGCAGATCCCAAACTAAGGCACAATCAGCCACGATGCCAAGGTGTGCAGAGAAAACCTGGGTCCTTACCCTTCTGGGGCACCTGTAATGTGATGGCAGGCTTATTCCTGACGTCCTTTCTGCTTGGCAGACACCCGCAGCACGCGGGCTGGTGAGCTGCAGGAGCAGATGAGGTCTGCGACGGCTCCGAGAAGGACAAATTATTGCTGGAGACAGTGATGGATGGGCACCTCGTGCCGTGCCTCGGCCGCTGCTCCCTCAGCCGCGCGGCGTCCACTGGAGTTAACTCCGGGACAGCTTTGGTGCAGGGTCAGTCCTTTCTCCTCCAACCCAGCTGCAAAATTCATTATCCATCTTCCCTGGGAAGCCAGTGCCCCCACCCTGGATAACTCTTACCCAAAGGATCTCTCTGCACCAGCACCGCAATATGGAGATGGTTTTAAGGGCCAGAAACAGCCACCTTGAAACCCCCCCCTGCTTTGTAACCCTCCTTTGAGGATACGGAGCTGGTGGAGGTTCAAGGGTCCCTTTCTGCTCCCCCCCCCCGGGGCGGGTGTGCATCCCACCGCA
>NW_009259041.1:669150-680987 GCF_000687185.1 Egretta garzetta | reverse complement strand
TCACTGCATTTTAAAATCAGCTCCATATGCAAAGAAGGGGACAGCTGCTTCCTGTTTATAAATGAAATAATGTTGATTGGGCCTCCTAATGCTGTACCACTAATTAGTTACCAGAGGCTGAGCCTCAGCAGACCCTGGAAGGGGTCTGATCCCGGCGAGGTGGCTGCCGTGCCGATGAGGGGGGCAGAGGAGGGTCCAGGATGCTGTGAGACAGGCCAGCACCAGCGGGGACCCCCAGAAACCCAGTTCCCAGGGTGCAGGATATCTGGCCCTTACTCTGCTGTCATTTACCCTGCATCGCCCTCAAATCCTGGCAGCTCTGCCACTTGCCTTGCCATCGCTTTGGGCTGGAGACGAAATCTGAACGCGGTGCCTTTAAACCGTTCTACGCTGCCAACAGAATTTTGCTCCCATCTTTTTACCGGGGGGGGTTTCTGCAGGAGGTCACCGCAGCCCAGCTCCGACTTGGCAGCACCATCCTGCTCCAAAAGCCGCTCGCCCCGTTCATTCGTCACGGCATCGTTAGGTGCTGTGCCCGTCGGGCATCCCGGGGCGGGTGCGTTGGGAGGTGCCGGGGGGGGGAGCGGCAGCACCGGCCAGGCCACCGCTGGGGAGCGCGTGGGAAGGAATAGCGAAACCCAGCAGGGAGCAGGTTTTTGAAGGCAATACCTGCTGGCAAGAGCTGTTTCCCAGCTGGACCGGGCGGTTCAGAGCGGAGATTGAGGTGCAGCGCTTTGCAAGGCTGCCCGTCGGAGCGCTTCGGCTCCTGGTAGAGGGGCACGGGGCAGTTAATTTGTGCGTTTGTGCCCTCTGTCCTTGGGGTATCCTCGTGCCGTACCCCGTCTTGCACCGCCTGGGTCACGGAGCATGTTCCCGACCTGTTCCCGTGGGAGACCTGACCCAGGCAGATATGAAGCCCCGCTCAGCTGATCCTGCATCCGAGCCCAGAGCGCTCCAGGTTAAGGCAAGCTCAACCCTGTCCGTCTGCATTGCAATTACAGTTCTTTATGGCTGTACAGATGCGACCTTGGGGATCACCGCCCGACTCCCTGGCTGGCTCTGTTTGTCCACCTCTCGTTTAAATCCACGGGGAAGGAGACGCTTCATCGTTCTCGACTCGCACGGCGGCAAACAGAGCGCAGGCCTGCGCCTGGCTGGCGGGCTCTTTTGTGGTGCCTGTGCACAGGTTTTAAACAGTTTCTTTCGATTGTTTTGAAAAATTTGCCGGTAGGACAACAAGGTTGCATGCAAGTAAACCGTCTGCTGAGCTCCCGCAATTACAAGGCTGCCCCAAAGTGCCTATCATTTGCTGCAGAAATGTTTTTCAGGCGGCTGAATAGTGGTAGGAGTAGGAAAAAAAATCAATAGCTACAATCCCATTGGCTTGGTTTTACCGATGAGCCATGCTTTCCGCTGCAAAAGTTTCTCTAACACAAAATTGCTTCGTGTAGCAGAAGGTTTTCCGTTGGCCAGAAACAATTCAGCCTCTGCGCGGGGAGAGGTTCTACCTAAAAAAGCTCCACTGAACTTCTGAGGCTTTAAAAAGCAAAGCTGGTCCGAACAATCTGCCAAAATGCGTGGGGCTGCAGACGCTGTCTGCTTAAACCTGCTCCAGCACCCACCCGGAGTAATCCCCCTGGACCCGCGGGGGTGCCGGGGCGGGCGGGGTGGGAGCTGCCGGCGGAGGGAGCGGCAGCACCGGCCAGGCCACCGCTGGGGAGCGCGTGGGAAGGAATAGCGAAACCCAGCAGGGAGCAGGTTTTTGAAGGCAATACCTGCTGGCAAGAGCTGTTTCCCAGCTGGACCGGGCGGTTCAGAGCGGAGATTGAGGTGCAGCGCTTTGCAAGGCTGCCCGGCGGAGAGCTTCGGCTCCTGGTAGAGGGGCACGGGGCAGTTAATTTGTGCGTTTGTGCCCTCTGTCCTTGGGGTATCCTCGTGCCGTACCCCGTCTTGCACCGCCTGGGTCACGGAGCATGTTCCCGACCTGTTCCCGTGGGAGACCTGACCCAGGCAGATATGAAGCCCCGCTCAGCTGATCCTGCATCCGAGCCCAGAGCGCTCCAGGTTAAGGCAAGCTCAACCCTGTCCGTCTGCATTGCAATTACAGTTCTTTATGGCCGTACAGATGCGACCCTGGGGATCACCGCCCGACTCCCTGGCTGGCTCTGTTTGTCCACCTCTCGTTTAAATCCACGGGGAAGGAGACGCTTCATCGTTCTCGACTCGCACGGCGGCAAACAGAGCGCAGGCCTGCGCCTGGCTGGCGGGCTCTTTTGTGGTGCCTGTGCACAGGTTTTAAACAGTTTCTTTCGATTGTTTTGAAAAATTTGCCGGTAGGACAACAAGGTTGCATGCAAGTAAACCGTCTGCTGAGCTCCCGCAATTACAAGGCTGCCCCAAAGTGCCTATCATTTGCTGCAGAAATGTTTTTCAGGCGGCTGAATAGTGGTAGGAGTAGGAAAAAAAATCAATAGCTACAATCCCATTGGCTTGGTTTTACCGATGAGCCATGCTTTCCGCTGCAAAAGTTTCTCTAACACAAAATTGCTTCGTGTAGCAGAAGGTTTTCCGTTGGCCAGAAACAATTCAGCCTCTGCGCGGGGAGAGGTTCTACCTAAAAAAGCTCCACTGAACTTCTGAGGCTTTAAAAAGCAAAGCTGGTCCGAACAATCTGCCAAAATGCGTGGGGCTGCAGACGCTGTCTGCTTAAACCTGCTCCAGCACCCACCCGGAGTAATCAGCGGGGAGGTTACGGGCAGCAGGGGCGGAAGATTTACCAAGTCAGGAGGAAAGTTTGGGGTCTAAATGTTCAGCAGCGCTGCTGCAGACGGCGATGCCTCGCTCTTCTCCAGGGGAGTTTCTTCTGCTCGTCGGCCTGGTGGTGAGCCGGGCATCACCTCCTGCCCTGCAGGGGAAGGGAGACCCCCTGCAGGTCAGGCTTTGGCTGCTAAATTAGCACTGCCTCTTTTTTGGGTTCCCCTCTTCATCACGCTCTGCCTCAGTTTCCCGTCTTGCTCCGTCTTGCCTGGTTAAAACGTGAATTGTCTGGTGAAGGGCAAGCCCTGCTGGGCGCACGGAGCGATGCCTCCATCGCAGCATCCAAGTACGAGCAAAACTGGTCTTGAGTAACAGGAATGTGATCAGAAAACTGTGGGCTATGACTGGGCACTGAGGTACCCGGCGGGACCTCCCGAGGTCCCTTCCAACCCTTGCCATTCTGGGATTCTGTGGGTGGCTTTAATGATAGAGCAGGGCAAAGCAGGCAGGACACCTCCTTGGGAGCCCGCGCTCCTCCGCAGAGGCTCAGTTGGTTATTAAGTCTCTTTAGGTCTGAACTAAGGGAGAGTTATTCTCTGGCAGGTTGGACTTCGGAGCACTCCATCATTTCTACTCCGCAGTGCCCAGACACCGAGCCAGGGAAGCAGCCCCAGCTCTCCCAAGCAGGCTCATCAATAAAGCACTGGTATGAAACGTCCGGCGTATTCAGAGGCTCCAGGCGTTCACCCGTCAGGGGTTCGTTCCCCAAAGCACAGGCTCGCCGGGACCCTGGGCTCGCCTGTTCGTTATGGGCTTTGGGCAAACTGGCAGGGTACTTCTGATGAGCCACTCCTCATGTGCAGCCTCCCCCCTTCTGCCTCCCCACTTTTTTTTTATGGTCTTTGGGCAAACTGGCAGGGTACTTCTGATGAGCCACTCCTCATGTGCAGCCCCCCCCCTTCTGCCTCCCCACTGCTCTTGACGAGCTGGCATCTTCCCCACGTGCTGGCTGTGCCCTTGGCAGCGCCAGGGCTTGGGCTGGTGGGTGGCAGGGACGAGGTCATGGTGCTGCTGTCCAGACAGCCGTGTGTCCTTCCATGCGTACTCATCCAGGCTGCAGTAGAACCCAAAGGTCAGGGGATCCGGGCAGGACCAGCCCAGGAGCTTGTGGCCTTCAGCTCATGGTCTTCAGCTCGTGGGCTTCATCTCATGGCCTTCACCTCATGGTTTTCAGCTTGTGGTCTTTATCTCATGGCCTTCACCTCATGGTCTTCAGCTCGTGGCCTTTATCTCATGGCCTTCAGCTCATGGGGATGGGGAAGGGGCTGAATACGTCTCATTGCTGGGGAAAAACACTGGCTCTGCTGCTCCGGTCTTCCCATCTTCCAAGCTATCAATGCAGCACACACTGGTGGAGAAATGATGGACCTGGTGGTGCTGACAGCTCTAAGTCCTGAGGATTTTTGTGAAGCCGGGCTGGCACTGCTCCCTTCCTCTTTGCAAAGGTGGAGCAGGAGGGTGAAAGCAAGCAGGGCTTCGGCAGAGACACCGGGGCATGGCTGGGACAGCAGGGAGAGGAGGCAGAGATGACTTTTATGGAGAATAAATCACTGCCACAAGATGTAAATGCAGATCACTCAGTGCGGGTGGCTTCTCCCAGGCAGCACAGGCAGCGTTATGGGATCAAGACCCAGACATTTAAAAATCAAAGGGGTTTGACTCTTCTTTTAGTATCTGTCTGGGAAGCCTGCCTCTGCTCAGGCTGAGCCCAGCCAACGCCTCCCACAAGGGCCGGCGCTTCATCGTTCTCGACTCGCACGGCGGCAAACAGAGCGCAGGCCTGCGCCTGGCTGGCGGGCTCTTTTGTGGTGCCTGTGCACAGGTTTTAAACAGTTTCTTTCGATTGTTTTGAAAAATTTGCCGGTAGGACAACAAGGTTGCATGCAAGTAAACCGTCTGCTGAGCTCCCGCAATTACAAGGCTGCCCCAAAGTGCCTATCATTTGCTGCAGAAATGTTTTTCAGGCGGCTGAATAGTGGTAGGAGTAGGAAAAAAAATCAATAGCTACAATCCCATTGGCTTGGTTTTACCGATGAGCCATGCTTTCCGCTGCAAAAGTTTCTCTAACACAAAATTGCTTCGTGTAGCAGAAGGTTTTCCGTTGGCCAGAAACAATTCAGCCTCTGCGCGGGGAGAGGTTCTACCTAAAAAAGCTCCACTGAACTTCTGAGGCTTTAAAAAGCAAAGCTGGTCCGAACAATCTGCCAAAATGCGTGGGGCTGCAGACGCTGTCTGCTTAAACCTGCTCCAGCACCCACCCGGAGTAATCAGCGGGGAGGTTACGGGCAGCAGGGGCGGAAGATTTACCAAGTCAGGAGGAAAGTTTGGGGTCTAAATGTTCAGCAGCGCTGCTGCAGACGGCGATGCCTCGCTCTTCTCCAGGGGAGTTTCTTCTGCTCGTCGGCCTGGTGGTGAGCCGGGCACCACCTCCTGCCCTGCAGGGGAAGGGAGACCCCCTGCAGGTCAGGCTTTGGCTGCTAAATTAGCACTGCCTCTTTTTTGGGTTCCCCTCTTCATCACGCTCTGCCTCAGTTTCCCGTCTTGCTCCGTCTTGCCTGGTTAAAACGTGAATTGTCTGGTGAAGGGCAAGCCCTGGCTGGGCGCACGGAGCGATGCCTCCATCGCAGCATCCAAGTACGAGCAAAACTGGTCTTGAGTAACAGGAATGTGATCAGAAAACTGTGGGCTATGACTGGGCACTGAGGTACCCGGCGGGACCTCCCGAGGTCCCTTCCAACCCTTGCCATTCTGGGATTCTGTGGGTGGCTTTAATGATAGAGCAGGGCAAAGCAGGCAGGACACCTCCTTGGGAGCCCGCGCTCCTCCGCAGAGGCTCAGTTGGTTATTAAGTCTCTTTAGGTCTGAACTAAGGGAGAGTTATTCTCTGGCAGGTTGGACTTCGGAGCACTTCATCATTTCTACTCCGCAGTGCCCAGACGCCGAGCCAGGGAAGCAGCCCCAGCTCTCCCAAGCAGGCTCATCAATAAAGCACTGGTATGAAACGTCCGGCGTATTCAGAGGCTCCAGGCGTTCACCCGTCGGGGGTTCGTTCCCCAAAGCACAGGCCCCCCGGGAGCCTGGGCTCGCCTGTTCGTTATGGGCTTTGGGCAAACTGGCAGGGTACTTCTGATGAGCCACTCCTCATGTGCAGCCTCCCCCCTTCTGCCTCCCCACTGCTCTTGACGAGCTGGCATCTTCCCCACGTGCTGGCTGTGCCCTTGGCATCGCCAGGGCTTGGGCTGGTGGGTGGCAGGGATGAGGTCATGGTGCTGCTGTCCAGACAGCCGTGTGTCCTTCCATGCGTACTCATCCAGGCTGCAGTAGAACCCAAAGGTCAGGGGATCCGGGCAGGACCAGCCCAGGAGCTTGTGGCCTTCAGCTCATGGTCTTCAGCTCGTGGGCTTCATCTCATGGCCTTCACCTCATGGTTTTCAGCTTGTGGTCTTTATCTCATGGCCTTCACCTCATGGTCTTCAGCTCGTGGCCTTTATCTCATGGCCTTCAGCTCATGGGGATGGGGAAGGGGCTGAATACGTCTCATTGCTGGGGAAAAACACTGGCTCTGCTGCTCCGGTCTTCCCATCTTCCAAGCTATCAATGCAGCACACACTGGTGGAGAAATGATGGACCTGGTGGTGCTGACAGCTCTAAGTCCTGAGGATTTTTGTGAAGCCGGGCTGGCACTGCTCCCTTCCTCTTTGCAAAGGTGGAGCAGGAGGGTGAAAGCAAGCAGGGCTTCGGCAGAGACACCGGGGCATGGCTGGGACAGCAGGGAGAGGAGGCAGAGATGACTTTTATGGAGAATAAATCACTGCCACAAGATGTAAATGCAGATCACTCAGTGCGGGTGGCTTCTCCCAGGCAGCACAGGCAGCGTTATGGGATCAAGACCCAGACATTTAAAAATCAAAGGGGTTTGACTCTTCTTTTAGTATCTGTCTGGGAAGCCTGCCTCTGCTCAGGCTGAGCCCAGCCAACGCCTCCCACAAGGGCCTCGGCTGCCTGGGGAACAGATTGCAACGCTTCCCACAACATCTATTCCCAATTTGCTGCTGACTGGTTTCCTGCCTGGTTCTTCTCTGCAGCTGGAAAACGGCTGAGGGTGACCTGGAAAGGCCGGCTCGCCTTTCAGATGGAGACCTTGACCAGCCGGGTGGCATCCTGGGGACAAACCCATTTATTGCCACTCAGTGCCATCAGCTTCCCAGCAGCGGGTAGAAACCGCTGGTTGGGGGAAGCAGAGGCCGAAGCACAGCTCATCCCCGCGGCTGCGCATGGTCCCGAGAAGCGGCCGCGCGCCTGCCTTTCCCCAGGCGGCAGCAGCAGAGGAGCAGGAACCAAAGACCTAAGGACGGCTCCCATCCCTCACGGCCGTCAATGTGCCCATGGGACGGCCACGCCGGCGCCACGGTTGGGGTAAAGAGAAGCCTTGGCTGCTGGGATCGCGCACCCAGCCTGCCCTCGGGCTGCAGGGTGCCCGCAAGGCGTCAGGCAGGGGGGGCATCGTCGTGCTCGGCACACGTTGGGAATGTATTAGTGACACTGACCCGCATCACGGTCGGGGGCGCCGGAATTACCTTCCTAAGTCTGGGAGGAGGTATTATACCTTCTTTGCAGCATCGAAATAAAAAGCTCCTACCCCGTAGAAGGAATTAGCCTCCCTAATTCTGCAAAGCTGCTCCATGGCGGATTTGCCGCCTGCAGCAGACTCGCAGCGTCAGGAAAACCCGGCTCGCCTCAAACGCCACGGGCAGCCGTGCCAGGGCTCGGTGCTCGGCACTCCGAGGCTGCACGCTGGTGTCCTCTCCCCGAAAAGGCGTGAGCACCCTGCCCCAGCACAGCCCAGCTCCTTTCCATCCACATTTTTACAGGAGGGACCGGTTTGACTCCCACACGGACGAACCCTCCAGCCTTTTGGTTTGACTCCCATACAGACGAACCCTCCAGCCTTTCGGGCTGACTCCCGTACGGACGAACCCTCCAGCCTTTCGGTTTGACTCCCATACGGACGAACCCTCCAGCCTTTCGGTTTGACTCCCATACGGACGAACCCTCCAGCCTTTCGGGCTGGTTCCCCGCAGTGCACGGGCTGCCCAAAGCAGGCAGCTATGTATAGTCAGGCAATCTGCACTCTTTAAAATTTTCATGAGGATATTACAGGCACGGAGCAGAGCCCATCCATCACCTAAATTACATTTCTTACTCTGACGGTGCCAGGCGTGTTGGGAGCTGAGGCAGCGAGAGAGGGCAGGGGATGGAAACATTACAGGCGGTTTCTGTCACCGTTCCCTTTTCCAAGAAAAAGCCACAGCGATGAGGCAGCCGCTGGGAAAGCATCAGGTTCCCTGGACCTGCTCGGATGAGACCGCTGGACACCCCCAGCCCTTGGGATAGCGGGGACACGAGACATGTTTTGGGATCTAGGGGATGGGAGATGTTCTTTGAGCCATCCCGGGGAAGGGACGACTGCCTTAGGGTTTGCCTGGAGCACAGGGCTCACCTCTGATGCCCTCTTGCCACCTCTTCCACTTAACCTTCTCCTAACCTTATTTCCCTCGGGAAGGTGCCGGCACGCCCCTCCAATTTCTGCGGCTTCATTTAATAACCCTGCTGATGTGCGCTGAGATCCTTTAATGGGAGAGAGAGGCCAAGGATTGCTGCTCAGGTGAAGGATTTCTAAGAAGCCCCGGCGATGTGTTCAGTAATAAGCTGAAATGACTGCTTAAAAGGGCAAATGGAGCAATATTTCCTGAGAGTAATTTGTGGACGCAGCGTGCCCCGGCCTGTACACGCCCTTAGCTCTCCAACGTCAGGCTGAAGGGCTAACATACAGTTATATTTAATTTATAAAAAGAGTAGAAGTAAATCACAGCTGGGAGAAACCACTGGTTCAGCCTTTTGCTTTCCTGCTCGTACTTTACCGTACACGCAGCCGTTACTCAGGGAGCTCGCTGTGGCTTGTTTTTACTGGGGCTTGTATTATTTTAGGACGGCAGATGGTTGTTTTCAGAATAAGTCTCGGCTTTTTGGGGATTTATTTTAAACTACGAAAATTCTAATTAAAAACATCTCATGCTTTTTTTTTTTTTTTTTTTTTTTTTTGGAACAAGCCAGCTACTGACAGCAGGGCAGGGAGCTCCGCAGCGCCTGTCGCTGCAGGCAGCAAAAGCTGGGGCACCGACCAAGTCCCTGCAGCGATGCAGGAGCTGGGGGTCCCGTGCAATGCCCGGGGTGAAGTCCTCAGCTGAGGGCCCTCCAACCCGCAGCTCCGACGCAAGGGTGTCTGGAAGAGCCTTGTCTGGAGGCAGGGATTTTCCCAGAGCTCCCGCTGTGCATGAACAGCCCCCGGCCTCGATGGGGCTGGGGGACGTGGAGTGGTGACACCCGGAGCCACCAACGGGGACATAAACCCGCCCAGCTCTCACCTACATCCTCATCCGCTTAGGGACAGGGTTTAGTGGTGGGATGGCAGGGTTAGGTCAACGGTTGGACTTGGTGAGCTTAAAGGGCTTTTCCAACCCAAATGATTCTATTCCATTAATTCGGTTCTATTCATCTGCTTCGCCTCGTGCTCGCATCTGCCCTCCCCGTCACCGCGGCTCGGCTCCCCCCCCCCCCGGGCCGGCGGGGGGGGCAGAGCGGGTTACGTCGGGCTGCACCAGCTATTATCGTAAGAAGCCAGGCAACAGCCAGGGCCACGTGGCACGTGTATTTTAAATTACCCTAAAAATGACTTGGCTACGGACTTAATGAAGTGTTAATATACGAAAAATCTCTCATTAAAGAGCCAAACTGCAGAGGCTTTTGATGTCTGGTTGGCCAGACTCTGAACTGAGACCAATTAGATATGCAAAGTTTTTCCAGAGACCTTTGCTTCCCGGCCTGCCAGCTCGCTCTCCCCGCTGCCGCGCCGCCTCTCTCCACCTTTTCTTTTTTTTTTGTTTTTCCAGAAGGTGCTGAGTGGAGGCTCCAGCTCCACTCACAGAGCAAGCCCCGGGGTTTGCGCTGCGGCTGCAGACGGCTTTGGGCTGAGCTGTGTCTCACTCCAGCCTTGGGAGTGGGATGGTGGGAACCTCTGTCCCGTGGGCGATCCACGGAGGGAAAACCAGCAGCCAGGGATGCATCTGCTCACCTGGAGAAGAGAAGGCTGCGGGCAGAGCCGACTGCAGCCTTTCAGTACCTAAAGGGGGCCCATAGGAAAGATGGGGAAAATCTTTTTAGTAGGGCCAGCTGTGACAGGACAAGGGGTAATGGTTTTAAACTAAACCAGGGTAGGTTTAGACTAGATATAAGGAAGAAATTCTTTACAATGAGAGTGGTAAAACACTGGAACAGGTTGCCCAGAGAGGTGGTGGAGGCCCCATCCCTGGGAACATTCCAGGCCAGGTTGGACGGGGCTCTGAGCAACCTGATGTGGTTAAAAGTGTCCCTGCTCCTGCAGGGGGGTTGAACTAGATGACCTCTAGGGGTCTCTTCCAATCCAAAACATTCTATGATTCTATGATTCTGCTTGGTGATGAGCCGGGGCAGCACAAGAGGATGCTTGCTGCCTGCTGGGGTTTTACCAAACGGCTTCGGGCAGGGATGGAGTAGCCAAGGGGGCAGATGTGCTGGGGGGGTGCAGCTGAGCCTGGGCTGGCCAGCACGGCTGGTGCTGTGACCCAAGGGGATGGGGTACAACTGACCACGCCGGGGGCCACCGGGTGCCCTGTCCTCTTCTCCCATCATCCCTTCACACTCCACATCACCGCAGTCCCTGCGGTGCCTGGCTCCTCATCGCCAGGAGCCTGTGGAATATTTCATTCCCGCTGCCCCCGTAGAAGGCGGAAAAGGAAAGCGCTGTTATTCAGCTCATTTTTTATGTTCCGTTTCCCGGGGAGGGAAACGGCACATTTACTTTTAGTAACCACCATAAAACACACTCTGAAATCCTCCCTCATCGCTGCTGGGCGAGGGCACGGCGGCGGGCACGGCTGGCCGAGCTCCTGGCCCAGGGCACTCGGGATGCTCCTGCTCGCAGCCCGAGATGGCCTCCTCCGGTGTTTTCTCTGCTGCCGTCTCCTCCTCCTCTTCCCAGCCCCACACCCGGAATGCAGAGGGATTCCCTGGCCAGGGCAGCAGCAGCAGCAGTAAAAGTGGAGCAGGAGCTGTGAATGCTGACGTAATCGAAAGAATTTGGGAACAGCAGGATGGAAAACAACCCAGTGAGGCTTCTCCAGGGAATACCATTCGCCTGGTACCCCAAAACATTCCTGGCCTTGGGTTTATTTGTTACGGAGACCGTGGTGCTTGGCTGCGGGGTCTGGCAGACCCCGTTGTGTCGGGGCTGTCACGGGCAAGGCAAGACCCCACTGCAAAGAGAAAGAGTAAGCGCCCCGAGGGGCCAAACCCACCTCGCTGGAGCGGGGAACCAAGGGATTGGGAGCTTGCGGGGAGGATTTCTGAGGCTGCGTAGGTCTGGGGTAAGCACGCGGGACACTGGGCTTGCAGGGGGGAGGAATGCACAGGGGGTCCCTGGACCCCCCCTCAGCCGCTCCTGGGACGCGTCTCAACCGATGCTGCAAGGACCCAACGGCCCCTGAAGAAAGCAAAGCCGCCTCTGCAAGCCCCGGGCCCGGCAGGTTTTGCCAAAGGCCATCTTCACCCAATTCCCTTAGGAAGAGCCAGCCAGGCCAGGCTCCTCAGGTCAGCACCCATCACTCCTGGCTGGGGTCACAGGGGCACAGGGTCCAAGCGTGGCCGTGCTGCACCACCGGGATCTGCAGATGACAAGAGGGAATCATAGAATCGCAAGGGTTGGAAGGGACCTCGGGAGATCATCTAGTCCCAAACCCCTTGCTAAAGCAGGTTCTCCCAGAGCATGTTACAAAGGACTTCGTCCAGGCGGGGGTTGAATATCTCCAGAGAAGGAGACTTCACAGCCCCCCGGGCAGCCTGGGACAGGGCTCGGGCACCCTCAGAGTAAAGAAGTTTTTCCTCACGTTCAACTGAAACCTCTTCTGCTTCAGTTTGTGCCCATT
>NW_009259041.1:667732-668404 GCF_000687185.1 Egretta garzetta | reverse complement strand
ACCGGAGGAAGAGTTACAAGGAAGGTGCTGGGCCTGGGGGCGGCAAGTGCTGGAGCTGGGGCGGCGGGTGGGCTGGGGAGGGGGCTGCGTGGGCTCCCAGGGAAGGAAGGTCGGGAGTCAAGGGGCTGGGGTCTCTGGAGCAGGACTGACAGCACCGGGCTGCTCCTGGATTGCAGACGAGTGTTTGACACTGCCGCACGGGAAGGAGCCAGCGGCAGGAGCTGCGGAGCAGAGGAGCCGTCGCTGTGGGTTCGACACCACCTCTGCAAGCACCAAAGCAGGGACGTGCTTTGATGAAGAAAACAAATCCTGAATTTCAGGGCTGAGAAAGAGCAAACTGGACACCCTAATGGCTTGTTCAGGCTTCTATTTACTTACCTGTGCCCGAGGAGCAGGATTCCCCGGGGGCTAGCGGGCATCCGTGGTGCACACAGGGTGTCTGCTCTGGTGTGGTCCCCCACCACGGGTGTCACTGCCCAGGGCGCCTGTCCCGGCGTGGACTTGACTGCGTCACGCTGGCATGGAGCGGCTCTTCCCACTCCCCGGTGCTTCAGACCATGGCACCAGGTCCCTTTGCCGCGCTGGCCGGCGAGGACACTAACCAAGATTTATGAGGGCTCCGGTGTTCTCCTGCGTCGGCCCTGCCAGGATCAGGGTAATGAGAGAAAACAC
>NW_009259041.1:665106-667614 GCF_000687185.1 Egretta garzetta | reverse complement strand
CCCTGGGGGTTGGTGCTGCCTGCTTGGCCGCAGAGCTGCCGGCCCCGAGCGGAGCAATCCCTGCCAGCACAGCCCCCCCGCGCGGTGCTCCAGGCTCCCGAGCAAGGAGGGTGAAATTAAGAAGCATTCTCAAGACACAAAACTTCTGCAAAGCCTGATTCAATTAACTCACCTCTGTCCCTGCTAGTTAAAGCTGTAAAAAAACCCCAAAGCCCTGGGTTTAATAGAGGAACCAGAGCTGAACCTCTGCACCAGGGCTACAAGGAGAAGTGCTGCTGGGATGTCCCCAAGGGAAAAAGGGGAATTGGGGCTTGGGAAATGCTCATGGGGACAGCCAGGAGCAGCCACCAGTCCCCAGCACAGCCTGGCCCCGTCTCTCCGCCAGCATTTCCCGGGGTGCTCAGGATGAGCCCTGGTGCCCGCTCCTTGGGTGTCCGCCGGGTGCGAGGGGCTCCAGCCGGGCGGGCAGGGGGGGCCCAGCCAGTGCAGCGCTCGGTGCGGGAGCAGCCGTCGGCTTTTCCCTCCACCCAGTACATATTTATTTTTTTTTGTGCACATGAATTAATTATGCAAATGTCTTTGCAATTTATAAGTATTCAAGAGAGCTTGGACAAACAGCCTGCAGCTACATAACAGCAATGCCCACTTCTTATCTAGCACTTGTCATTTGTAGATGATGAAGAGTCTTACAGAGGAGACCAGGCTTTGGCAAGAGGATGGCAGAAGCTGTCAACTGTTGATTTCTGCCCTGTAGACCGCGTAGCCCTTACCATATGCGAATTACTTTTATAAAGTGCACGAACTGCAGCTAAGTAAAGAAATATTAATGCTGGTGAGCTCGCACCTATTGCTCAAGAGCCGGCACCCCCATTAAAATGAGTAAAGGCTGAACGCCACCCTCGGGGAAAGCCTTGGCTCTACACATGCTATATTGCCCAACCATGAAGTCCATGAATCTTAAGGATTTTTTTTTCCTGGTTTCCTGAATGGAACTTTTAAACCAGAAATAAACCAGAGCCCTCAGCACAAGGAGGACATGGAGCTGTTGGAGCGGGGCCAGAGGGGGGCTACTAAAATGCTCCGAGGGCTGGAGCCCCTCTGCTCTGAGGCCAGGCTGGGAGAGTTGGGGGTGTTCAGCCTGGAGAAGAGAAGGCTGCGGGCAGAGCTGAGTGCGGCCGGTCAGGGCTTCAAGGGGGCCCAGAGGAAAGGGGGGGACAAGCTTTTTAGTAGGGCCAGTTGGGACAGGACAAGGGGGATGGCTTTAAACTGAAGCAGGGGAGGTTTAGACTGGATCTAAGGAAGAAATTCTTTCCAGTGAGGGTGGTGAAACCCTGGCAGGGGTTGCCCAGAGAGGCGGTGGAGGCCCCATCCCTGGGAACATTCCAGGCCAGGTTGGCCGGGGCTGTGAGCAACCTGATGTGGTTCAAGGTGTCCCTGCTCCTGCAGGGGGGTTGGGCTGGGTGACCTCGAGGGGTCCCTTTCAACCCAAACCATCCCATCATTCTATGATTCTATGAAAATTATTTTGGGGAGGCAACTATAGATGTCCCCTGCTGCTCACCGAGCTCTGAGGTCCCCAGGCAACGCAGGGAGACGTTGCTTATAAAAACCGAGCAGTGATTCTGTCTTCAACTCACCTCTTCGCAGTCACCTGCTGCTTCATCACCTGGGATTGCCAGGCTTTGTGTAAATATAAATTAATCCTGATGATACCCTTATGAGGCAGCGGGTGCTACACTGAAACGGCGTATGAGGAGGTTTGCAGCCTCACGCCGCAGAGGCGATGGGCGTCTCGCACCCCGCGCAGCCCCGGCGACGGGAGGGGGTGTTTTGCAGAACGGCCATCCCGGCACAGCGGGGGGAGGGGGGGAGGGCAGGGGGATATTTTTTGCTCATAAAGTGATTAAACCTCTTTCCTCATTCAGGAACTGACCTTGCAATCACGCTGCTTTGCCACCTTTCCTGGCCGAAGAAAGAAACGCATCAAAGCCCATGACTTTAATTTCCTCCTGTACAAGAAGAGAGAGCGGAGGGCAACGCGGGCGGCAGCTCTCGGTGCCCAGTACAATCGCAGCACTGCCACTCAGCTGCTGCCACACGAAGGGAGGAGGATCACGGCTGCGAAGCCAGCGATGGATGCACACCCTGCTCCGCAGGGCACGGGAGCAGTGAAGGAAATTGAACCCTGCCAGAGAAAACAGATGCTGTTAGGATAACTCTCCCGAGCAAATCAAGGCCACCAGGGTGCAATCGATTCCCCTGTCCCCTCCCGAGAGGGTTTTCACCGATGGGTGCATCACCAGTCCCGAGAGCAGGAGCCCAGCGTGCAGTGTGGATGGCGAGGAGGACGGGGGTTACCCCCGCCAGCCGGAACAGAGAGGGTCCGTTCTTTGTAGAATCATGGAACCATTTAGGTTGGCAAAGCCCTTTAAGCTCCCCCAGCCCAACCGTTCCCCTACCCCTGCCATCCCACCCCCAAACCCTGGCCCTCAGCACCGCCTCTGCCCG
>NW_009259041.1:644382-664772 GCF_000687185.1 Egretta garzetta | reverse complement strand
CTCCAAGCCAGGATGCCGCTGGCCCTCTTGGCCACCTGGGCCCCCTGCTGGCTCGTATTCGGCCGCCTGTCGACCAGCACCCCCAGGTCCTTTTCCAGCCTAGAAGCATCTGCATGAGGCAAAGGTGGTTCTTTACCTCTCACACCTTTTCCCTACCTCGAAGTTGTAGGGAGCGATAAGGGCTCCCCTCAGCCTCCTCTCCTCCAGGCTAAAATAGCACTCACTTGCCCGCACTGATGCTCTAAAGGACCCTCAAAGCGTTTGGTGCGTTCAGCCGAGCAATGGGGGCATCGCCACGTGGCTCACGCAGACGTGGGAAGCAAGAGCTGGATCCCTGCCCTGCCACGGCAGCCCTTCCCCAGGGAACCAAACCCCAAAAAGGCCTTGGAGGACGTCCTGGGCTTCTGTTTGAAGCCTGTGCTCCCCAAGTCCCACGGCAAAGCCTGGCGAGCTGCAAAGCACTGGCGTGATTGCCCACATGGCCCTTACTGGCCGTTTCCCACGGCCAGTGGGACTGCAGATTTAGGTACCTCCAGAAATCCCAAGCGTTTTGCTTTCCAGAAAACCGAGCGCTCGAGGGGGGCACAGAGCCCTGCTTGCCTGGAGGAGAGGTGGCTGAAGGGAGACCTGGGGACCATCACAGCTGGGAAGAGAAAGGGAATTAATTCACTGTTCTCCGTGGCTGTTTTAAGTACGACAAGCAGCCGTCAGGTTAAACTGCAGCAAGGGAGACTTGGAGCATATAGGAGGGAAGATTTCTACCTTCGAGTAGCCCAGACAAGCTCTTTAAGTCCCTTCCTCTGTGTTTCTGCATTTCATTAAATCATAGCATTCATCTTGTCAAGATCTTTGAGCACCCAAGCTCCCAGGGGGTTCCCTAGCAGGCTCTCCAGCAGCACCTAATGCCCCCGTTAGCACCAGGCTCAGTGCTCGCCGCTGTCTGCTGGCCTTAAGCGCAAAACACTGTCGAGATTTTTGACCTAAGTCCCTTTCGGAAAGGGAAAACCTCAGCCCGAACTCTCGCTGGCTTGTGGGCTTTTCATTTCGAAAAGAAACATCAGCGCACGCTCCGCTGCCCCGGATTGCTCGTGTGAGCGAAGGAGCCGCCCTGGCACCCGTATCCCCCAGGGCCGCCCCACACCGATGCCGGGGGGCTGCCTTCCCCCGCAGCCGCTTTGGGCAGGACAGGGCTGGCTTAAAAACTCCGTGCTTTGTGGAGGTGGGGGTTAAAACCCACGGGCAGCCCCTTTATACCGCCCGGGGAGCCGCGATGCTCCGCGCCCGGCTCTCAGTGCTGCTGGCACGGCTTTGCCGGCGCTGGCAGTGCCAAGGGGCCACCCGAAAGCAGGGTCTGCTGCCTGGCCCGTCTGATACCCTAAGGGTCAAAAAGACCCCAAATGTAAAACAGTTTACATGCATAAGATTTAGGCCTTATTGTCTAGCTTGCTGTTACTTTGCTAAAATTAATATTGTCTAGTTTGCTGTTACTTTGCTAAAATTAGCTTTGTCTAGCTTGCGGTTGCTTTGTTAAAGTCAGTAGTGTCTAGCTTAGATTTTTTTGTTCTTCTTAAAGTCTGTAGTATAGTTACTAGGAATGAGAACTAATTGATGTAGAAAGATTTGTGGCTCCTTACAAAGGACAGTTTTTTGATAAGAACCAGGTGTTTACCTCAAGAGCTGGTCTACACCAACCCTGCAGTTTGGGCAAGAGCCAAGGAGCAACTGAGTCTGCGCAAGAACAAGGGGTTACTAGCGGTGATGAAGAGGAGCCATCGGCCTTCATCCCCACGACCCCCGACGACCACCACCAGGAGGCACTGAGCAGGCGCAGTGGGGAGGGACTTATGGAAATGACCTCCTGAAGCTAATTTTAATACAAAGCGGAGACAGGTTATGCATATGTATAGGCATATCGGAAAATTCATACATATGTAATACTTTGCTACATATAAACGGACAAGTTGCCTCTTGATGGTATGCACGTTAGGTGGAGCGATCCCCCGTGCATCCGGCGCCGTGAATAAAGAATGCCTGCCTTCTAACACTACATTGGTGTTATGAGGTTCATTCTTCCCGATTTCGGTGACATGTCCTCCCCAAAGAAAGAACTCCGAAGATCATTAGCCCTAGCAAGGACATCCACACGCGAGGGATTCAGAAGCGTCTTCCCTCTTCTCTGCTTGATGGCCCTTTTTAAGGAAATCCATGTTTAAAAAAAAAAAAAAAAAAAAAAAATACAACCCAAACCCAAAGCAGAACCAGAAACATGAGACCATAATTCATTATGCCAAGCACAGATATAAGTTTGGGGAAGGAAAAAAAAAGCAGGTTCTGCCTTAATTTGGAAGCACATTAGATGACTCCAAAAGCAGGTCTGTGCTTCTGTGATTTATAACAGACTATTGTAACAACTGAATAGAAGTAGATTTATATGGTCTGCATGTAATTTAGATCCAAAAAAGAGAGGCAGTGACACTTACAACGAGCCTTAGCTGCGAGGTATGTCCCCCATTCTCTGGCCTGTCAGGCATTTCAGCTATCTCCCTTGTACTTGGTTATAAATAAAGCTGCAAGGAGATGTTCTAATCCAGGCTGTCTGGAAAAACCAAGGGCTCAAAGGAGCCAAGACTCACTCATATAATAACCAGGTTTTAACTCAGAACTGCTGATATCAGTGATTATATACATACACAGAAAAAACCAAAGCTTTTTACTACCACAAAAGCACAGTTGTATTTAACCCACCAGTGATACTCAGCCATCACCATCATCTCTTGATTCAAAAGGCAAAAAATTCCAAGATGTGCAACGTGTACTCGTGAAGCCCCCAGCTTCCAACACCTGGCCTCCTGGCCAAGGAAAGCTCAGCCTTACTCTCAAAAGCACAGAATTTCTGATGCTACCAACTGTGCTACCATGTGAATTGCAAGACAGTTGTACTAACACTGACTAACCTAGTTCTACAACCTTTTTCCTTCTCCTTTCATCTCCTCTCTGTAGCTCATCCTGCGCTTTGTCACATGTAACACCTCTCTCATTTCAGAGGACTATTATATGAATAAAAAATTTTATAGCATTCATAATGTAGACTATCTATTTTATGCTTCATATAATACTGTACATACATATGATAGCGCCACTTACGTATTACCAAGTTAAATAGACTCTATTTTGCTGCTTTGCAAATATATTTCCTGACAAGTCATTTTTTGTTCTTCTTAAAGTCTGTAGTATAGTTACTTAGTGAATTTAGAACCCTTTTCAAGGACGGGAAGAATCGGGAGGGGATGAAGCAAAAAGATAATAACGGTTTGCCAAGGTTGCCAGACTAGAAGGAATGAGAACTAATTGATGTAGAAAGATTTGTGGCTCCTTACAAAGGACAGTTTTTTTATAAGAACCAGGTGTTTACCTCAAGAGCTGGTCTACACCAACCCTGCAGTTTGGGCAAGAGCCAAGGAGCAACTGAGTCTGCGCAAGAACAAGAGGTTACTAGCGGTGACGAAGAGGAGCCATCGGCCTTCATCCCCACGACCCCCGACGACCACCACCAGGAGGCACTGAGCAGGCGCAGTGGGGAGGGACTTATGGAAATGACCTCTTGAAGCTAATTTTAATACAAAGCGGAGACAGGTTATGCATATGTATAGGCATATCAGAAAAATTCATACATATGTAATACTTTGCTACATATAAACGGACAAGTTGCCGCTTGATGGGATGCACGTTAGGTGGAGCGATCCCCCGTGCATCCGGCGCCGTGAATAAAGAATGCCTGCCTTCTAACACTACATTGGTGTTATGAGGTTCATTCTTCCCGATTTCGGTGACATGTCCTCCCCAAAGAAAGAACTCCGAAGATCATTAGCCCTAGCAAGGACATCCACACGCGAGGGATTCAGAAGTGTCTTCCCTCTTCTCTGCTTGATGGCCCTTTTTAAGGAAATCCATGTTTAAAAGAAAAAAAAAAAAAAAAATACAACCCAAACCCAAAGCAGAAAGCCCCAAACAAATCCAACAAATCCTTGCTGTTTCTTCTCTGCCAAAGAAGTTGCTAGAGGAAAATTCTCATGATGGACATGTGGCTGTGCCACTGTTGACAAGCAAACATTTCAATGGGTGTATTGGAACTGGCACCCTGTCAAACTTTCAATTTCTGAATGATTGTGCTTTCCTCAGAGGATGCACAGAAGCATTGCACTCGAAAATTACCGTTCTCCTCCACTGGAGAGCCAACAGGTCTAATTATCACCCAGCTCTGCCGAGGCCGGGTGGCTCGTCAGCGTAATGCTACGGGATAATTAAAGTCCCAGCTTTCTCTAGCGGAAAGCAGCAGCTTCTCATTAAAACAGGATTTTCAGATTTTTTGATGCCCCCTCCAGACACGGGAGTGACAAACCTGCCCGGTGCCGCTGCCGGTGGGGCTGGCCTGGGTGCTAAGACCAAATTAACCCCCAAACCGACCACGCAACAAAACCAAAAGCCCTGTTTGCAACCAGAGGTTTTGTGGCTGCAGCAGAGGAGCCACGGGCACCGCGCCGGCGGCGTTCGACAAGAGCCAGCAACCGAGGGGAGAGGTGGAAAGGACTGTGGCTCAGCCGGACTGAGACCCCTTGCAGCCCTCCCCATGCCCCCCACCGCTCCTCGTGTTGAGGCGAACCCAAGGTAAGACCCAGAAAAGCTGCTCACTTTTTGTCTTCAAGCAAAGCAAACGAGCAGGGCAACTGCGGGTGGGCAGAGCAAAGCTGCCGTGGGGCAGATCCCGAGACACAGGGGCTTGCGGGACACCCCCATTTCTCACATTTACCCAGCACAGAGGGGTCTGACCCCACAGAATCACAGAATCACACAGAATCACACACACAGAGAATCGCAAGGGTTGGAAGGGACCTCGGGAGATCATCTAGTCCAACCCCCCTGCTAAAGCAGGCTCTCCTAGAGCATCCTACACAGGACTTCATCCAGGCGGGCTTTTTTTGCACGGTGCAAGCCAGGGAGCAACGGCATGACACGCACCATCACCGTCAAACACCGCAAAGACCATCAGCAAAACCCTGCGCCTGCAACAGGGATCTCTCTTCTGAGTGAACTGAGGCTAGGTGTGAAAGAACTAGAGAACACTGCATGTGTACCCAAAGTTGTAGATTTTCTTAATATATGTATATATCTAAATATATATATATATATAAATAAAATCAACCAGGCCAGCCAAGCCAGACCCGCATACAGCACCATGCATTTGCTGTGAGCCTCAGGCTCGCTTGCAGGGGCACCTTGAAATTGAGTTTTTAAGCCAGGACTGGTGGTGCCGTTGCTCTTACTGGTGCTGGAAGGTTCACTTGGGTCATGGCCGAAGTCTAATTAGGGTAATTACATTCTGCTGCCAGTTTAAAAAGTATCTACACATGCATAGGGAGAGCTACACACCTGTATAGCATGCATATGCACGGATACCAGTAAACCCAACACTTACGTTGGCATTAGCTATACAGAAGCATTTGAACCTTCTTGTTACACGGCCAAGTAAGTAATGCATGACTGACGGCCTTCTCCCCGGCGCTGGAATGTGCCTATGCTGTATTAGAGCCCAAAATTTGCTTTGGCTTCTGTGTTCGGGGTGCTGCAATTGCACGTCCTCTCCTCTGGCCCAGACGCTGCATCCATCTGACAGGGCTGGAAACTGGGCAGCCAAACGCCCCGGCAGCGCGGGGCTGGAATCGGGTGATGCAGTCCTGTACTGCTGGAGATTCCATTCCGGCACTGGGGATGTCCACTCTGGCACTGGAGATTTCCATTCCGGCATTGGGGTTGTCCATTCTGGCACTGGGGTTGTCCATTCTGGCACTGGAGATGTCCATTCCGGCCCTGGAGATTTCCATTCTGGCCCTGGGGATGTCCATTCCGGCACTGGAGATTTCCATTCTGGCCCTGGGGATGTCCATTCTGGCACTGGAGATGTCCATTCCGGCACCGGAGATTTCCATTCCGGCATTGGGGTTGTCCATACTGGCACTGGGGTTGTCCATTCCGGCACTGGAGATTTCCATTCTGGCCCTGGGGATGTCCATTCTGGCACTGGAGATGTCCATTCCGGCACCGGAGATTTCCATTCCGGCATTGGGGTTGTCCATTCTGGCACTGGGGTTGTCCATTCCGGCACTGGAGATGTCCATTCTGGCACTGGAGATTTCCATTCTGGCACTGGGGTTGTCCATTCCGGCCCTGGGGATGTCCATTCTGTCCCTGAGGATGTCCATTCCGGCCCTGGCAATTAGCAGGTTTTCAGCAGCTGTATCTGGCCGGCGCCGATGCCTGCGTGTATCAGCAGGGAATGCATGTTGCGGATCAGGCTCGGTGAATAACTGATCGGTTTTTTTTTCATGCTCTCAAATCTGGAAATATTTTTTATAAAGTGAATAAAACCCCAATGCTTAAAAAATTAGAGACGTTCATTTTTTTTCAACCTCAAATTAATTGTTTTGCTTTGAACGGAAACGTTTTCCTCCAAGAGCCGTGGCTTACCAAAGAACATTCGTAAGTGAAAAAAAATAGAAATCAAACTGAAAACCACAGTCAGACTTCAGAAATCTGAACCAAAATGTTTTGACACCCTCCAAATCTGTGTTTTGATTTGTTTTCCTGTGCCACAGACAGCTTAGCGAGGCGCGAGGCGGTCGCAGTGAGCTCTGGTGCCGCCGAGCCCGGAGCGGGCAGCGCCAGCGCGGTGGGGAGAAGAGGAAGGAGCCCCGGCACGCGTTGCACATCTGCAGCCCGGTCTCACCACGGAGCTGCCAAATAAATCAGGGCTTTTTTTTCCCTTCAGGTTTTTAAATAAGAGCAAACAGTTATTTATATGAAATACGGGCAGCGGTTTGTGCGCTCGTGGAAAAGGCGCGGCCGTCATTGCCCGTGAGCCGCCGTAGAGCGGCGTGGTTTTATAATAACTATCGATAAGGTAGGCAGGCAGTGGGCACAGGGGGAATGTATCACCGGGGATCTAATTAGTTTTTATTACTGTAATAACTCAACGAGTGGACCTGATGCTATTAAAAATAATGAAAGCTTTATCTCCCCGATAATTATTTTTCCTTTGAAAGCACGTACGGGTGCGTGCCGGCACACACCTATGGACTGGAGATAAGAGGACGAGCTCCAGTGATTAACTCCCTGAATATGAAATTGGGATTTATTTTGCAATTTCACTTTTAAGCCGAGAACTCAACGGCACTTGGCGAGCGTCACAGCGTGCGTGGGGCAGGAGAGGGACCTCTCCACTGTCCGCCCTGCTATGTTCCCCAGGGCCCATCAGCTCAGAGAAGGGCAGGCTGTGTGCCCCAAGGCTGGGGTGACGGCCACGGGGGGGGATTTGATGACTGGTGGCCATGGAGTCCCCGTCCCCGTTCCTGCTGTGGGATGGCGTGAGCCAGCGCAGCCCGTGGGGGTCTCGGTCCTTCCGCAGGCGCCATGCCTGCCCTGTCCCGTGACCGTGCGTGGGTCATTTCGTGCCTCTCTCCTCTCCTGCCCTTTTCCTGCTGTTTTTCCTTAGCGAGACTCCGTGCAGGGAGCCGGGCCTGTCTCCTCTCCCAGCACCACACAGCCACGCTCTCGGCTGGGACCGTTGGGATGAACCTGGTGAGGAACCATAACCACGACCAGGTCCTTCAGCAGATATAAAAGCAGAAAGCATTTGTCCTAATTCCATTGCTGTGGAAGAGATGGGTTCAGGCATTTCTGGGATGCTCGGGGAACGCAACAAGCATTAACGCGCGCAGCGGTGGGAGGCAGGAGAGGAAATTACGGAGCGATGGAGGCAGAGGGAGCACTGATGCATTCGGCTGCCTCTTTAGCCCAGCTAACGAGCGGCGGCTCTGGCATTCGCTGTGACAGCACCCGCCTATGGCGGGGCTGGGGACCACGGCGGCAGGGACGGTCCCACCTCTATCAACCCCTTTGGCAAGGTGTGCGGTCACCGAGGCAGGATGGGGACTCTCCCCTGCATGAGCAGCTCCTGCCCAGGTCAGAGCAGCCCCAGAGCTCCCATTTCCCTGCCCTCTCCCCCCGGTCCCTCTGGTTTCTTTCCTCTCGCCGCAGCGGGAGCAGACACGGCCAAAAGCAACCTTTGCTCGGCTCCCAGCTGCCTCCGTGCCCCGGTGCTGCAGGGCACATGCGAGGCACGTGGGGGCTGCCGCTCCAGCGGTGATAAATCACTGGTGCGAAAGGTCCATCGGTGCCATCAATAACCACCGGCACCTCCTGATCAGAATATGGATGGAGTCATCAAGAGCACCGTGGCCGCCCCTGGAAACCCATCTCAGCTGGGCTGACGTTATAAACCTCGCCAGCCCCGGGCACCGCTGGCCAGCAGAGAGACCCCCCAGAAGGCTGCCGGCCGCCTTTGGGGACCTGATGCCATTTATCTGAGGGTGCTCTGGGCAAGAGGAGCAAAGGCAGAAGGCAGAAGTATTAATTTTCAGCTCCCCTGAGCCCCACTGGGCTCCGGGACCCATCACAGCAGTTATTAATGAAAGATTCTTACTGGCAGATTGCACAACTTGGGCACCAGCAACAGCGCAGCCGCTTGCTCTGCTGCTGCAAAGCCGGCTCAGGTCAGTGTTTGCAAGAAAAAAGGGAAATAAAGGAAAAAAAGGAATTAGTCAGCACCACGCTTTAGCACATGGCGGGGAGCGCAGCAACCCGGGCTGGCTTGCGGGACGGACTACAGCCGCTCTCCAGTTTGGAGAATGCAGCTCCGCTCTTGGTCATGGTTTGCTTTCACGTACAGAAAATATAACTAAATTAACTAATTAACTCCCCTTCTCTTAGAGGCAGCCGGGTTCTGTTGCACTTTACTTGCGAGTTCCCTGGGAATTTGTGCCTTTTGATGCTTTCTGTACCAGCTCCTTCGCAAAAGCCAGCTCTGGATGTTAATTTTCTCCCCCAAGACCTTTCTCACATGGACTTGGCTGCAGCATTTGGTGCCGATTAAACAGGGAGACATCCCCACGCCACCTCAGCCCCGCTCCAAGCCCACGGGTCGGCAGCTCGGAGCTGGTCACTCGCCCTCCCTGAGCATCTCTGACCCGGGATGGGGGGAGCAGAGAAGGAGGAATTTGTGGGATGCTCCAGCACAGCCACTGCTTCAGAGCAAGGGCTCGACCCGGCCCTGGCAAGGCAGAAGGACAGCGGCCGCGTGCCCTCGTCACGCAAAAATCTCTTTAAATCAAAACTTTTCTGCAAACAGCAGCTTCTCACCCTTCAAGCGGTGAACGCCTCAGATCCCTGGTCCCTGCGGGCTGTGCCCCCATGGCCTCGCTCAGCATCTTCTAAGGGGAGCCAGGAACAGGATTTGGCCTGAAATAGAAACTTGTGTAACCCAATCGTGAACATTAAATCGTGACCACTTAACAGAGAGGCGATTCTCATCTAACTTGGATGAAGTCAAGGGTAAAATTGTCATTAAATTACCTGAGGAGAAGTAGGTGTTCTCATTTGCAAGAAACTTCTATTCCTTGATTTCAGTTTGCACGTTAATGCACCCGTTGCCTTATCTTTACGCTGCAAATGAGCCCAGCCATTCCTCAAGTCTTTTTGTTATTTTTTAATAGAAGCCCGCAGCATCCTGCGGCGGGGAAGCAGGCAACGCAGGGGGCGCTGGCTTTGCCTGATTTATGATGCTATGCCCTGCCCAGCTTCAGATCCTCTGTATATCACGGTGCGATCCATAAATCTGCTAAAATTGCGGTTATTTGGCGCGTTGAGCTTCTGCTCTTGCTTTTCTTGCAAGCTTTCCAGAGCCAGCATACACGGGGTGCTGTTCCTCCATTCCTCCCTCTCCTCACTGCTGCAGGAGTTATTTATTGCTCTCAGCTCAGGGTAATTGCCAGAAAATGAAGCTCGGTCTGGTTTTGCCAAAAGGAAGACAGAATAAGGGATTTAGGAGAAGGGCCCGTTTGCTGCGTGGCGTGGTAGCTGGCTGCTCCAAACCAGATAGCTGCCCAGATAACACCGAGTCTGCTCTCCTCCTAATGGAGCCTCTGTGCATTCCCAGTTAGAGCAGGTGCTCATTCACCATTTGATTAAAAAGAACCCCCAAGCTATTCTGGATTTCAGGCAACCATGCGTTTCCAGCTCGCTCCTACCTACTGACGTTGCATTGCTGGAGCGTGTCCAGAGAAGGGCACTGGAGCTGGGGAGGGGTCTGGAGCCCCAGGCTGCTGGGGAGCGGCTGGGGGAGCTGGGGGGGTTCAGCCTGGAGCAGAGGAGGCTGAGGGGGCCCTCATCGTCGCTGCCTACAACTGCCTGAGAGGAGGGGGGAGCCGGGGGGGTCGGGCTCTGCTCCCAGGGAAGGGGCGATGGGACGAGGGGCACCGGCCTCAAGTTGTGCCAGGGCAGGGTGAAAAGGGCTTTGCCAACCTAGACAATTCTATGATTCTACGGTTCTACCCACAGCCCAGGTTAGTTAATGGGGTTCGAGAGAAGGAGCGCCTTGGTGCTCAGGATCTGGCTGAACCCCACCTCCAGAAGCACAGCCCTGCCCTCCCGCCCCATCCAGATCATCCAGGGCTGCCCATTCAAACACTGCCCTTCACCCCAACAGAAACCATCTCCCCCCTTCTCTCCCCTTTGAAAAGACAGATGTACCCAAGGCAGAAGCAGCCGCAGAGGTGCTCAGGCTCTCTCCGTGGCTTTGCACGAGATCCTGGATGCCTCCATCCCTTGCTACGAACCCCAGCAACTCTGCTGCTCAACCAGCTCCCTATAAATCACTCTCTATAAATCACTCTGCAACGCCGAGGAGGAGCGGGGCTGCAGAACGTCAGTGTTCAGGTGCTGCCCACCCTGGCCCCCCATGCAGTAAATGCCCCCATGCACCAAGGGGCCTGACCCATGGCTTTGGGGTGCAGGGGATCAGGAGCTTTGCTCCCTCCGGCTCAAACAAGGCAGCTCCCAAGGGAGCAGCAAGGCAGGAGCGGGCGGGATGTGCAGGTACCATACTCAGTCTCCTGCGGATGTGTATCTTCCCTCCGGTAATGTTTTTTGGGCAAAAGAAGTGGAGTCTCAGATATATGTGTCAGAGAGCTTGGGAGGGGGTAGCTGTGTTTTGCAGGAAGTTTTTCCCTCCTGGAAGTGTAAGGTTGGAATTTTCATTCTTAAGCACCAAGGCTAAGTTCACAGAAAAAAGAAACAAAGAAGGAAATAAACTGCAGAAGCCCTTTCCCACGGCGCAGCAGGACTGGAGGGATGCAGGGCCGGAGGGGGGATGCAGTCGGTCACCAGCTGGGTGCCAAGGTAAGGGCTGGGGCAAACGCGTTCCCCTGCGGCCCCTCTTGGGCACACGGTGCCTGCTGTGGAGCTGGGGCTTGGGGTGCTACCAGCCCCCCCCGACCCCAGGATCCCCAACGCTCAGCCTGGCCCCTCCGTCTCAGCCCTCAGTGCTCTGGAGAGCGGCTGCCTCTTAAAAAATTCGCCCCTCCTGCTTCTGGTCCAGGTCCCACCAGCAACCCCCCTTTGCAGCTGCTTTTCTCCCTCCCTCCCGCAGCGGGATAACGGCTTTCCTCTTGCTGAAAACAAATTAGATTTTCTTGTCAAGAGCTAAATTGCAGGACTCTTCCACCCGTAGATCAAAGGGCTTGTGTTATTCCCTGTTTCTGAAGTGCTCCGTACAGCTGGATGACAGCAGAAGGAATCCACCGCGCCCTGCACAGCGCCCATTCACTCCCTCTACGGGGTTTTTATGCTGATGCCTCTGATCAGAAGTGACCTTCTCCCAGGGAGGCTGTTGAAGAGATACTAAGCTGCCATTAGAACATCACCTTCCCCGGCCTTTAATTTGCAGAGAGAACTAACAGAGGGGAAAATCAGCCGGTGCGGTGGGAAAGACCCCCAAAGTTACCCGCCCGTGGCTGCAAGCGTAAGCTGCTGCCGCGGGAAGTTCCCCGGCATTAAGCACAAGGCCCTGGAATCTGCTGCTGGGTGGCATTCCTGGGGTTATTTATGGCCTTTTCTGCAGAGCAAACCCGCCTGCCTCCGCAGGCTCCCCCATCAGCTGGCTGGCAAACGAGCCGGCGTGAAAAGCTCGATGAACAACACATGGAAGCAGAAAATAAGATAGATAATACAAGGCAGAAGGGAAGCGCCAGCCACCACTTAAATAATTCTGCTCTATTGCCGCCTGCCATAAATGACTGAGAAAGGCAAGGAGGCCGAGGTGAAGCTGGGGCACGGCTCAGGGGGGCAACTTGCCCAGCAGTAGTGATCGGCAGCCTCAGAACCACCGGGGATTGCTCTGGGAATTTGTCTTGGCTGATTTGAATTAGTCTTTGGGTCCAGTCTTGGGTAAAGACATTTGCTTCTGGAGGCAGGAGGTCTGCTCCGTGGTGCTGGAGGAAAATGAAGGGTCAGCATCTCCCCAGTCCCCAACCCTTCCGGCATCTCTCCGGCATCTCCAAGCATCCTCCTGCACGTGCTTCTCCCACCGCGTGCTGTGACTTGGAGCACATCTGCGAGCTGCACAGAGCCAAACCTCGCCCTTCTCTTCCCAGCATCCATTCTTTCTCTTATTCTTTTTTTTTTTTTTTTATCCACAGCCTCCAAAAAAAGCCCCCGGCATCCCTTCATCCCTAAAGCCAGGGAAATAACCAGCCTACCAGGAGCTAATTCCCCAAAGCCAGACGTTGAACAAAGCCTCCCTGAGAACAGCCACTTAGGGAAGATTTCTCTATCTGCAATATTAAAAAGGATTTTAATAAGGGAACGAGGCAATCCTGGTGTGAAACGAGCCGTGGGGGTGTTTGCCACTCCTCCCGCCCCGATGAAAGCAGAACGAGCTGTGCATCCCGGGCCTCGCTTGCTCCGCGACAGCAAGGGCAGCTCCAAGCAGGAGCATCCTCCTCGGATTCTTGCCACGGCCCCCAAGCCAGGCTGGCAGTGGGGAACGACGCGACTGCCTCCGGGCAGCCCTTAAATGACCACGGCCGTGCTTTTTAGGATGATGTGGAAAAATACACCCTCCAGCTTGTTCTCCCCTGCCCTAATCTCCCCTTCTGAGTGGGAATATGCCACCGTATTTTTCTCCCTCTGGTTTGAAGCCATCGGCCGTGCTGGATCTGGGAAGGTACGGAGCATTTTTCGGTCATCGCGTGCTGTATCGGTCGCCCCCCAGCACTTCAGGGCTGGCCCTGTGCTGCTCAGCCGACCCACGGCAGAACTCAGGGCGGCATTTTGTTTTCAAACATTGCTCCGTCAGGAAAGAGGCAGAGTTTCAGCATGGAGAAAACCTGTGATGTCCTCCTGAAAAGTTTTTCTTGGAAGCCCATGAAGGAATCAGTGGGCAGATGAGGCTCCGCACGCGTTTTGGGTCAGGAGCCCAGCATCCTTTGGGAATGCCTCTCCTGCTGCACATCAGGTTGCTTCACTATCGGTCCTGCCTGCCTCACGGAATCCAGGGAAGCGTGGGGATAAGTTGCCCATGTACCTCAGCGTCGATATGTGCAGAAAGGAGCGGCTCTAGGGGACTATATACATTATATATTATACAGGGGACTTAAACGCTGTGGGCGATGAGCGTGCCACAGCCCCTCAGCCAGGAGCCCCTCGGCAGCGATGTCCCCGTGGCCACGCGTCCTATTAAACCCACGAAGAACAGGGGTCAGCAGCACAGCTACGAGGGGTTTCGCAGTCATTCCTCACACCTCAAGCCCAGGGCTCATCTTGGCCAGCATCCTAAAAAAAGCTTTAAGCTAACAGGGGAAACTGAGGCAATGGGTGGCTTGTTTTCCAGGGCTGAGCCTGCCTGGCCCCAAAGCCCTGTCCCTGTGCTCTAAACCAACACCTAAAACCAGCCCGTTTCTCCAAAACACGCACCCATGACCAAAGCAGAGAGAGTTATCATGCCTATTACCCAAAAAAGCACCGTTTAGTTTCGTAAGCCATAACGCGATAGCTATAAATGTCGTCTTGCAGCAGAAACTGCGACAGAATATGGTTATGGGCTGGCGACCGCCATCCACGCCCGCGCTGCAATTCGTTAACGGTGTTGATTTTCCCCCCCCCGCAAGCGTATGTTGCAATTTGATTACATCCAAGTAAATCTGTTTGTCAAACATGAACGGCCTCCTGCCATTCTATTACTCTTCTTCTAGCAGCACAGCTATCGCATATAAATATTTCAAATCATCTCACTCAATAAAGCCCGGCCAAGGGCATCACGACCCGATGATTTCAGATGGTTATTGGCACAGGTATTGGAGGCCGCTGTGCTGGCGGGGTGCTAGCTGGTGCAGGAGTACGGATGCAGTTGGCAAGCAAAGGGAGGGAAGCCAAGCACAACAGCCCAGAGGAAAAGGGGGTCGCGCTCCATTGGTCCAGCGCTTGCAATCCAAATATACTCCTCTGGGTGTACTAATGATGTGAATATGAAAAAAATCCTGCCCTATGGAATAACATCCTCTCCCTCCGTCCCGTCCCCATCAGCAATTAATGCCCCAGAACCTCCAGGTCTAGCCTGAGAGAGTAACGGGGTGCTTTTAAGGGGATACCGAGGCAGGCCTGGGATGTAACTGAGGGCTGCCTGCCTTCACGACGCAGGGTGCCCCCTTAGGTGCTGGGGATGGGCCTGGGTGGGATTCCCCCGTCCGAGGGGCTCAGCCCCTCTCAAGGCCGGCCAAAATAATGGAATTATTTAGGATGCCTAAATTTTGACTCCCAAGTGCTGAAGCTTCCTATATTGGTACCTGGAACCTCAGCCACAATATTTCCCTTGCCAAATTTTTCATTCTTAATAGCAAGGTATAATTGGTGCTAATTAATATGAAATGCAATAAAGCAAGAACTCCAGTTGTCTCCCTGCTGCCTTATCTCCTCAGCGAGGATTCATTGCTGCGGCTGTGGCTGCTTAACGTGCACTGCCCAAGAGCGCAGAGAGCTCCTGCTCCTTGGCCTGTCTGGATGGCGCTGGATGCCCACGTGCCCACCCGTGGGACCTGCAAGGGGAGACGCCTGCACACGCACCCGAGAGCCGGAGAGGTACCTGGTTCCCGCGGTGAAGGCGGTCACTGGTCCCGGCGTGATGTGTCCTGGATGGAGCAGGAGCTGCGCTGCGTTGGTGTCGTCCTTCACGCCTTTGGGTGGGAAGCAACTCATCTTAAACCTCGTACCCTTCTGCCTGAACAAGCAGGACTGGATTTACCCCCACGGCTATGGCAGCAGCGGGCGTGGATTGGGGACCTTGTCCCCAGCCAGGTGACAACCCCATCGGAGGCCCTACCAGAAGAGCCAGGTACCTCCCAGGAGCAGCAACACGGTGTTGCTCCAGGCTGCTGGTGACCGCCGCTTGCTCCAGAGAGATCTGTGGTGCCAAAGAGCTTGTGCCTGAGCACCAATTCCTCCTCGAAGCTTTGGGCTGGTCCATAAGCACCCACGCTTCACCTCTGTCCCTCCTGGTTCCTGGTGCTGATGTACCAAACCACTAAGGGAGCCGGGCTGGGGCTGGGCACCCCTGCGGGTGTGGGCAAGGACTTGTTCTTTCTGACCAGATAATAAAAGGGTTATGGAATAATGAAAAGATTGATGAAATAAGCACGTAAAATATGGCCCCTGTCTGGCAGAGGGCAGGAGCTGGCACGCAGGGGGCACGGCCGCTCTGGAGCCCCAGCTCTGGCCACAGCCAGAACGAGCTGCTTCGGGTGCAGGTAAAAAAATAAAATAAATCCCTGCAAGAGTTAGTTCCAGGCTGTAACTTGGAGCCAAGGAGGAACATCTTCCAGATGGGACAGATCTAGAAGGGATGGGATTCTCTAAAGCACGTTTCCCGCTTCTCTAGAGAGGCAGTAAAGAGAGGGAAGCACTGAACTGCCCCCAGCACGTTGTAAACGGTAAGAAAGAGGCTGAGATGGTTTTTACGTCCTCTCCATCTTCCTAAGAGCAGAACTCACCCATTTAAAGCCTTGCCCTTGCCTCCCCTTAGGAGCTGGTAGCCATCGCAGCCGTGTTCACCATCCGGTTGCAGCCACAGAGCATCACACGAGTTCAGAGGAACCTGTGGCTTGAAATGACTTTTACCATGTGTGAAGGCCATTCCTTAGTGTTTATACGTGTCTGTAGGCTTGCTCTGGGACGAAAGCCACCGTCCATGCCCCACTATCCGTTCCCGGATCCACGCTTTTGAGAAGTGGCCCCAGATCTGGGCCGGGAGCCAGGAGCTGGCACTCTGCTCCTGCAGCCGTCGGCTCTGTCTGGAGGCTGGGCTGCGGATCAAAGAGCCGCACGTGCCTGAAGCTCCATCCATGGACCAAAGCCACCTTTTGCTTCTCCAGAGCCATTGCCTGGACACCCGTGCTGGCAGCAGGCATCTGCCCAGCTCTGCCAGGAGGGACCTGCCTCGGCGCCTGGGAATGGGAGAAATACCTGGCCACTCGTCCCCCACCGCCACTCGCTTGTTTTCCCATTGTCTTTGATCAGATCTATTGCTGTCACATCATTTATTTCAGCTGCATCCCCAGGAACCCGGTTTGCTCACGTTTTCTACTCCAATTCCAGGAGCCGAGCCTGGACAGATGCTCGGAGAAGGGCTTTCTGCTGCCGGCACGGAGGGTGGAGCCTGGAAGTTCAGCCTGCACGTGGTGGCCCCCCAAAACACTTCAGTAGTCCACAACTACCCCCATCCCTTCTGCCAAGAGCCATCGTGGGTCTGAACGTGAATAAATCTGCCCCTGCTGCAAACTGCTCTTAAACACCTGCGCGTCCCCGTACCCCAGACCAGGCTTCTTGTGCTTCATTAATTCACGCAGACCTTTTTAACTTCTTTTTTTCCCCTTCCAAAAGCTGCTGGAGCTTATCAAGAGATGAAAGATTGAAGGACGTGCATAATTAATGGCCTGGCTTTATTTAAATAATTTAATTTTGCCGTCACATCTGCATTCTTCAGGTATGGCTTTAATTCTTTAATTACTGAAGAGCATGGCACAGTGCTTTGCCTGATTAACAGTTGAAAATTAAGGCTAGATTGGAGTGGGGGAGAAGGATGTGTCAATACAGTAATATGAAGTAGCTTGATAAAGAGGGAAAAGCAAAGAGTGTCTCTTTCTATAATAATCCTACATCCCAGAGCATTTCCAGGAGGATTTCCTGCCCCTCATGACAGCTTAAGGGGTCCCAGGGAAGGAAGAAGGGTCCTTTGCAGGGTGAAATTCTCCCCCCAGCCCGGGCGAGCGGGGCGATGCCCACCCTCTCCTCTCCCCAGCGCCAGGGTGGCAGGAGCCCGATGGGGCTGGGCAAACCCTAAGGCTGACCTCTTAGAAAGTTTTGCAGAGATCTTGCTGTTCGTGCTGAATTTAGAGAGGAGAATTGAGGCTCTGGGGTCAATAAAAGCTGAAGTCTCTCATCACAAGCAGGTATTTTCAACTTCTAGAAAGGAAGGGAAAAAAAATATCCCCTGGTCAGTTCAGGCAAGTGCATTTGCCAGCAATTATCCAAGGACCAATATTGATGCCAGCTGCAAAAGACAGCGCTTCCCTTGGCTCTGTTCCCAGCCCAGCCTCGAGCAGAGGCACATCACACCGGGATGGCAGCAGGGAAGAAGAAAGAAGTGAAAAAACTAAAGGAAAAAAGAAAAAGCACCTGCAAGACCCAAGCATGGGAGCTGCCGTTTTCTGCACGCCATGAGAACCCCCAGTACATGGCCACTGTGTGGCCACTGCTGGCCCATCCTGGCTGAGTGCTCCCAGCACGGCCGCTTCTGTGCTTCCTCTGGCTCAGGGGTTTCCACCGTCCCCGAATCCTGTCTTTCCAGGCTTATCGGTGTTTTTCTCTGATGGTTGGGTGCTTTTGCTTTGCTGGTTTATATCCTAATGAGGATTTTTCAATAATAAAGGGCAGGCTAAAATATAAATCTCAGAGCAAGGGAATCATAGAATGATAGACTGGTTTTGGGTTGGAAGGGACCCCCAGAGGTCACCCAGCCCAACCCCCCTGCAGGAGCAGGGACACCTTGAACCACATCAGGTTGCTCACAGCCCCGGCCAACCTGGCCTGGAATGTTCCCAGGGATGGGGCCTCCACCCCCTCTCTGGGCAACCCCTGCCAGGGTTTCACCCCCCTCATGGTAAAGAAGACTGGCAGAGGTGTGAAAAAGAGAAGCAGCCCTTCCGAGGGTTTCAAGCGCTCTCTTCCAGCACGGTCAAACCTGACCAGGGCACGCGCGCAGCCCTGCAGCATTAAATGGAATGGTAAGGTGATAAAGATTCATTATCTCACCTGTCTACAACGGGAGCAATTTTCTCTTTACTGGAAGAACTAACCCAGCTGCTTTTACACGCTAATAGCACGTTACTGTCACGCAGCATCTGAAATCCAAGCCCTTTACACTGATCTGGCTAACGAGGACGCGGCGCTGCCGAGGCTGGCTGAAGGATTCATAGGATCATAGAATCACAGAATGTTTTGGGTTGGAAGGGACCCCTAGAGGGCATCTAGTCCATTCCCTCGGGATTGCTCTGCCCGGCGCCAAAACAGAACCTCCTGCCAGGCAGCAGATGAAGCCAGTCCTGCCCCGAGCCCTAATTTTCACATCTGCCCCCCCCAACCATGGGGTTTTCCTGTGCCAAATTCACAGCCAGAAAAAAACCCCAGCTTCTCCCCCGCTCCAACGCGCACCTGCACAGCGATGCTGAATTACAGCTCTGCGTAACTCCCCGGCAGGTAAATGCATCCTGCCCCCCCCACTTTTTTTTGGTCTTCCGAAGTCTGGAAAATGAATTATTCATCTTCCCCCCTAGCACTGAACTATAAATTCTCCTTTTAGTGCTTGGAACATTCCTGAAGAAAAGCAGCCCCCTGGCTGCCGTTCCCCTCCTCCCTCCGAGATGCAAGATCTCAGTTAAATAATACAAAAATGTGTCATGCTTGGGTTTTTTATTTGGCTGCAGATTTACCGTGGTTGTTGCTCATCTAACAGCCCCCTGTGATGGATTCTGCATTGCTCATCTCTTCAGACAAGGACGGGAGGAATTTGCACAATCTCAGTGTCCTTCTAGGAGACAAACCCAAGCGCGTTTATCCCCAGGCCCCAGTGTAGCTCAAGGGGACGCAGCATAACCCGCCCCAGCTCAAGCCCTGGGAGCCACTTCCCACTTGGCTACCAGCTCTCTGCATCCTTTTGGCAAGACCCACACGCTCCTCACCTTCCCAGCCTCCCAAACAACTCCAGGAACTCTTCTAAGGGGCTTTAACTGCCCCCAATTCCCCAAACCACGGCTTCGAAGGCTCTTTACAGTCAGTTTTTCCAAACCAACCTCTCCCAAGGTTTTCAAACCCCCCGGCCAAGAGCACCTGAGAGCCCAGGGGCAAAACCCCGGGCAGCTGCAGAACCTGAGAAAGCTACCGAGCGTGTTAACAGCGCGCTCAGTTTTCCTCATCTGGCCAGGTCGAGTTGCAAACAAGAGACTCGGGGTCCAGGGAAGCTGAATCCTGTAGCTCCCACCATCTGCAAAAGAGTTAAAATGTTTGAGCTCTGGACCCGGTGGCGGAGCAGCGGCGCCCGCCTTTAGGCATCTTTGGCAGCCCAGGTCACCCCACCGCCCTGCAAGGGCCCGCGCGGAGACGAGGGACGCTCGTTTGCAGCAGCCGCCCCACGTCGCGGGAGCGCTGATCCCCATCTCTGTTGTTACGGCCCCAGCAGACCAAGGATTAATCCCAGTCTCAGAAAGCCCTTTTATTTCAGTAGCATTATTATTATTTTTACCGCTGTCGCCGTGCCAGGAAAGCCAATTGTTTCCAACCTTTAGGAGCCAAGCCAAAGGGGGTGGCTGAGCAGTTTTCTGTTGGACATCCAGCTGTGATAATGCAATGAGGAAGGCTGAGCTCTGAGACGCGGCAATTTAACCCTCCGGTGGGATTGTCTTGTTGAGAACGACACGTTTGGGCAGAACCACCTCGCTTGTGGAAGGCAGAGCCTGCCTCCGGATGCTAAAGCTGGTGAGGGGAGAGAGAACCGTCCTGGGAGCCAAACCGCCCGCAGAGACCAGCTTCACCCCCAGTTCCCATCAGCTTGACAAGAACGGAGCCACACTGAGCCCGAAGCCGGCGGTCGTGCCTGCGGTGCCGACCGGTGGCAAGGTGAAGCCCACCAAAGCTCAGTCCTGGAGGTGGAAAAACTCGCATTTCAACCAGGAAACTCGGCGTGCCAGGCTCAACGCTTGGCAGCGAGTCAAAAGCACCAAACCCCAGCGCTGTTTCTCTGCACATAATAATTTATGATCCCGGTCTTGACGTGCACCGCTTGCCCTGGTGTACAGGCAGTGGCCGCTTGCCCCGGGGCTCAGGCAGTGGCCCCTTGTTCTGGGGCTCAGGCAGCGGCCGCTTGCCCCGGGGCTCAGGCAGTGGCCCCTTGTTCT
>NW_009259041.1:641904-644163 GCF_000687185.1 Egretta garzetta | reverse complement strand
GATGCAGGCACGCAAGGGCACAGCTCTGCACCCCCAGAGCCAGCAGCATCTATCAATACTATCAATAAATGCCACCACAACCTCCCCGTGCGGAGCAAGGCTGGAGGCAGGGTGGCCGCTTTATCAAATTGAAACAATTAGGAGAATATTTTCTTCCTTCAGCCTAACCAAAAAGCCCAGGGAGCCGGAGCCGCGGGTGGGTTGTATGTATGGGACACCCCGAAGAGTTAATCACTCATTTACAAAACGTTGATATAAATTGCTGTTAATTAGCTCTATAAATGCTTATTGTACGGGCTAAATTAGTACCTGCTGGAAGGGGTTAGATGTGCCAATGTGGTTTAGATGTTATTTATTTCTCAGGGGACTGTCTGCCAAGGGCTTGGGAGCCCTGAGAGATGGGAGGGCTTCACAGCCCTCTCCCACTGGGACCTTTGATTTTCCACGCACCTTCATTTCCTGTCGCTCCCTTAAGACCGGTTGATTCAGGACGAGGGGCTGGAGAGGGGCATGGGGTTCCATATGACATGGTTGGGGATCAAGGCAATGACCAGAGACCTTGCCACACATCCACACCGTGCCCAGTGCTACGGGACCCAGGGCTGAGCAGCCCCACAGCCCCTGCTTGCAATGCTGAGGGCACCAGCAAGAACCCAAGACGATGAACCTTAAGGATGCCAAATCCTTTTGCACACTCCAGTGCCGAAACCCACTGGCAATGCAACGCTTGGGAGCTGAAGAATTACCTACTGCTGACCCTTCCGCCTCTAACACCAGCACCGAACACCCAAAAGCCACCAGCTGAGCCCACAGCCAGGGCCAGGCTGCCTTTCCCTGAAGGACCCGAGCAAGGAGGGCACCCTTGCGAACTCGAAGCAGAAAGGACCCACAACAAACCCTGGCAGGGGTGGAGGCCCCATCCCTGGGAACATTCCAGGCCAGGTTGGACGGGGCTGTGAGCAACCTGATGTGGTTCAAGGTGTCCCTGCTCCTGCAGGGGGGTTGGGCTGGGTGACCTCGAGGGGGCCCTTCCAACCCAAAACATTTGATGATTCTATGACAACAACCTACAGGCAAAGCTCTGCGGGGCTCCAAGAGGTTGTGACCATCTTTCCTCCATCGGTGTCCTCTTAATTCCAAGAGGAACCCTACTGCTGCCCCAAAATTCAAAGCGAAACACATCTCAGGCTCATCATGCCACGAATCGGTCGTACCAAACTCCAGCGCAGCCTGACGTGCAGCAGAGTCTGCTGAAACCCCCCAAAACCACGCAGCTCCGTCCTTCCCCCTTCCCTGCCGACCTTCCTTCAAGTAAACCAGCTGAGACCCAGCAAGAACGCAACCAAAAAGATAAAGTGTCTGTGATCTGGAAGAGACAAATAAAAGGCAACGTGAAAGCCACAGGGAGAGCATCAAACTCGCATCAGCGAAGCTGGCGTGGGCAGAGCAGAAGCAGCAGCAGGACATCAAAGACCACGGAACGCCCTTTCTTGAAAACAAATTTTGCCCACCAGTGCCGAGATGCAGGCTAATTGCAGTCAGCCAGCGGCAAGGGGGAGGGAGGAGGCGTTCGGCAGAGAGAGCAACCTCATTAAAGCAAATTGGGGCATCCTGGAGCAGAAACGCTGGAGCGCAGGGCTTGGAGGGAACACGAGAAGATGGGGAGCACGGGGCCTCGCTCTGCCCTGGGCATGGGTTTTCTGCCTCCCTCGACAGAGCTGACGAGGCCTGATAAAAACCTGCTGGAAAAGCAAAAGAATCAATTCTGCCTGTGGCGGGGAATTGGCTCAGCACTCTGGGAGGGGGCAGCGATACCCAAGTATATCCCAGACCACGTGAACTTGGGCTTGAGCAAGGAGGCTGCTACTGGCCCCGGCCCTGCTGCTGGGGAGGAACCACCCCCCCCTCGGATGAGGCGGAGACGTGGGAACTGCAATAACTCAAAGGGCAGCTTCTTAAAACAGCCCCGAGGACTCCCAAGGACTGATGCGCTGCACCGTTTTGGCAGGGGCACGGAGCTCTTCCAGGCTGATTGCCGCTCCAATTAAACAACTAATTTGTTGTCTGGCTGTGCTTTTCTCTAGGGCTTGAAGAGATTAAAGTTTTGCCCGGTTGCAGATGCCTGATTTTACAGCCTTGGCTTTTAAGCTCCAAACCCATCTCCTTTGGAGTCCCAGCCAGAGGAGGGGAGAGCGGACCAGAGGAAGATGGGGGCCTGGGGTTGCCACCCCAAGCAGCATCATTCCCAGCTCCCTGGCC
>NW_009259041.1:641150-641815 GCF_000687185.1 Egretta garzetta | reverse complement strand
GACGCTTCCTATCCGGGCTGCAGCGAGGCAACGTCTGCCCTGCTCGGTAGAAGAAGGTGTCACACCTGAGCCAACGTCACGGTGGGAAAACCCCCGGCACGGGAACCCCCACGATAAAGCTTAACCCAGGTCGGAGCACGACCACGTCAACAAAATCCCTTAAGGAAACCAGAAAATGTGTCTATTTAGCACAGAACAATTCAGCAATGCCAGCTACTCTCAGAAAGGGTGACAGGAGACTTGTAACAACGCATTCAATGTCCCCTTCCCACTAGGAAAGTCTCTGCCAAATTAATTTCCAACTTAAAAAGCACGGTGAATCCAGCCCCGCACCTGGATCAAGAGAGGCATTGCCAGTGGTTGGTCTCCCTTTGGGCAGTTGTGCGCTTTTTTTTTTTTTTTTTTGAAATAAATCACAATTTCAAGGGTTTTGTTGGTTTCTCCAAGGATCTTGTGTAAGTACCTGTTTTCAAAGGGGCTCTGCTGATCTGCTGCACCAGAGGATCCGTGAGCTCCCCGGCAGACTGAGCACCGATTCCCTTGCTGGAGGGGTGGGACCGCAGCCGGAATAACATCCCATCCCATCAGCAGAGAGAGCAAGAAGAGAGGAGGGCACCGACAGGGACGGCACCGACAGGGACGGCGGACAGATGTCGGCTTGGTTT
>NW_009259041.1:639652-640927 GCF_000687185.1 Egretta garzetta | reverse complement strand
GGGGTCGGGACCCTCCAGCCCGGGGGGCACGTGGCCTCGTGCACGCGGGCAGGTCGGCATCCAGAGGATCCTGGAAGAAACCTTTGGCAGCTCATGAAAAAGGCACCAGAAAAAAATGTAAGAAAAGCAATGCAAAAATTTATATTTTCCAAGAGGTTGTGACCATCTTTCCTCCATCGGTGTCCTCTTAATTCCAAGAGGAACCCTACTGCTGCCCCAAAATTCAAAGCGAAACACATCTCAGGCTCATCATGCCACGAATCGGTCGTACCAAACTCCAGCGCAGCCTGACGTGCAGCAGAGTCTGCTGAAACCCCCCAAAACCACGCAGCTCCGTCCTTCCCCCTTCCCTGCCGACCTTCCTTCAAGTAAACCAGCTGAGACCCAGCAAGAACGCAACCAAAAAGATAAAGTGTCTGTGATCTGGAAGAGACAAATAAAAGGCAACGTGAAAGCCACAGGGAGAGCATCAAACTCGCATCAGCGAAGCTGGCGTGGGCAGAGCAGAAGCAGCAGCAGGACATCAAAGACCACGGAACGCCCTTTCTTGAAAACAAATTTTGCCCACCAGTGCCGAGATGCAGGCTAATTGCAGTCAGCCAGCGGCAAGGGGGAGGGAGGAGGCGTTCGGCAGAGAGAGCAACCTCATTAAAGCAAATTGGGGCATCCTGGAGCAGAAACGCTGGAGCGCAGGGCTTGGAGGGAACACGAGAAGATGGGGAGCACGGGGCCTCGCTCTGCCCTGGGCATGGGTTTTCTGCCTCCCTCGACAGAGCTGACGAGGCCTGATAAAAACCTGCTGGAAAAGCAAAAGAATCAATTCTGCCTGTGGCGGGGAATTGGCTCAGCACTCTGGGAGGGGGCAGCGATACCCAAGTATATCCCAGACCACGTGAACTTGGGCTTGAGCAAGGAGGCTGCTACTGGCCCCGGCCCCGCTGCTGGGGAGGAACCACCCCCCCCTCGGATGAGGCGGAGACGTGGGAACTGCAATAACTCAAAGGGCAGCTTCTTAAAACAGCCCCGAGGACTCCCAAGGACTGATGCGCTGCACCGTTTTGGCAGGGGCACGGAGCTCTTCCAGGCTGATTGCCGCTCCAATTAAACAACTAATTTGTTGTCTGGCTGTGCTTTTCTCTAGGGCTTGAAGAGATTAAAGTTTTGCCCGGTTGCAGATGCCTGATTTTACAGCCTTGGCTTTTAAGCTCCAAACCCATCTCCTTTGGAGTCCCAGCCAGAGGAGGGGAGAGCGGACCAGAGGAAGCTGGGGACCTC
>NW_009259041.1:629944-639127 GCF_000687185.1 Egretta garzetta | reverse complement strand
TGTTTTTTTTTTTTTTTTTTTTTGAGAAATAAATCACAATTTCAAGGGTTTTGTTGGTTTCTCCAAGGATCTTGTGTAAGTACCTGTTTTCAAAGGGGCTCTGCTGATCTGCTGCACCAGAGGATCCGTGAGCTCCCCGGCAGACTGAGCACCGATTCCCTTGCTGGAGGGGTGGGACCGCAGCCGGAATAACATCCCATCCCATCAGCAGAGAGAGCAAGAAGAGAGGAGGGCACCGACAGGGACGGCACCGACAGGGATGGCGGACAGATGTCGGCTTGGTTTAGCGCCCTGCGGACGACGCGGCGCAGAGCGCAGCCCGACCGGAGCCGTCTTCCCAGGGCACTGCGTGCCCAGGCTCCCTGGGGCCGGAGGGAAAAGCCTGGCCATGGGGGACGGGGTTGGGTCTTGCCTGAGTCCTCCGCTATTTACCGCCGCTGTGCCGTCCGTGAGTGCCGGGATGCGATTCCGAGCAGCTGGGGCACGAGGCCACGCGCGAGGGTCGGGAGCCTCCAGCCCGGGGGGCACGTGTCCTCGTGCACGCGCGCAGGTCGGCATCCAGAGGATCCTGGAAGAAACCTTTGGCAGCTCATGAAAAAGGCACCAGAAAAAAATGTAAGAAAAGCAATGCAAAAATTTATATTTTATTTTAATTCAAAAATTTAAAATAGCTTTCAAATTCAGTAAAGTAAGCCTGGACACAATGAAAAGCCTCATATACAGAGACAGATAAATTAAATTGTATATACTGCAGACAAGCCAAGGGTATGTATAGATTACATATTTACACTTTTATGTAAACCATATTTATACATTTTGTTACATTTACAAAAAAAAGCTGATCTTCCACTACTGTTTACTACAATAATGAAAAAACATTTACATTGTGTTTTTTAACTGTACAAACTTTTGATTCATAAAAATATATCTCTGTACAAAAGAGGGATTTTTTCATTTTTTCTTTCTTTTTTTCTTTTTTTTGGTCTTTTTTTTTTGTTTTAACTTTTTTTTTTTTTTTTTTTTTAAACATAATGCAAGTCCTCTGGGCACAAGGATGGAGAATGTCATGTATCGGGTCCCAGCCAGCTTGCAAAAAAATGGGACAACACCCCCCTCCACTTCCTTTGTTGCTTGGGCAACAGCAGAAAATGGTTCGTAACGGGCTGAAAGCAGCAAGTTTTGTTCAAGGGTTCATTTTACACGCCTTGACCCAAGCTTCTCCTGGCTATTCCACTGACGGAGCGGATTCAGAAGGGCCTGAACAGCAGCTGTGGGCTCTGCCGCCGCTGCCTGCCTGCGCGCACATCCCTGCCCTCCGCTCAGCCCGGCCGGCTCGGTGCACGCCCGGGGCTCAGCACCGCTGGCAGCTGGGAAAGGTTTTTCTTGAGCTCAGCGCCAGGAGGCTGGGAAGATTCAAGCTCCGTTGTTGTGGGACACTGCGAGGGGTTCGGGTTTTGGGTACTGAGAGAGGAGCCCAGGATACTGCCATCGCTGGCACTGCAAAACCGGGGTCTGCTACGCAAGGGAGCCCGGTCCCTCGGCTGTGTTACGGGCGCCGGACAAAGGCCAGGAGAACGGGCTGTGGGTTTGGGCACAAATCACAGAATAATTTAGGTTGGAAGGGACCCTTGGGATCAAATACGGGCCAGGAGAGCAGACCTGAGGGTAGGAACCAGCTGGCTAATGCAGGCACACGCAAAGGGACCAGGGGACCGTCCTGGCCTCGCACAGAAGCATAAGGGGAAGCAGCTCCCTGCCTTCGCCGCCGCCGCTGGATCGGAGGGGACGCGTGCCTTGGCCCCAGACCCGAGCGCCACCGCAGCCCGGTCAGGCTCCCCTCCCCTCTCTCAGCCTTCAGCTTGCTCTGGGGTCCGTGTCCCGCAAGCGGGAGGTGCCCAGAGAGGGGCAGGCACCCCGGCCTGGCTACCCCGGGGGAATTCAGTCCCACAGCCAGCTGGGAAGCGAAACCATCTCCGCCTGCCCGCGTATTTGGCACGAGCTGGGAGCGCGGCTCGCTGCAGGACACGCGCCCCAGCCGTCCAGCACTGGCCCTGAGCTACCTGCGTGCCCACCTCCAGCATCCCGCCAGCTTCTGTCCCTCTTGGATCAGGGCTCTGGCTCACGCGTGCGCTCGCACCCACCTCTCGGGGCCAAACCAGAGCACCACTGCGTGCTCTGGGGAGCAGAGGTGGCATTTTTTGGCAGGCTGGCTGTTCAGCAAGTAGGCTGTAGGATGCTGCTTACTCTAAGAGCGCTGAATAAGAGACAGAAGTTAAAAAAAAAATAAAAATATATTTATATATATACACATACGCGCGCGCACACAGAGTAAAAGAATAAACAAAACAGGAAAAAAAAAAACCAACTACCCTGTGGTTTTCATTAGACAAAACCTCAGCTGACGTTAGGTAGGGGAAAGCCAGCGTCTAAATGCAAGCCTGGATGTAAACACCACCCCGGTTGGTTTAAATGTCTTCCCTTCGAGTCTTCTGTAAGAAGCAGCTCTCACGGACACGCACGGCTCGGCACCAGCCCTGTTGGCACTTGGCTTACGGTCGGTAACGGCGCGCTGTTGCGTTCCTCGACTCCGGCCTGGCCTAAGGAACCGTGACTCAAAGCAAACGGAGTAAAGCCCCGAACCAACACGAGCAGCTCTCCTCTTTATTAGAGGAGGACAGTGTCACCACTAAAGCATCGCTTGCTTATAAGGGAGGGAAAATGTCAAGCTGCCTTATCTGCTCTCCCGAAAGCCAGGGCAACCTTTCCGCCCCTGGGAAATAAAGGGAACAGCTTTGGATAGAAATTAAAACTCTTATTGCATTGCCATTTGGGGGATCAATATGGAAAGGGCAAAGGCTTTTGAATGCTACTGGGGGGAAATCAGTATTTGTTAAAAAGTTCTTTTTGTCCCTTCGTGTCTGTCAGCAATTCCCCGATTAGGGTGTTTGGACACAGCTAAAATCAGCAGCTTCTGGGAGAGGGCCAGGGATGGAGGGTGGGGGGGGCAGTTCCCTACCAGCCCCGAGAGCTGCCTGGAAGGAACACGGGGCAGAAGAAACCCAGCAAGAATGCCCGAAGGAAAATTAAATACGGGGAAGAGGAGAAAAGCTTGCAAAGTTTTGCTTTTCTCATTGAAACGGTCCCGTTTGAAAACTCTTCCTCCGCAGAACTGGCTGAAAAACCAACAAAGAAATAGCCCACAAAACCAAATAAGGACAAAGCAAGCACTCATCCTGTCCCATACCGGTAGGTTCCATTAACCCCTGTCAGCACCTTGTGCAGCACAACCTGCTTTTGCCTCTTTGCTGTCCAAGCTCTTCCCAAAAGCGGGGGGCAGCTGGTGGGACCCCCCCCCACCCCACTGCTCCCTCCGGGCACACGTAACCAAGAGCAGGTTGTAAAAGCCTTCCCATCACCTCGCCTCCCTGCTCCTCCGCTGCCCCAGGTGTGGAGGTTGGGCTGAGGCCCATGGGCAGGGTGGGAGAGAGGAGCTGCGCCGGAGCAGACCTTTGGTTGGCTTCCTTATCCGCGGCTGGATGGAGAGGGCGGGCGAGGACGACGGAGGACAACCCAGCAGTCTCAGGAGTTAACGCAAAGTCCAACGAGCTGTAGCAGCTTCTCCACAGCCTCAACAAGGTTGGGAGGAGGGAGATGGGGAGGGAATGGATGAAGACGACTGAGGTGAAACACAATCATCCACTAGACACCGACCCCGGACGAAGCTGGGAGAGTGGGGAAGGAAGGGGGAGAGAGAAGGGAACAGTTTGTTATTACAAACAGAAATGCTGGGAAAGCCCGCAACGGCTTCATTAGCTCAAACTAATAACATTCCAGTTGTCCTGGTTTCAGCTGGGATAGAATTCATTTTCTTCATAGAAGCTAGCATAGTGCTGTGTTTTGGATTTAGTACCAGAAGAATGTTGATAACACACTGATGTTTTCAGCTGTTGCCAAGTAGTACTCGTACTACTGACGTACAGCAGGTAAGGTGTTACATAGCACAACTCTTGAGAACTAGCACAACTCTGAAAGCAAATAAATCAATGTTGCGATCAGTGACTACTAAACTAATATAATGAATGCTTATCACAAATTTATTTTAATGTGCTCTGGTCAGATCTGTTATCTCAACCCTTCGTGCCCCACATTGGGTGCCAAAAAGGCTGTTGTGGTTTAACCTGGCAGGCAGCTGGACCCTGCACAGCCGCTTGCTCACCCCCCCCCCCCCCCCCCTCCCTGGGGGGGGGGGTGGGAGTGAGCGAGCGGCTGCGTGGTGCTGAGTTGCCAGCCGGGTTAAACCACGACAGTCCTAGCTATGCTAGCTTCTATGAAGAAAATTAACTCTATCCCAGCTGAAACCAGGACACCAGTCTAGAAGCACTCTTAAAATCCACAGGATACATTTGTTTATGGCATTAAGTTATCTCTCTGTGCCCACGCAAAACTTTTAAACCCCCTGCTTTACCCTCCTCTGATCACTGGGCAAAGCACCCGGTCTGGAGCCACGCGGTGAATGATCTCATAGGGCCTCATTTGTTCCCTCACCCGGTGATGTTCTCACCCCAGGGCTGTTGGGTCCCCAGGAGGTCCTGCCCCAGCTGGCAGCGAGGACCTGACACCCAGTGGTGGGGATGCTGCTTTGGGTCTCGCCCTGGGCAGAGATCATCTCCCGGGCAATTCGAATCACCCTGGGCGCTCCTTTGCACCACTGCTTTGACCCAGCGACAAGTGACAAAGAGGAGGGGAGCGGGGGGCAGGGTCCCACTCCCATGCTCCCCGTCTGGTCGCTCACCGCAGCGGGGACGGGTGCTATACAGCTGTGCACACAGTGCTGACTGTGAACTCCGTCTCGTTGGCCATGATGTCCGTGGGCTGCAGGTTTCGGTCGTACATAGGGTTTTCAAACGTTGCTCGGACGTTGGTGTTTTCGTGGCCCGCATAGCCATTGAATGGGACTTTTGGTCTTCTCCTGCGGGATGTCAAGAGAGAAAAGCCGGAGAGGTCACGGTTATTCCTGCGGTAGCCAGCTGAATAGCCCTGACAAGAAGCCAGGGGAAGGGAAAAAGCTGCTTTTGAGGAGGATGAACACCCGGGGGTAAGGCAGAAGGGACCTACAGAACAACCTCACTACAGATCTGGAGCACGGGCAGCTCCTTGGGCTTTGCTACGGCCCTAAGCGTGCTCTGCACGACGCTGCGCAGTGCAGCACCGGTTCCGCAGCGATGCACTGCTCAGGAGAAATAACTAATTTACAACATACGCAAAGCCAGCTTGAACACCCAAGTATGAAATTTCCTTTGCCTTATCCTACTTAATGTTGCCACAAATCTTCTTAATGGCCATAAAAGCCTTCAACGCTCTCTTCTCCCCAACACCCTCGCCCCTCCACGCATGCTTGCTCCGTTATTTTCTCACCTTCCAAATTAAATGAGAAACCAGGTCTAGGGGGAGTGCTTTTAAGGCAAGCTCACAAATATTTCTGTCAGCCCCCTGATTTTGTTCCACCGACTGGCATCGCTCCCGACACCCACCTGTGTTTGTAGAGATAAAGCACAAACCCTGCAATAATCAGGGCGATGAAAGGCACGAGGATGGCAGCTGCCACAGAACTGCTGTTTGATGCAAAATGGTGTCCTATCGATTCCGGATCATTTTCCATCATGCTGATGTCTGAAAAACAGCAGAAGTAAACGCATCTCAAAACACCGCTGTGGGAAATGGGCTTTGCCCAAGTTACAGTTACGTCTTCAACAACCGGACAAGCCGGTTACAAGTGCTGCTTGAAAAGGGAATCAAAACCTTCTGGGCCGCATGAAGAATGGTTTGGAGATCTAGCCTAGCTTTGACATTATCATTTATTTCGAACTGCAATTAAAGAGAGATGTAAATAGATTTATCTTGCCAAAATGTTCAAACTTGGGTGCTTAGAAGTTAGGCTCTGAGGGAGACTTTCCAAGGCTGCAATACTTAGCATCTAATTCTCCATAAAGGTGACAAGACTCCAGGGTCAGATTCCAAAAATCCAAAAAGACTGAAGAGCTCCAGCCACATTTTAAGAGATATTTAGGACCTTAGACCCTGGGTTTTCTAAGCTCTCAAGTGCCTCGGTGATTTCTGAAAGTGAGAGGGAGGCACTTTTTGTGGTGGCAGTGGGGCTTGGGCTTGTAGGTCAGGCACCTGGCAGCATCGAGACAGCGCCAAGGTGCTATTTGTGGCTCCAAACCCTGCCTTTGAACAGGAACCTGTTTATTTAAATGCCTCACTTTGATCCCCAATTAAAAATTTTGGCGTTGCCTTGTTTTGTCTGCCCCAAATCTCGTGTTATCCAAGCCGAGGATGGGCACAGCCCCCCCCTTGCCAGGACATCCAGCGTTCCAAGCGTTCGTGTTCGGACACAAGCCAGGGCAGGAGCAAAGTGCAGGGTGGAAGCGCTGCCGGGCAATGGGGACTGTGGCACCCCTCTGCCTCGAAGGAACAGAAGCCATTTCGGATGTGGCCATGTCCCACCCCCCCCGGGGTACAGAGATTTGAGGGCACCCGACTTCTCTACCCACATGGCTGGTTTGGGTTGTGCCTGCTCTCCAATGAAGGATGTGCGGAGGGGAGCTGGAGAGGGTTAGGATAAACCCGATGGTTCAGTAACAGCTATAAAGATCTGGCCCAGCAGGGCTGAAAATTAAAGCCAGGGACAGGCAAAATATTTCCTGTTTGAAAACCTCCGCTATCACCAAACTCTTGCTTTCAGCAGCCAAGGGATGAAGCGCAATCAGAAGAAGTTTACCAAGTCTCTGAAGGCCGAACTGCCCGAAGCCTTTGCCACGCACAAAGCCCTGGTACACAAAGGTGCCGCTCGATGACTCTGATGAGACCTGCAGTGACAGGAGAGCAGAGAGTAACAGATTTGTTTAACGCTTCCCTGGGATTTTTGCACCCATCTTGTCACAGCCTCTTTCAAGTCCACGCATAGCATTAATTTGATTCAATTCCCCAGAAAATCGTGGCCTTCTTTTTAGAAGTCTGACTGCTCAACAACTTGTTAAGACTCTCACATTTCAAAGGAAGGAAAAAAAAAAAAAAAGAAATCTTGTTTGCAATAAACTGCAGAAGCCGTTGCTGATTCCACAGGGCTAGCGAAGGCCCCAGGCTGCAGCTGGCCACGGGTCAGTCAGATGCAGGTTTCTTCTAAGCTCCAGGGGATCTCTTAAGGGCATGGGAAGTTACCAGACACAGAAATTGGGGTGAGGAGTTGACTCCAGAAGGGAAGATTAGCTCTTCTAGCTTGATGTTTAACAGATATAAAATGTTAAAAAGGGATGAATCATGTTGGTTTCTCCTTTAGTGCTATCTGGAAGACTCAGAGATTCAAAACCATAAAGGCAATAAAAAAACCCCAAAACATACAACTGCAAGGGAGCATGGAAGAGCCGACTGCCACGTAACGTTATCTTGTGTGCTGGAGGAATTCAAGCAGGCTGGTGGCTGGAGGACAGCCTCATCTGGCCACCAGCTAAGAGAATTACTCCCTCAGCTTCAGCAAGAAAAAAGCTGGGGCTATGACAGTGATGGAAGGAGCTGTGGGGGTGGACTTTGTCTACGAGGTGCCCGTGCACTTACGTGCCCATCTAGAGCCCATTTATCGTTTTTGAACTTGTTGACAAAGATCTCCACTGGCCCCGTTATCTGGTAAACCTGGAGAAGCAGGTGCACGTCTTCTTTCTTGTAAACGCCTGAAAAGGAAGTGACTTCTTATCACTAGATCACGACGACTCTCTTCGAGTTTGAGGTAATCGACTTTTCTACCGAGAGAAATCGCCTCAGCATCTTAGAACGGACAACTCCCCCTAGCAACCCTGTCGGTGGGACGCTAACACACTGCAAACACACAGCTCCATGTGTCCCCCCCCCCGGATATTAAAGACGTTTTGCACGTGGGAAGAGAGCCAACCGTTAATATTTAGGTTATGTTGCTGCATCAGTAGCAACCTGGTGCTCTGTGGAGGGCAGGGACAAGAAGCACTCACAACTTTCAATCTTTGTCTTGGACCACAAGCCTACCACTCCAGCCCACAGGGAATGGACGACGGACTGGGTTCAGCTGCCCTTCAGGTCAAGCCAAAGCCAACTCAGCTACACGATTTTGTTTGTCTTGGTCCAAAATCAGAACCTGGGTGGTTCTGTAAAGCTCTATCAGAAGTTCACACAGCAGAGCACGCTGCCCCTTGCTCCGAGAGCCCCTATGGCAAGTGTAAATCCCTACAAATGGCCGTGTCAGCTCCCTTACCAGACACCTGGAGCTCCACGCCGCTGTGGTCTATCAGAGTGGCATTGACTTTACTGGTGGCAGGGTCGAAGCTAGTGACAGACAGCATCGCAGGCTGCTTCTTCCCCAGGTATTCGTAGGAGCCTTTCCAAAGGGAATTCCTTGCAAACACGTCAGCAGGCACTAGAAACCCCAGCAATCAGGGATGCAGAGAAACAAGAGCATTACCATTTATTTCCATTTTTCAGAAATTAAAATACAGTGCATTTCTTTCTTTCTTTAAATTCACGAATAGGTATTTAAGTAGCTCAAATCCCACCCGCTCCCTGTGTTATCATCACCGAGTACAAAGCCAGAGAGAGGAGAATGACCAAGCTGATGACTTTAAGTTTGTTCTTTGGACAAAAAAAAATTGTGTTAAAGGTCTAATGTAAGACATCGTGGAGGGCTCCGGAGTGCCCTGGGGAGGGCAGTGGATGTTGGTGCCCAACTCCCTTAAGGCTCCTGTCCATTCTCCAGCGAAGCACGAAGAGGATGAGGCCCGTGGGCTGCTTGAACCAGCCCAGCAGTTTCAAGACCTGCAAGGAGCAGCCGGGTTTCTGGTGGCCCTGGGGAAGGGACAGGAGGGGCTGGACCTGGTCAGGTCCGGGTCTAGCACTAAGGCGTCCCACAGAAGAGCGAGCCCCGCCACGGTACCTGACACCTTGGCGAGCGGCGGGTCCCGCGCGGTGCCGACCGGCCTCCCGCTGGGGCGGACATCAGCTGCAAGAGAGGGGCAAAGCACCGCCAGTGAATACTGTGGCGTCTGACGCTGTGGAGCCACTTGTGCTGGGCTGGTGCTAACGGGGGACAGCCTTCGGCTGGCATTGCTCACGCCCGTAACGCAGCCACACGTCCCTGTGCTTTGGAGGGGATCCTGCCCG
>NW_009259041.1:624578-629544 GCF_000687185.1 Egretta garzetta | reverse complement strand
GTGCTGAGGGCCAGGGTTTGGGGGTGGGATGGCAGGGGTAGGGGAACGGTTGAGCTGGGGGAGCTTAAAGGGCTTTGCCAACCCAAACAATTCTATGGTTCTGTGATTCTATGATCCAAACCACCAGGCAGCAGACCCCCAGCTGCCTCTCCCCGGGGGCCGCACAGGACCCTGGGAGGGCGGTGGCCGTGGCAGCCAGCTCCGCCACGCAAGCGTGCTCCTGTGGGTCTGGCAGAATGGCTCTTTGCCCTTGGGCCACAACCCTCCCCTCTGCTGAGGCGCCCAAACAATTCTATGGTTCTGTGATTCTATGATCCAAACCACCAGGCAGCAGACCCCCAGCTGCCTCTCCCCGGGGGCCGCACAGGACCCTGGGAGGGCGGTGGCCGTGGCAGCCAGCTCCGCCACGCAAGCGTGCTCCTGTGGGTCTGGCAGAATGGCTCTTTGCCCTTGGGCCACAACCCTCCCCTCTGCTGAGGCGCCGGCAAACCTGAAAGCAGGGTGGTGCTGCTCAGAGCTTTTACCCAGGCAGATGGGGGGTTTTCCTGTCCAGCTGCCATCTGCTTTGCAGGTTCGATGCTCGGATCCTCCGGTGAGATAGTACCCGCTCTGACAGGAGTAGATCAAAGTGTAGCCCAGAGATGGCAAATCCAGAGCACCGACGTTGGCGTGGGAGGGGGTCTCCGGCTGCTTACAGTGGTGAGCTGAGAAGCACAAGGGAAACAGCGATGAGAGACAGCACCCAGTCGTACATGGAAAGGCAGAAGAGCGACACCGGGATGTCAGCAAGGCCAGAAATCTCTTAGAAGAGCTTTTTTTCAGTAAAAGCCTTCTCTGCTCGCTGAGGGAGACCATGCTGTGCCCGGGTTTCTCCCAGCCAGATGAACGAATGAGACCGCTGCCCGTGCTTGGCTGGCTAGATTGCTCTTTCGCTAAAGCTCTCAGGGGATCCTTTACTCGCTTCCAGCTTCCAAGAACTGAAAAAGCAGGCTATGCCACCCCTACCTTCTAAGGGAAAAAAGTCAAAACCAAATGATGCTAAAGCCACCTTCCTCCTTCCTTTGAGCTCCTGCCCCAAAGTGGCGTCCCAGCTCTATCTGCAGGCTGAATACTGCCTTTAGGGTACACCAAGAGCTGGGAAGTCAAGGCAGTGATTCCAGTGAGTGCATTACAGACCTGGTTTTGTATCATCTCTCTTCACACGACCACTGTCCTGGCTAATAATTTGCACCTACCTGTCCCCAGGCTCACACAGTGAGCCCTCAGAATTGCGCAGTAAACTCCTAGAAGTGCTCAACACCTTTCAGGATTTGCCGCAGAAATCGAAGCTGAGCTTGTCCAGCTCCCTGCCCCCGGAGCGAGCGTGTGCCCACCCCCTGCTCCGTCAGGGCCTGTTGTAAATGTGTCACCACTTCCCTCGAGAAGTTACGACATGAATAAATCCCAGAGCCGGGAAGCTCCCTCTCACCCACACTGTAAATTTGCCTGTTCTGTAGCGCTCAAACTGCTCATGAATGAAAACAAATCCTCGGCAGCCTTCCTGAGGTGTTATCTTCATCCTTGTCTTACAGAAGATGAAATGGAAAACCCAGAAAGCCAAGAGGCTAACCTGACCCCTGTGAGGAAAGGCTGGGGGAGCTGGGCTTGTTCAGCCTGGAGAAGAGAAGGCCAAGAGGGGATCTCATCAACACGTACAAGTATCTCAAGGGTGGGGGTCACGAGGACGGAGCCAGACTCTTCCCAGTGGTGCCCAGCGACAGGACAAGGGGGCAATGGGCATAAACTGGAGCATAAGAGGTTCCAGTTGAATGTAAGGAAGAACTTGTTGACTTTGAGGGTGCCCAAGCCCTGGCCCAGGCTGCCCAGGGGGGCTGTGGAGTCTCCTTCTCTGGAGATCTTCAACCCCCGCCTGGCCGCTGTCCTGTGCCCCCTGCTCTGGGTGAGCCTGCTTGGGCAGGGGGGTGGGACTGGGTGAGCTCCTGAGGTCCCTTCCGACCCCTGCCAGCCTGGGATTCTGTGATTCTATGAACTTGCATGGTCTGGGAGCCCCGGCCGCGGGCCTGCAGCCCAGCTCGGAGGCGGCAGCTCACAAGCAGTAATTGCATCCGCCTGCATGCTGCGGATGGGGATGGCCCTACACAAAACCTAAAGGCAACACCTCAGTGCTCCTTGCTGGCACGGTTAAGCCAAAACCATCTTCTACTTCAGTGCACCAAGCAGGAGGAGCAAAATCCCATGTCCAGCCCAGCTGCTGCCGCATCCCCGCAGCCTTCCAAGGCAGCAGAGGGAAGCCCGTGAAGGCGGGGACGCGCGCCCACCACCCAGGCGAGCAGAGGGGAAGGGCAGCTCCTTCCAGAGCAATGCTACGGGTTAAGACTTTTTAAAGGCAGGTGCCCCGGTTGTGCTGCTCGCAGAATGAGTTTGTTAGCGGAAAAATATCTCCCCAATAAACCACCTCCCAAGGGAGAGGAAAAAGCTTTTTCATACTTATGATACAGAGGCCATGATGGATATTACCACTTAAATACATTAAATTAAACTCCTTCTGGTGCAGCAGGGAAAAGATGATGGACAGTTAAAAGAAAGAGCAACGCGTTATTAAAGGTGAGGAGAAACACTGCTCTGCCGGCGAGCCCTCCTGGCTAAATGTTAACCTTGGTCCCTGGAGCGCGAGCTCGCTTCTCGGCCATCAAATGCAATTTTCAGAAGCACAAAACAAAGTCTGACCTGAAACTATGTCTCTGAGGATGGGACGAGTAAAAAATCTCATCTGCAATCAGAAGTGGCTGCTGGTGGAGTCGTGCCAGGGGAGGAGTGATTATGGGAGCTCCCTTTTCTTCAAGAGTGTGTTTCCTCAGAGCTTCCCCCCCCACCAAATTACCAACTCTTCCGAGCAAGCAATGAGCACAGCAACAAAAGGAGGCAACAGCGCGGTTAAAGGCACCGGTTTCCTTTGACAAAACCTCTCCCAAGACTTACGGACACAGTCTGGCTGCACGCCGCTCCAGGTCAGGTTGGGGAGGCAGGTCCGGGTGGTGGAGCCCTGCAGCAGGTACCCCTTCTGGCACTTGAAGAAGATGATGCTTCCCACCTGTTACAACAGGAGACAAAACACTGAACTTGCAACACGGCTCACCCGTGCTCGTAACACAGAAGTACGTCTGTAATTTTCCATCTTCTATATGCCGGAGGGGCAGGCACCTGCTCTCTGCCCCCACCGCCCCACCAGAGCCTGGTGTCAAGAAAGCTCTCGGAGCCCCTGGAATGCTGCAGCCTTTTACTGTGCAGGGACTTGCTTCTTTTGGCGATAGAGGCAAGGCTGCTTTGTCTCTTAAATATACCCAAAGCCAGCATCAAACACAGGTGCTATTAGAAAGGGCTCAATTTTTTGCCAAAAGGGATATTCACAGAATCATAGTTTTGGGTTGGAAGGGACCTTCAGAGGTCATCTAGTCCAACCCCCAGTGTTCAATGTAATTAGTACCAACAAACATCCCGTAGCTATAGGATAAAGGCTGATGTGGCTTGTGAATAGCAAAAAAATATCAAAAAACCTGAAAATTGACTTTCCAACGTATTTGAGGTACGCTTGCTTTTTGCAGACTGTGCGCTTTTTTGCATTTGGTTTCAGCCAAATTATTATTATTTCAGCGGAACCATGATCGGATAAGGGAGCTCCCTCCCTGCTTCAGACAGGCTGGCAGCATGATGCTGTTCGGCTGCGAGCCCCGTCATTGCAACTGGATTGGCTTTAAAACCTGAATATACTGGAACAGAATTGCCCAGCAGGGCTTTGAGTACCTCTCCCACCCTCCCTAGCAAGGCCCTACCTGCGGGCCACCTCCTCGCTGACCCTGGGGACGGGATTTATCACACGGTCGCTCCCGAGTCCCCGCTGGGTACCGCATCCCAAGGTTTCCCTGTCACCCTGCTCCAGCCACCACCTCATCCCCGTGCGAGCACCGGGGCAGCATCACGATGGCGTGCGGCGCTCAGACCGGCAACTCTTACCAAAGTCCGACTTACTGTGTTCTCAGGATTAATTAAATCCCAGAATGAATTCATTAAAACCCAGGATTAAGATAACTAATTAGCAGCAAACCCAAAAGATCCAGTCTGGCAGGAATAGCCGCATGGAATCAACTATCCCGGCCCCGTGCCTGGCTCCATCACGGCAGGGAATGGGCATCCTTGGGGACGGCAGCGGGGGCTGGAGATGCAGCACCCCGGGGAACAGCTTTATTTTTCTCCTTTCCACTGATTTCATACTGTATGGGAGCTGAGATGAAGGAAACCACCTACAGAATTTGGTCTGAAAATGAATGGAAATTACGCCTCCAACGTGAATGCTGATTACACTAATAACTATTAATTACCACTGTAATTAATATCATAACTAATGCATTGCTAGTTAATCCCATACGAATGCACTCTGAGGCCTAACGCAGCACACCGGGATGCCCAACGCAGCACACCGGGATGCCCTGCTCACCAAAGACACGTTCATCTGTAAGGGCTCGGATGGGGACCAAGCACAGGGAGCAGCAGGGGCGCAGTGAGGACAGTCCCTGGTAGCCCTGGGAGTTGTTCTGCATCCCAAAGAGAGGCACGCCGGGGTCCGCGCACGTCGTCAGGCTGGGGTCTTAAAAGCAAAGAAGAGAGGCAGCGCTTCAGAGGAGCAGCTGGGAAAGCCAGAGCTCTGCCTTCCCCTGCTCTCCGCACAGAAAGGCCACGCTGCGCTTTTGCAACAAGGCAGAAATATTTTGCTACGGAAGGAATACGTAGCAACAAGGGAAAACACAGGGATCTTGCTTCTTAAATGCCTGACTGCTGCAATGCAAAGCAACCAGAGGCACTCGACCACCCAGGAGAAAAAGTAAGAGCATAAACCTTGTGTCAGGTAACTCCCTTCCCCTCCCCTATCCTACACCCGAGGAGGGAAGCACCCGCGTCACCAGTGCCTGGC
>NW_009259041.1:621267-624491 GCF_000687185.1 Egretta garzetta | reverse complement strand
TGCTGCTACTCTTCCAGCATCCATCACTTTTGCTTTTTTCCCTGGCACGTCGACAGTAGCAGGGCATCACTGGAATTAAGGCAGAGATGCATCACATTAATGTCAGCATCCTAAGCTGAGCAAAGGAAACTGGAGCTTCTGTCTGAGCGGGAGTTCAGCAGCAGCAGCTTCCCTTTTGGGAATCCCTTTTGGATCAAAAAAATCCCTTTTGGGACCAAAGGGTTGAGCTAAGCTGCAATGCTGGCCACAGGGATGCTCCGGAACCTGGCCGGGCAGCTGGAGCATCGCAGGATCTTGGTGCAATCAGATGGGAGCCCACTCTGGACCCTCAGCCTTCTTTCTCCAGCGTGCTCAACATTGCTACAAGAAGGATCATGAGCCCCGTAGCAAATCCCTCTCTACGCTTACTGGAAATGACTCCAATTAACGGGATTGTGCAAGACAAGAAACAACCTAAGGGCAGTCTGTGCAATGCAACGCAGCGGGACAGAGCCGCCTGTCGCTGTAGCCTGCACCCGTAGGATGACGGAGCACAGCTTCTGTACCTAATGGCATGGGTGCTTCTGTTTCTGCCTTTATTCCTTACGATCTGACTCGTTGGCCTCTTGACACCGCAGCATTATGCACTTGTTGGTGTCGTCGCCAGGCCCTGGGAGCTGCGGGGAGTAACTGAACACGGGATACGGAACGTGGCCGGTTTGGGGCTGTGGCACACAAGCTAATTCATCTTCCGTCATTGGGCTCTGCTGAGTTTTCGTCATTTATCACTGATGCAGTTTCCATGGAAGCCCCCAGATAAATCACAGTGTCTGAAATAAATAAATAAAGTGTCCCATCGCTGGGCGAGGTGATGGATGGCAGGGGGTGGAGGGCAGAGCCTCGGTCTCCCAGCTGCCTCTGGGGGGGTCTGGGGTGCTGGAAATCTAAAACGTCTCAAAAACGGCTGAGATCTGAAGAAACACAACACCTTGGGTTCAGAAAACGGCGTTTCGTGTCAGGGTTTTGCAGACACATGAGCCTTCTCCCTTCGCAGAGTTTGTTTTGGGGAGACAAATTCCAAGTGCATTTCACCAGCTCTGTTGGCTGGGTTCAACCAGAGGTGGCTCTGGAGGGCTGGGTGCCAGGTACGCACAAGAGGATCCCGGACAAGGCTTTGCAAGGAAGTGATGAAGCCAATATTTACAACGGTAGGCAGGTGCTCCCAACTCTTTGTACGTTGAGAAGGCTCCTGGCGAAATCAATAGGAAACTTGGAGGTTCAGGCCACCAGCATTTTTACATTACTGTCATTGGTGATGCATTTAGGATGCAACTAGAATGATTGAACACTGCAGAGAGCAGCCCGAGATCCGCCTCTGCCCCAGAGGCCCCCATAAGGCGATGATGGTGGTGTTCAGGCAGACAGCTAAGGTAACAGCACATAGCCCACGCGCTTTATCGCCACGGGAGCCCTGGAGTTCAAGAACGCAGCCGGAGTTTTAAACGGGCGAAGAATGCTGCGACTAATTACGATCGTACACCTCCCAGAGGTTTCAAAGGGTTCTGGAAGCCCCAGAAAATGGGCACCTGAAGGACGCATGGGAATTTCAGCCCAAATCCTAACACTGCAGCTAGGCAAAGCGACCCGTAGGATTTTGATCTCTGTATACAGCACTTTCATACTTCTAGGAGTTGCTATTCTGCCATTCTGGGTATAATTCAACAGCAGCAGAGAACATAAGAGCTCTCACGTGCGCCCTTTAGGCAGAACTTGGGTTTGCGCAGTTTCTGTGAGCAGAAGAGCTCGCCCCCGCAGCAACCCATGGCTGCTCTCTGCGCTCAAACTGCACTTTCAGTCCCATTGCTGACAAGGATACCGTGCATCCCCAGAGAGCAGCGTGCTGGGCTGCAGGTCCCCCAGGAAGCCTGGAAGCAGCACAGAATCACAGAATCCCAGGCTGGCAGGGGTTGGAAGGGACCTCAGGAGCTCACCCAGTGCCACCCCCCTGCCCAAGCAGGCTCACCCAGAGCAGGGGGCACAGGACAGCGTCCAGGCGGGGGTTGAAGATCTCCAGAGAAGGAGACTCCACAGCCCCCCTGGGCAGCCTGGGCCAGGGCTCGGGCACCCTCACAGTCAAGAAGTTCTTCCTCACATTCAACTGGAACCTCTTCTGCTTCAGTTTCTGCCCATTGCCCCTTGTCCTGGTGCTGGGCACCACTGGGAAGAGTCTGGCTCCGTCCTCGTGACACCCACACTTGAGATATTTGTAAGTGTTGATGAGATCCCCTCTCTGCCTTCTCTTCTCCAGGCTGAACAAGCCCAGCTCCCTCAGCCTTTCCTCCTAGGGGAGATGCTCCAGTCCCCTCATCATCCTTGTTGCCCTCCTCTAGACTCTCTCCAGGAGTTCCTCAGCTTTCTTGACCCGGGGAGCCCAGAACTGGACCCAGTGCTCCAGGTGGGGTCTCATTGGGGCAGAGCAGAGGTGGAGGAGAACCTCCCTCGCCCTGCTGGCCATGCTCCTCTTAATGCACCCCAGGATGCCATCAGCAAAGAGACCAGAGCCCAGCACTGTACAAAGCCAATAATTTTGATGTTGCCCGGGCTGTTGCTGCGTTAGCACGGTGCAGGGCATGAGTGCAGGCGCAGCCCCACGCTAGTGCAGCGCCACCGTCCCCAGCCCCAGGGGTAAGCCAGGGCAGCCCCAGCCTTCGGGAGCTCTGTGTGGTGCTACCCGCCGCAGGCTCTCCCGCAGCCCCCCCACCTTACAGCCCAGGTGGCACACGTTCAGTGGGGAGTTCTGCAGAGGATCTTCTCCCTCTGCCCATTGGCGGCCCGAGCGCAGCACTGAGGAGCAGTAACAGCGAGGAGATCGTCCTCCTCGGACGCACTGCATATCGACCACCATCAGGGGCAGGAACGATGGGGACAGGCGCCGAACCTAAGCAGCAAGCCCCAAGAGAAGGATATGGGTTGCTTACCACCAGCTGGTATTGCACAAACCAAAAGCATCATCCCTATACATCCAGATTTTCAAAGAAACAAAGTGTTCACTTCTGCCAACCCAGAAAAGAAAACCAGCTTTGCTACTGATGGAAAAGCAAGGTGGCAACTCAAAGCTCTTTGCTCGTAGATGCAAGACAGAGGAGTCTCCCTTTACCTATGCAGCTGGGCTGGGTCCCGCTCCACGTCCCGTCGGACTGGCAGAACCTCCGGGTTGATCCCACCAGCACGAGCGGGGCTAAGCA
>NW_009259041.1:616395-621088 GCF_000687185.1 Egretta garzetta | reverse complement strand
TGAAGCCTCTGTCCTCCCTCCTGCCTTGGGCAGGTATCCCCGGATCTCCGCAGAACACAGCTGCAAAAAGAAAAATGGATGGCGATGATGAACCTCCTCAAGAGCAAGCAATGTTCATGAGCTAAAGACAGGTCCAAACCTTACTGCTCCCTGCCATCAAAGTCTGTGATTGACTAGGGAATTAACAGCGGCAGAAGGCGTTGCTGGCTACTTTCCTTCTAATTCTTTTTGTCGATTGCTGTTAATTAACTTCCACCTTCTCCCCATCTTTTCTTTTCTTTTTCTCCTTTTTTTTTTCCTAACAGCACGCTTAGCTTTAAAATGTATCTCTAATTGCACGATGTCAAATTGCTCTATGGTTCCATGTCACACAGAACGCTCGCTAATTATACAAGATCCAGGGAAAGGTGCAAGGAACGCAGTGAGGTCTTTGTATGATTTAATATGAAAATGGCTATTGTGCAGCTGCCAGCCATTCAGCCAAGAAAAGAAACTCCAACCTGCCTTTATCATTAGGAGACATTTAACTAATTTTTTTGCATTAGCTATTGTGTCAAGCACACAGGTTTCCACCCAGCCAAAGCGCTGCCTTCACAAAACATTCCTAACTTCTGCTGTGACAACACCGCGCCCTTGGCCAGAAGGGTTTTTTCCTATGGCCTTTGGCAGTTTCCAGAGCCCTGACTGCAGAAAACTCAGTCCCTCGGGAGACACATGGACAAACAGCCAGTTTTAAAGCTGCCTGGTGGACAGGAACACGCAAGATCTTTGGAGCTCTTGCAAACGGGACCTCACATCTGCATTACAAGAGGTGGAGCGACTGACTGTGTCCCCATGGCCGCGACTGCCTCCTCGCTACCGAGACAGCAAACCAAGACTCCCTGCGATTTGGCTGCTGTTGGAGGTGGGGAGAACATTCAGACTTTTGGCTACAGGCACTCCCAGCACCATCGTGCTTTTCTCCTGGCGTGCAAAACTCCCACTGACTTCGGTTAATGCAGGACTTCCCTTGGGCTTAGAGGCAGGGAGCACAGCGCCAAGATATTTAACCTCCCACACAGTGAGAACTGTCAATCCGTAGCCTCTATGATATCGCCAGGCAAGGCAGAGTTGACACCAAAATCAACTACACGGAGACCAGAGATGTTAGAGAGCCAGCATCAAACATCAGGGTTTTAATCCCCGTCCTCCACCCAGTTCTGGCGTGAAGCCGTAGGTGGTTTTTTTACTCACGGAAGCACTGGGGCATTTCCCCGCTCCAGGAGCCGTTCCCCTCGCAGGTCAGCACGGCGGGCAGGGAGAGCTGATAGCCCTCCAGGCAGGCGTAGCTCACGCTGGAGCCCCAGCTGAAATCCGAGCCCACAACTTTCCCGTTGGGGATGGCTTGCGGGGCTTTACAGATGATAGCTGAATGAAAAACAGGAGCACGCTCAGCTCTCGACTTTTTATTTCCATTAACAAGCAAATTCATGTAGGATCAAAGTCATGCTCTGCTCTCGCAGGGCACCTCCTGGGACTTCCCTAGCAGGGGGCTGCCCAAACTTTTCCAGCTGCACGGGCAGTTGTAGACCCCAGGATTTTCCTTTGAAGTTAACCAAACCCCAAATCTCCAAGTCAGGTTTGTGAGCCGGTGCTCGTTGCCAACCAGAGGTACAAATCCAGCCTGACTTAGCTCAAAAACTCATTTAAGATTCCCCGAAAGATTCATACATTTTGGACAGCCTGGCTGAGTTTCGGATGAGCCGCTGAATCAACAACCAGCCTGTATTTCATCTACTCGAGGGTGTTTTAATACGGCATTTTTGCAGTGCTTTGCTTTTCAGCTCAGGGGAGCGCTGGGAAAGATGCTAAGCTCATGCAAATCAGCCCGGCCTCCAAATGAGACTCTGGCCACCTTCTGTATTATTCCTGCAGCATTAGCCCAGCGCAGAGAATGAGAGAGGAGTGTAAGAATTGCTCTTTACAGCCGCTGAAGGAACTGGAGTATATTTGGAAGTTTCTATGCGGTCTGCATTTATATCAGATTCGTGACAGGTGAATTCTCCAGATTGCCCAAGCACACAGATGCTGCCGCGAGCCTTATCTACACTTGGTGGGCGAGTAAAACACTTGCAGAGGAGATCCAGCCTGTCCTGCAACTGCTCTGTTATTGCCCTTCCCTATCTCTGAACCACAGAGGCAATCTCAGAACTGAGAAATGATGAAAGGAGTTGGAGGAAACATTTTTTCAGACTTCTAGACGATGCCAAAAAGCGCGTGCTTGCAAAACACAGTATTTCCTTCGAGTTTGATCTGAGTTTTTGTGAAGAGTCAGTCACTTCGTGCTCTGGGCTTCACTTTTCCATCTCTACTACGGGGATAAAAGCAATTGCCTCCCTCCCGGCCATAGCGTGATGGCTGATAGACCTAAAGATAGCAAAGTGTTCATGCTAAAATTGTGTAAGAGCCATAAATGGAGGGGACAGACTAAATGATGGGACCGACAAACTCCCAGGTGGGGCCCAGGCACTGTGTGGGAGTCACTGCCTCTTACCCAGTCACAAGTTACCAAAAATTTGTGGCCTGTAAAACTTGTGTCCTCCAATACTTAGAGCAGCCAGTCTTACCCTTGCAGGCAGGTTTGGTGCCGTTCCAGGTGCGGTCCTTCGTGCAGGTTAGAGACGATGCCCTGTCTGACTCCATCATGTACCCGGGTGTGCACTGGAACACCACCGTTTGGTTGTAGGTAAAATCGCTGCCCAGCCTAATGCCGTTGGCTGGCACGCCGGGGTCGCCACAGTTGATCACTGCCCAAGAAAAAAGAATTTTCTGGCTGACCGTACCTCGTCCCACCCTCCTGGGTCAGCAGTTACTAGAAACCCAATGGTCCTGAGCATCCCCTCGTTGTGGGGAAAGCAGAGGACTTGGCGAGCGGCACTGGCTGTGGGGCAGGCTGGGCTACAGCACCTGGAGAAAACTTTGCTCCTACTCAGTGGAGCGAGCAGTGGCCTTAATGGCACGTTAAAACCTTGCAAGAAGAAGTATTAACACACATTAAAGAAAACCTGGGTCAAATCTGGGCTAGGTGGAAGGCGGTTTGCCCGTGGTACCCCCTCCTCTCTTGGCAGGAACGCTCACAGTCAGAAGCAGCCCCAGAGAGCCCCTCCATGTCGGCTGACATCTACTCATGGAAGCGATTACAGAGCTCCCTTCACCCAACTGGAAAAAATCCCAAACCCAAAGCAAGAGTTTTCCATTAGGAACTCGCTGAGATTGCCGGCTGAGCGACTGCTCCTGCCGCTGGACGGTTTAGCTGAGTTTCTCAGCTCGACACATGGGGGGGGCAGGGCACATCTACAGCGAGCACCCAACACTCCCTGACAACCCATCCCCGGAGCCCGGCAGCCTCGTCCAGCTCATCTTCCAGGAATCCATCCCAGCGCTCACCTGTACACTCCGGACTGGTCCCAGTCCACGTCCCGTTCACCGTGCAGTGCCTGCTCAGCACTCCCGTGGAGTAGTAGCCTTCCCGGCACTGATATATAATGGAACTGGAGAAAACCAAGCCGTCGTTAAATATAACCCTCGCGTTGCTGGGGGTTCCTGGGTTTCCACAGGATATAACTAGAAAGCAAAATGGCAATGTTAAAAAAAAAAAAAATTCAAGACACAAACAACCCCCCCCCAAGCCAAAACCCCCAAGGTTTTCATCCTGCAATTGACTGTTCTCAATAAAAGTAAGATTAGCTGCAAAGCCCCTGGATCAGCTCGGGCAGAGCAGGCTATTCCATGGAAAATCAGCTACATCAATCCGCCAGGATCCCAGGCACCACTCCCCAGCTGGGAGCAAGGGCTCTGCCTTGCCAGGCAGCAGGTCCCCGGGCTGCGCCAGCATCCCTGGCAGAGGATCAAAAACCCTCCGTCCCTGCAGCCAGTCGGTCCCTGTCGTGGTTTAACCCGGCTGGCAACTCAGCACCACGCAGCCGCTCGCTCACTGCCCCCTCCCTCAGTGGGATGGGGGAGAGAATCGGCAAGGAAAAAAAAAGTTAGAGCCGTGGGCTGACATAAAGAGAGTTTAGAAAGAGAAAATAATAATAGTGAGAATGGCAACAGATGATACAGAATATACAAACCAAATGATGCACAACGCAATTGCTCACCACCCGCCGACCGATGCCCAGCCCGTCCCGAGCTGCAATCAGTCCCCGAGCAGCGATCACTCTCCCCGCAACCGACCGACCGACCCCCCCGAGCATGACGTTCCATGGGCTGGAATAGCCCTGTGGTCAGTTGGGGTCAGCTGTCCTAGCTGTGCTCCCTCCCAGCTTGTTACGCCCCTGGCCGAGCAGGAGAAGCTCAAAAAGTCCTTGAGTGATCTGAGCACTACTCGGCAACGACTAAAACCATCAGTGTGTTATCAACATTCCTGTAGTGCTAAATCCAAACCACAGCACTATGCTAGCTACTATGAAGAAAATTAACTCTATCCCAGCAGAAACCAGGCCAGTCCTCGAAGCACCAGCCCCGCTCCTCCCTCGGGCAGATCCTGCAGATCACCGCCGAGCCGGGGAGCAACCTCCTCCTGCCTGCTCCTCCAGGCTGAAGGAAGAACCTGTGTCCGTTTTTTGCAGGGCCTTATCCCAGCTCTCTCCTCTGGTCCTACAGCTCAGTAAAGCAGATGGTGCCGAGCCTGGAGTCCCCCCATCTTCCAGGA
>NW_009259041.1:615052-616346 GCF_000687185.1 Egretta garzetta | reverse complement strand
CGGGAGGCTGACAGCTTTGGAGGCTTCCAAGGAATGAGAGCAGCCAGGGAGCCCGCTGCCCTCCCGCCGCGGCACTGCTCGCTGCCCACCTCTATCCCATGATGCTTTCGGAGGGGGGCGAATATTGTGGGAATACAATGACAGGTTTCTCAGGGCCCAAGTTTTGTGTCTAAAGTACCTCAGCACCACAGCAGTAAAAGGGCGTCAGGGTGAATGGCGGCGCGCGAAGCCCTGTCATGACAAAATAAGCACCTGCAATAATTGCATCCAGCCCTCATTTACTCTGAAATTACAGGACATAAAAGAAAATTACATGCATCGAGGAAAGGCTTAAACCGCGTGCTCCCAGCTCTTTGACAAGGCAATTCCTGGCTCCCACACCTCCCCAGCAACGCGCCGCAATCTCTGCAAGAACATCGGTCCGTGCGTCCCCCAGGCGAGGTGGTAGAGTCCCCATCCTTGGAGGTATTTAAAAGAAGGATAGATGAGGTGCTTAGGGATATGGTTTAGTGGTGGGATGGCAGGGTTAGGTTAACAGTTGGACTCGATGATCTTAAAGGGCTTTTCCAACCAAAGCGATTCTATTCTATTCTATTCTATTCCTGCCCTGGGACTCCTCCGAACACACGATATCACCAGCCCTTCTCCACGGGGAAATGCACCTTCAGGCCCCAGCAGGAAAAGCAACGAGCACAGGCCACCAAGGCAAGGAGAGGAGCCTTCCTCTGCCTCGTTGCTTCGTCTGCTGACAGCCTGTTAACACACGAGCTTGTTGGAGGCAGAGCTCTTTGACAGGAGGAAACTAATAACCATTCCGGACTGCGTGCACAGAAACTCCGCGTGGCGCTAAAACCATCCGAGGGGCTCTCTCGTTACCGATTTCTCATGCAGCCAGCGTCTCTCTGATACACGGTGTAGTTTCCAAGAGATGCTGGGATAAAAGTCAGATTCTATCAACTCAGAAAAAGCTCTAAATTACTATTTCACTGCCTGCCCGTACATCAGCCGCTCTCTCCTGCCCAACCTCCTCCCCCTATGCATGCGGCCAAACACACACAGATCACCCCAAAATATTACTTTTGTGACTACAAGGAGACTCATGGAAATGGTTTAATTGTGCATCAGCTGTGACCGGCATTGGTTAGATATAAAAGCAGCCATAAACATACGGATGAAAGGATCGGGATGACCTGACTGTGGTGGTTCAGTGCCTAAAGGGGGCCCAGAGGAAAGGGGGGGACAGTCTTTTTAGTAGGGCCAGCTGGGACAGGACAAGGGGGGATGGTTTTAAACT
>NW_009259041.1:613204-614946 GCF_000687185.1 Egretta garzetta | reverse complement strand
CTGGGAACATTCCAGGCCAGGTTGGCCGGGGCTGTGAGCAACCTGATGTGGTTCAAGGTGTCCCTGCTCCTGCAGGGGGGTTGGGCTGGGTGGCCTCTAAGGGTCCCTTCCCACCCAAAACAGTCTATGATTCTATGAAAGGTCTGAACTTTTAAAGTCATAATTTAAATATAAATAGGATCTGATCACGTAAGTGAGCAGTAAGGTAAATAATTCCCTTTGGCTTCAGTGGGAAATGTAAAATAAATTAGGCCCCAAAAGAAAACTGGGTTTGGCTCTGGCTTTTGAAAAGGGTATAAATCCCAAAGACCCTGGATGTCCCACGGTCGTACCCGCTCGTGTCTCCCGAAGAATCTCAAACCCAGCCACGGTTAAACTGAAGTCAAAATTCAAGAAAATAACCTGAAAATCAGCTGCATCAGATGGGGATTTGGGAAGAGCTGCTGCTGCTTTACCAGGGAAGCATTTCAGACGATGGTCACTGCACAGTTGCAACGGCTGCTACGACAAGGCAGGTGGGACCCCGCTGCAGCAAGGGGTGCCGAGAGCCAGCTCGCCCCCTCCTCCTCGCCCCCGAGTCGCGGTTCTGCCACGCTGCAGAAGTCACGACTGACACACAGCCCGGCCCCCTCGTACCCCCATCAGCACAGGTCCCCCTGCCTGTGCCAAAGACCCAAGAGCCCCGACCCCAATCTGCTCCGGCCGCACCGCGCCACCGCGCGCTCCTACGACGCCAGACCCCACTGCTGCTTTTGAAACATTTCAAACCTCCCTGGGGCTTAGAGGCTGTTACAGAACTCCCCACCTTGGGGTTTCTGGGCTCGTTTCTTTATCAAAGTACATTTTTTTCCTACAGTTACTTTTATGAAGTCCTTTTTGAGCAAAGGACCCTGTAGAAAAGCTTCCTGAATGCAATGAACTCCATCATCCCCACCAAGTACGTCCGCGCCTCTCAAGCCCACCCGCAGCCCAGGGTTTGCCAAGCAGCGGGATGGGTGGAGCTCGGCGTGGCAGGCTCCGAGCTCCACAAAGTCTGATGGGAGATGGCACAGTGGGAACCAAACACTTGAAAATGTCTTTCTGAGCCCTCCAAGAACTCAGCTGCTTGCCCTAACCTGGGAGCTGGAAGCCCCTTTCAACACTTCATTGCCTCCCCCCCCCCTCCTCAGGAACTCTGACATCTGCAGGTCTCAAACACAAAGGGCTGCCCTGCTTTCGGCTGGGATGGAGTCAGTTTTCTTCCCAGCAGCGGGCAGAGCGCTGTGGGTTGGTTTTAGGATGAGAAGGATGTTGGTAGCCCCCCGATGGCTCAGCTGGCACTGAGCAGGGCTTACACCAGGCAAGGACTTCTCAGCTTCCCCTGCTCTGCCAGGGGCACAAGGAGCTGGGGGGGCACAGCCAGGGCAGCCGACCCCAACCGGCCCCAGGGATATTCCACAGCATGGGGCGTCATGCCCAGTATAGAAACTGGGGGGAGTTGGCTGGGGGCCAGCGATCGCGGCTGGGGGACGGGCTGGGCATTGGTCAGCGGGCGGTGAGCAATTGCATTGTGCATCGCTTCTTGGCATATTCTGTATATTCTGTTATTATTACTCTTTTCCTCTAGTGTTTCATTAACCTGTCTTTATCTCAGCCCTTGAGTTTTCCCACTTTTACCCTTCCGATTCTCTCCCCCATCCCACCAGGGGCTAGGGAGCCAGTGGCTGCGTGGGGCTCGGTTGCGCCGGCCTGGGGTTAGGGAG
>NW_009259041.1:608615-612516 GCF_000687185.1 Egretta garzetta | reverse complement strand
CGAGGAGCAGGGACAGCGGGGACCTGGGCGCCTGCCTCGACTCCTGACGACAGCCGGAGCTGTTCCCTGTGATCCCATCGCTGCTGGGGGGAGCCGGGAAGCTGCTGTACGCTACCAACATCTATATCTATGCTATATAAAACATCACAAAGCTCAGAGGTGCTCCGGAGCTCAGCAATAATTAATTTGATTCCAATGCACATGCATCCCTTTTCTGAAAAGCTTATCAAGATTCTGCCCCCCCCACTTGCCTTCCTTTGCTTTTTCCTACATGTTTTACAGCGAGAAGCTGCTGGGAGATGGGAATTTCAGGCGCTCCGAGCCAGCGTAGCTGCGCGTGAAGCGAGCAATGCTCAGAGTTTGGCCAGACAAGGCCATCGAGCTGCCCCCAACGCCCACCACCGTGAGCCAAAGCAGCGTCGCGGGGCCGAGGCTGTTACTCCTCACGACCCTTTGGGTTCCCCCAGCCCCGCACGCCTCCTTCGGCACCACGAGCGGGGCTGGTTTCAGGCTCTTTCTTTCTTTCAGGGCCAATTTCTGCAAGGAGCAGCAAGCCCTGCTCCTCAGAAACTGCAGCAAGGAGAAGCCGAGGGCTGGTGCCTGCCACGGGTCTGGCTGTGCCCGAGGTGGCGGGTGAACGCAGCGTCCTCTGCACGTTCCCCCTTCCCCTGACCTGATTTTTAGAACTGTCAGCCCTTCTTCTGGGCTCTGCTGCCACCTGACCGCCCGGCTGAAACATTCTCCTAATGATGTCTGACACGTCAGGCAAAAACTCCTCCTGGAATAAGACACAGCTGAAAGCCTTTGGAGTCTCAAAGCCTTTGCTTCGGGGCCGCTAATATCCCTGCTGTTTAATTTAACCAGTAACCCATAACCCAGCTAATCACGCAGGGAGAGAAAGCAAAAAGCAGCCTAGACCCCAATCCCAGCCCCGCCACCTCCCACACCCTCGGTGGTCAAATGGGCATGAGAAAAAACGCAGCCTTTCCCAGTGTTTATCACGTCAAATAAACGCATTTCTGTCTGCTGCAACTGCCAAGAAGCATTCGGAACCCCACCTCATCTTGGATGCAGTTTTAATCCACTTGGAGAAACAAGAAACATTATAAAAGCAAATATTCTGCTCAACTTCTACGTAGGAGGAGGAAGCGTGCGGCAGAGGACAACTGATGAGCCCCCTCCTGCACCGCTCCTCGGTCAACACAGACTGGGCATCAGGATGGACGAGAAAGAAGGAAAAAAGTATCTAGAATTCCATTTACACTTGGAAAACTTGCTGGAATGAAAGCCAAACGAGGCCTGGAATCTGCAGTTTCAGAAAGCCAGGGAAGCTGCTCTTACTGGGGACAAGAAAACCAGAGCTATGGAAAACAGAGTGAAGCAGGAGCCTCAGGAGTCCCTGCAATTAATTTAGTGCCAAACCATCTGTACATTTTGGAACACTCAGTTGTGACTTCTGCTTCCCTGATCTTTTGGTTTTCTTAAAAAATGTTCTCGTGGGTAAAAGGCGTAAGGATTAAGAGCCGATGAGTTTCAAGGTGACCCCTGCGAAGCTCCATGCCCCCGCCTGCCCCACGCATCCCCCCCGCAGGTCAGAGCTGTGCCGGTCCGGCGCAGGAAGACACCGACGGTCAAACATCAGCGCCTGGACCTCAAAGTCAAGCAGAAGCTTTGTAATTGAACCCATTAGGGCAGCTCGCTCTCCCTCTCCGAAAGGGAGAGAACCGCTCCTCTCTCCTTCCCTTCTCTTTATGCGGCAGGGTTTGCCCGGCGTCCTCTGTCCGTCCCCGCGCTGGCGGTGGGCCCCCATCCCCTGCTGAAGGGGCCGGGACTCTGTGCTCATTTAGCAGCTAATCTGGAGAGCGATTTGCATTGGATTCCCTGGGCAGGCGAGTGCCGGTGACCTGTGAAGCCCCATCAGGTTTGATTTTGCTGAGTTCTGGCAGCTGAGAGCAGCGACGGAGCGGCTGAGTCAGAGAGCTAATGCAGCACGGAGGCACCGAGCGGCTCCGCTGCCGGGCTGCAGCTCTTCCGCATCGGCAGAGATGCCCGTTCCTTCCACACACCTGCCTGGGCACTCAGCTCTCATCTTCATTTGCCCTGAATTCAATTCCCCAAATTAATCTCTTCCCTCCCTCTCCTATAAATACCCATTCCAGAAAGTTGAACGCACCACTCAAAGCGCGGCGGGAAGAACACCTCGTAGCGCTCGCAGCTCGCCGGGAATACAAATGACGGAGATGCAGCGCGCTGCTCATCGCTGGAAACGACTTTCCTATATTGGCCAGTCAGCACTTAATATTAAACGACTGCATTATAGGCGTAATGTTATTATTATTCATAAAGTATGGAAAAAAAAAACCCTGCCAGGGATCCGTATTCGGGTGCCTCTGGAACCTGATGGGTTATTTATCTTGAGATTAATGAACAGAGCCTTTCCACCAAAAGAAAAAAAAAACAGAGAATGAAAAAAAAAAACCACCCCAAGACCTGAGTGTATTAATAACATGATTCAGTGTCTTTTCAATCAAGAGCTCCATCAATTTGGAATAAATTTCCAATTCATTTACAAACCCTCTCTCAGCTTTTGGCTTTCAAATCAGCTGGAGATAAGCACTTGCCCAGGTCCCCTTGCATTCGGTATCCTGCCTTGCCTTGGCTTTTGTTCCTTCCCCAATTGATTTTTAAACACTTTTATAAACCAGGGGCAGTGAGCAGCACAGCTCAGGGCATCTGGCTGGGGGTTTATTAGGTTGGATTATAGGGTCTTACTTGATTCCTTCAAATGAAAAAATAAGGGGGTTTGGGCTTTTCAAATACACAAATATGCTTACTGGATTGTAACTTGCATTTTGCGTTTCTGCTCAATGTAAATGCCTCTTGCCCCTGCCAGCTCCAGCTCTAGGGGAGGTCTGAAGCTGTCGACATTTCTTGTTCTGCTGAATTTCCTCAACAAAACAACAACGGATGAGTTGGTGGGACCCACAGATCTTACGCCAAACCGGGGCATTTCTGATCAGCCAGCTGGACGCGCAAGGAGACATTCGCCCCGGCGATTCTTGCGGCGAGCCTGTGACGGTCTCAGGGGATGACTGGAAGCGAGGACCAGATCCCAAAAGCTCTTCCTACTCTTTATCAGTGCAGGTGTTGGCATGACCTGAACCCCTCTACCCCACCCTGGTGCAGCCTGCGGAGCGGAGCTGGACACACAAAAAGCTGATGCTCGTCCTCTAGCACTGGAAAACTGGGAGAGGTGCCCTGCCCACAGAACTTTGGGGAAGGGGAGAGTTGAGGCTCCTTGACGTATATTTGGAGGAAATGCCGAACAAGAGTAGCATTTCTCCCAGCACCAGGCTCTCCCTGGCAACTACAACAGGGGGACGGGCTGGCGGTGCCCCCCCCGCCTGCGGCAACTCTGGGGACCCTCGCAGCAGGCTCGGTGCAGTGCAGGAGGGGACGCGGGGCTGGAAAAGTACCTTCACACTCGGGCTGCGTGCCGCCCCAGGAGCCGTTGGCTTGGCAGGTCCTCTCGGACGAACCCCGGAGCGTGTAACCGGGCTCGCAGCTGAACCGGACCACGCTGCCTACATCGAAGTCGTCTCCCAGCCCAATGCCGTGAGAGGGGATCCCCGGGTCACCACACACGCCCTGGCTGCCTCCTGTTGAGAAGAGAGCACAGTATCAGCGGAGTGAGCAAGTCATGGGGTTTGGCCCTTCGTCCCTCTCAGCCGCACGCGCTCAGAGGGTGAGGACGCAGATTTGGATCGCGTGGCTGACTCGATTTAACTCTGACTGGCTCTCAGCAGAGCGGGGAAATTCCAGGTGAAACGTCCCCTGACTCCGGGAGCCCACTGGTTTTAAGCTGGTTGCAAAATGTGGCCATAACTCCCGAATCCGAAGG
>NW_009259041.1:604707-608583 GCF_000687185.1 Egretta garzetta | reverse complement strand
GCAGCTCGGCTGCCAGCAGCAGTCGTGCACATGGTTTCCCTCCAAGCAGAAATGACGACGTGCCCCGAGCCAGCCCAGCACGCCCCGTTGTATTTGCAGAACAAGAAGCTGTTGGGTTTGGAGCACAGAGGTGGGAGGGATCCAGCTGAGAAACATCCACTCGTACGAGTTGCAAACACTTTGAGTTAGGGGGACGGGAGGAAGGGAGCAGCTGTAGCAGGCGCCTCGCAGGGCTTCTCTGGAGCAGGCTGGAGAGATGCCCACCTCCGTACTGCCTGACACAGCCTCACACCGCGCACGCCTGTTCTCGGCTTTCTCCGCTAATGATCTGTGTAAACACATCCCCCCCCAAGCCAGGAAAAGCTATTCCACTCCTGCCGCTAGCAATGAAGTTCCCGCGTCCCGGACCTTCTGTGCTTTGCTGCAGGTACAGCCTTTGCAGCGTTACATGTAATATAAAACATAATGAGCATATTCATCATCTGGGGAGCGTACTTGCTTGTAAAGGGAAGGGGGAGAAGGCTCCAGGTTCAGCATTTTCTTTCACATAATGACTTATATTGAAGTCTTTTGGTTCATCTCGCAAAAATTGCTGTCCCTGCTGTAGGGATCTGCCGCACACCATGGAGAACCTTTGGCAGGAGATGACCTGAGCTGTGTTCTGCCTCTTCACTGCTTCTCTGATGGTACCGCCCGGCTTGGATGTAAAAGAGGAGCCTCTCCCCAAGCCCTTGGGTGGAAACCATGGTCCCGGGGTACGGGTTGTTCACCCGGACACAAATCACAGAGGCCCTGCCAAATGCCATCAGCCTTGCCCAAAAGCCGCCCCCATGAAGTCATTCCGAAAAAAATCACATGGCAGCAGGAACAAGCCGGAGTAATGCCAAACGTTTCCAAAAATCCACTCGCAAAGATGACAGGAGACAGTGAAAACCACGTGGGAAAAAGGCACGAATTAGAGCAGAAAACCCTTCTGAGCAGCTACGGACCAGGAGCTCTGCAGATCCCAGTATGAGGACGGCTCTGCCTGATTTCTTTTTCCCTTCCAAAGCAGAGGTTAAACTTGGTCAAGTGGAGCTGCTAAATTTAAGTGGCAGAATTAAAAATTAACACTTGTCCCAAATGCTTTGCTCCAGCTAAGGTCTTATTTTGTCTGGCTCTGTGCTTTCCAAGGAACGAGTGATGGGATGGTGTGGGGACGGCTTTGCACAGCAACCTCCCAGCCATGCAGCACCCTTCCCCTCTACTGGAGGCCATCAGCTGAGGTCCCAGCAACCCCATTCCAGGGAGGCTTGGCAAGCACAGCACATCCCCCATGACTTTGACACAAGTCCGTCTCATCAGGGACTTTTTTTGCTTATGGGGATGTTTTCAGTGCAAGACCTTTCTCGCTCTGGCACAGGAGCGGGGATGGACTTCTGCTGCCAAACTGCTCTCAGTGAAGATGCTGATAAAGTGGAAACTCATTGTACCAGCTTCCCCTTGCCTTGTGCAGACCTGGGACTGCTGCAGTGCCGTAACAGCAGATGTCAGGCCCTGCAAAGTGGCCACACGGGCTTCTTCTACTGGAACGCATGAGAAAGATGCTGCGGGCAGGATGCGAGGACCTGATTTTGCATAAGACACGTTCATCCTGAACAGGCTCTGCACGGAGAAAACTGTAAAGCAGCAAGCTGCCGTACACCTCCTACCACAAACATTTGCTGCAGTGATTTATTCCTCATCTTGCAAGCTGAGCGCTTTTCTCCCTGCCAGTGCTTATCATGCAAGTTGCAGGAGACTGGGTAGCTGAGGCGCGGTGATTTTCAGAGTCTTCCACAATCTCCCTCTGTACCATGTGCATTTCTCCAGCCCAGCAAGGCACAACAGGGCTGTCCCCTGGCAGGATAAAAAGGGGGCAGCGGAGGATGGGGCTGCCCCATCCCCTCCTTCCCAAAGCCCACCTCACCTGAGCAGTGCGGGAGGGAGCCGCTCCAGCGCCCGTCGAGCTGGCACATGCGAGTGGAGTTGCCGATCAGAATCCTCTTCCCGAGGCAGCTGTATCGGACCACGGAGCCGACGGTGTACTTGTCACCCGAGATCTGAGCGTGGGGTGGGGAGCCGGGGTGGCTGCAGGAGACCACTGGAAGAGACAGATGCAACAGCTTCAGCCACGAGGGAACTGCCCGTGATGCTTGCTCGAAGGCAGACGCAGCAAATACTGCACGTCTGAGGTCGCTGCACGGGATCTTGGCAGCTTAAACCCACTCGGCCGCCCCAGAGCCCACCCAACACCGGGGGCTCGTGCCACAGTGCAGGTGTGGCACGGCAGATATTGCATCGGTCTCCTTCCCGGGGGACACGAGCTCATCCTGTAAGAACTGCCAAAGGTTTGTGCATAAGTGCCTAGCCTGGACATCTTGCAGGTTCCTTGGAAAACTCATCCCTTCTTAAACATGAATATTTCCACGCACGCCCTCACCCCCACCCACCCCTGGCAGCGCCAGGTCCTGCGACACAGAGCCGCGATCGATGCCGTGTCACACCTGAGCAAATTATCCCGGCAGATTCTGAGCGCTGCTCACTCAACCATCGCCAGGAAAAAACCACCACTAACAATAATTAATAGGTTTGCTTTAGCTTAGCAATCGGAGAGGAGAGAGGGAGGCTGTTGACAAATACACTGACAGACCTAGGGGCTATTAGCCAGGTTTGGATGAGGATGCTCAGCGTAAAGACCATGCACCGCCGTGTTTCTGAAGGAAAGCGTCCGTAACTGATAGCTTATCTCCCTCTGCTCCAATCTAAAAATACCAATACTGGCATTCGGTACAAAACATGATGCATGTTTCAATAAAAAGGAGAGCACGCGCATGTTTGGGCACGTGGGCGTTGAAATATATCGGTGCAGAGCTGTGACTAAAACCAAGGACGCTTTGCAAGGGAACGGGTTGGATAGCTGATACTTAAACTCCCGCTGTAACTAACAATTTAATAACGGATACTCCAGCAGCCCCAGCTAAGCTTAAAACCTGTGGCGGTATTGAGGTGTTTAAAGGATTTATGTACACAGTGTGCAGGCTGTTTCTTCCGATGCGCTGGGCTCCGCTCCCGTCTACTTTACTTATTGGACTCGCTCTCCCACCCCGCAAGGGGGATCAACTCCTTTCCTCCCTCCTCAGAAACAGGCAGGAGCCAACATTTGCACCCGAGGCTCGCCTGGCATCAAACTTCTTAATTTGTATTTTAGAAAGTGCCTGGTAATTTTGGGCACCCAGCTATAAACACTTTAAAGGGCTATGGGTTTCAGCACCAAGCACTGTTTAAGACCAAGTTGAGTCTTAAACAACACAGAAAACAAAGACATGCAAAAATCTCCCTTTTTTTTCCTCTTTAAACTATTAAGCCCACAAATCCAGATCATCAGTCGTAAATCTGACCTGAGTTTCCAGTTTTGAGAATGCCCACAAATCCTCCAAGTCAATGGATGCTCTGTGTTTTAAGGAAGGAGGTCACTTGTACTTAGCTGGAAAGCTGTGGATGAGGCAGCCTGAGATATTAGGCGCCCAGGTTTGGAAAGGTAACTACCCCCCGGGAGCCCCTGCGGTGACACGTGGCTGTCACTTGTCAACACCCCGTGGCCCACGCAGGATTTTGCAAGCACAAGGCGGCACATGTTGCTAGCAAAAGGGGAGGAAAACGTGCCAAAACCTACTTGGTATGAGCAGGGTGTCAAAGGATAATGCCAGAAAAAAAAGAACAACCATGGCTTTGGAACAGCTCAGCTGATCCAGGCGTAAGGAGCTCCGTTTCTGACTGCTTTAGCGACTCGTTACGCCGGGTAAGTGCTGCTTTGGTCTCCAGAAGGATGTGCCACTGTGCTGGGGCTGCCCCTCC
>NW_009259041.1:601162-604152 GCF_000687185.1 Egretta garzetta | reverse complement strand
AATCCAGATCATCAGTCGTAAATCTGACCTGAGTTTCCAGTTTTGAGAATGCCCACAAATCCTCCAAGTCAATGGATGCTCTGTGTTTTAAGGAAGGAGGTCACTTGTACTTAGCTGGAAAGCTGTGGATGAGGCAGCCTGAGATATTAGGTGCCCAGGTTTGGAAAGGTAACTACCCCCCGGGAGCCCCTGCGGTGACACGTGGCTGTCACTTGTCAACACCCCGTGGCCCACGCAGGATTTTGCAAGCACAAGGCGGCACATGTTGCTAGCAAAAGGGGAGGAAAACGTGCCAAAACCTACTTGGTATGAGCAGGGTGTCAAAGGATAATGCCAGAAAAAAAAGAAACAACCATGGCTTTGGAACAGCTCAGCTGATCCAGGCGTAAGGAGCTCCGTTTCTGACTGCTTTAGCGACTCGTTACGCCGGGTAAGTGCTGCTTTGGTCTCCAGAAGGATGCGCCACTGTGCTGGGGCTGCTCTGCCTCCGCCACGAGCTCACGGGGCAGCCCTACGCCAACTCAAATCCGCGTTGGACCTTGGTTTCCCCAGCGTAAGACAGGGACGCCACCACTGCCCTCGCTCATACAACGCGTGGAGATCCCCCAGACTAGGTATTACTGCCACAGCACGTGACCACCAGGAGTATTCGTGTGTCCCTACACCACTGGAAATACTCCCTAAGCCAGACCATCACCCAGAACCTCCCACCTCTCTCTGCAAACCCCAATGGCAGAAAGGGCCAGGATACTGTAAGAAAGGGGGAAAAAGGTAGAGCAGTGGTCAGGAAGCAAATGCTCTTCAGCACCTGCAGTGCAGGAGAACAAAGGCTGCATTCAGTTCACCATCGCGCTGCCGTTTCCCTCCCTTTGCTGCAGGGATGAGCGGGTGCATGAAAACTCAGCCGTGCTTGAGCGGTGCTGAACACAGAATCATAGAATCATCTAGGTTGGAGAAGACCTTTAAGATCATCAAGTCCAACCGTTCCCCTACCCCTGCCATCCCACCACTAAACCCTGGCCCTAAGCACCTCATCTGCCCTTCTTCTAAATCCCCCCAGGGATGGGGACTCGACCCCTTCCCCGGGCAGCCCCTTCCAGTGCCTGACAGCCCTTTCAGGGAAGAAATTTTTCCTAATGTCCAACCTAACCCTGCCCTGGCACAACTTCAGACCATTCCCCCTCATCCCATTGCCCGTTACTAGGGAGCAGAGCCCGACGCCCCCCTCACTATACCGTCCTGCCATGCGGTTGTAGGGAGCGATGAGGGCTCCCCTCAGCCTCCTCTGCTCCAGGCTGAACCCCCCCAGCTCCCCCAGCCGCTCCTCATAAGCCTTGTGCTCCAGACCCTTCGGTCCTCAGCCGGGCTAATTGCCCACTGCCTCCTAGGAAGACCTGTGCTGCAGACGTTCTGCTGCCCTTCTCCACCTCCAAGACTTTTGCCGGAGCGGCATGGACCCAGTAAAACTCAGCGGGAGCTGCCTTCCCCTGCAGAGGGAAACCATCTCTGTCCAGCAGGATTTCTCTCCTCAGACCACATATTTGCCTTCTGCGAGCAGGATCCAGTGGCCAGCAAAGCTGATGGAACGATCCCCATGGATTACAAAGGGCTTTGGATCCAGACTTTTTACATGACCATTCAGCAAAGCAACAGAGAACCACACGGGATGAAAGCCTGGGGAGGGGATGGGTAATACTCTGAAGAACTTACAAAGGCACTGCGGGAGGGCACGGTCCCAAGTGCCATCTCCCTGACAGGTAAGGACATGTGTACCCAGTAAGTAATATCCATGCCCGCACTGGTACGAGACAGTTGTTCCGAAGCTGAATCTGTGAGGGCCACTTGGCTGCACTTGTCGGACGCTGTTTTCCAGGTGCCCGGGGTCAGTACAGTTTACAACTGCGAACAAACAACAACAACAACAAAAAATAGAAAACAAAGGGTGCAAAAAGAACGAAAGATTCTCCAGAAACCAGCAGGAAAAGGGGGCAAAATTGCCAATCACATATTCTGGAGTTTAAGGGTGGTTTTTTTCAGTCGTCTCTTTTTTTTTTTTTTTTTTTTTCAGCTTCTTTGGGGCAGAAAAAGAAAAGAAATCCGTATTAAAAGGAGAAAAAGAGAGGAGAGGCAATCCTGCAGGCCCGTGGCCTGCCACGCGAGGCTTCGCAGCAGAGCCTTGCTCTCTGGCCCCAGAGCAGGACTTCCCTTAGCCAGTTGGGAATGACCCATTTATTGACTGACGCGGGAACAGTATGGATGGAGCTTATGGGAATACAGAGGGAGGGAGAGCAAGGCGGGGAGGGAATTTGGTAAGTGAACTGGAGTGCCAATGCCAATGGAAGTAGGGCAGCCCAGAAGGAGAAAGGGCTCTGCACAAAGACTGTGGTGTTTGTTTTGAGCAAGCTGGCCCAGGGTTACCAGGATGACCTCCCCTAAGGGCCTGGCCTGATATTTTCTTGTGCCCTCCCACGTACAACACACACTTCAATGTCTTGGAGGATGCAGGGCTGGGCAGGGTCCGTTATCAGCTCTGAGTCAAGCCCAAGGGAAAATCAGATTCGTTGCGTAAGATTTACACAGCCCTTGGAGCTCAAACATCACTTGCCCATTCCCGAGGAATTGCGAGATTTGTTTTACATGAATTTATGCCGGCGTCAAGCTGGTTTTTAGGAAGCCAGAGACACCGAGGAGGAAGGCGCAGCCAAGTCCCCTTTGCGGAGCCGGGGCAATGGACTCACCGCGGCAGGCGGGCAGGGTGCTGCTCCACTGTCCGTTGGCCAAGCACTGGGACTGCGATGCCCCTTCCAGGCGGTACCCAGTGCTGCAGACGAACTTGGCCACGTCATTCAGGTTGAACTGACTCCCTTGGGTCAAGCCATTGGCAGGATTGCCGGGGTGGCCGCAAGTGATGGCTACAATTAGAAATCAGAGATATTAATTTTCGTGCCTGGAGGAAAGTGGATTACCCATTGGAAAAAGATGCCAGGGAA
>NW_009259041.1:600190-601144 GCF_000687185.1 Egretta garzetta | reverse complement strand
ACGTCGACCCTGAAACCCACGCCAACTTGCAAGATTTGTGGCCAGCTCGGCTGAAATACTGAATCAAATCGAGAGCATGGTACCTTTGTTCATTTTACCGGCGTAAGAAATTCTCTGAACCACTCAAAGCAGCTGAGTGCCAGCATCCTACTGACATCCGACTGTAAATCCCTAGAGCTCCTCTTCAAAAATCCCAGCTACTGCTATTAATCTATTGCCTTACATTACCCTGGGCATCACACACAGAGTCGTGAAACCTGATGTTTTCCTCCTTCTCCCTGGTGTAAGTCAGATGTATGCTCGCTGCAGTATAAAGTTACACCTGAAGGGATAGTTAAAAGAGAGGAAAAATATGAGAAAAATCAGGTTTCTAGCATATGGCCTAGAAAGCTTAAATCTTCCTGCTTTAAATTTGAAAAACTTCAGGGGAAAACCTTTATTTCTAAATCCCTGAAACAAGGATTTTTTGTGCAGTTCTTGTTCCTGTGGCTGACGTTAGCTCGGGCCAGCGACGAGGTAAAGGGCTAAGGGGTCCCAGGGCAGCTGCCGGTGGGGAAGGTGCAGAGGCACCGGCCGGAGCGGCAGGAAGCACACGCAATACTGAAATTCAAAGTGGTTTTGCCGGCACCTCGGAGGAGGTGGGCGATCCAGGGAGGATGCAGCCCCTAGCGTGAGCAAAGCCCCGAGACCTTTGCTTCGAGCACAGCAGCGAGTTCCGCTGTGCAAAAAAAAAGTCGGGAAGTTCGCAGATGACACCAAGCCGAGTGGTGCGGTTGATACGGCGGAAGGACGGGATGTCATCCAGGGAGACCTGGACAGGCTGGAGAGGTGGGCCCATGTGAACCTCAGGAGGTTCAACGAGGCCAAGTGCAAGGTCATGCACCTGGGTTGGGGTAAACCCCGGTATCCATACAGGCTGGGGGAAGAAAGGAACAGGAGCAGACCCGCCGAGAG
>NW_009259041.1:585488-599949 GCF_000687185.1 Egretta garzetta | reverse complement strand
ACAGGACAAGGGGGGGATGGTTCTAAACTGAAGCAGGGGAGGTTTAGACTGGATCTAAGGAAGAAATTCTTTCCAGTGAGGGTGGTGAAACCCTGGCAGGGGTTGCCCAGAGAGGGGGTGGAGGCCCCATCCCTGGGAACATTCCAGGCCAGGTTGGCCGGGGCTGTGAGCAACCTGATGTGGTTCAAGGTGTCCCTGCTCCTGCAGAGGGGTTGGGCTGGGTGACCTCGAGGGGTCCCTTCCCACCCAAAACAGTCTATGATTGTATGGCTCTATAGGTCATACAGGGATTTTTAGTTGCTTAAGGCATGTGACAGCTTCCAACAACGGAGGACAAAGCAATATTGATTACTGTCACACTGAAACGGGGTAACGGTCCATCAGTAGAGTCCAGCGGCTCAGCTGTACAGGTGCCAAAGCCAGAAGCTAGAGGGGAAGGCGAAATTCCCACCAAAGATCCCTAACGTGTTTGACTGCCAGGGCTGGACTATACCCCAGGGATGGGAATTTATTCCTTATGTGAGCTGGTGACAAGTATGGGTCTAAAAAACGTGACGGAAGATGGCCTTGCAGTGCTGCGGGAAGCCGACGTCAAATTCTCTGAGCTGCTTCTGGGTATGATTATACAGGTTTTGAATCAGGTGATGGATTCTGTCCCAGAAAAAGAAAAAAAAAAGGCTCCCTGCAGTTGGCATGGATCAAAAAGATCCGTCCATGGAGAGGAAGCAACTGCAGCCGGTTTAAAGAGGAAACATCAGGACAATAGGAAATTAGAACGTGCGAACGCAGACAGCGCCCTGAGCTGCTTCAGGAGCAATAAAACCTCAAGGCATCTAATTTCAGAGCCCAACAGTGCTCTGCATTAATGACGTTAAATGTATGTCATCCGTAAGGCCTAACGTAGCATAATAACTTGAAGGCCAACTTTGGCCCGTGAGACACCTCGGTGGGTTTTAAGGTGCCAGGGTCAGAGGCTGGCACAAAGCTGAGCCAAACCCCGGCGCTGCGCAGGAACCGGCCCTGCACTGCTTCAGCGGAGGGCAGATGCAGACGAGCAACGTTCATCTGCTTTGTTCTAACAGGTTTGGTCCCTCCTGAAAGCAACAAAGATGAGCCATGAAAACGTTTAGAAGAATCCTGTGTTTCCATAAATCTGCCTGACAGCAGGAGGACCCCATCAATACGATGTCCTGGTCCAAGGTTAGTGTGCATACACTTAGCAGGTGAAAGCAAATTAAAACTTTTTCAGCAGAGCACCCTCAGGCACGAGATTAATTCAAGCCTACCTACAGAGCCCCGACAGCCTTTCCGGTAATTCTTTTCCTAAAAAACTCATGCAGAATCCTAGACATCCTCCAAATTTTGGAGTCTGCTAACCTTGACAACTTAAGTCTGTTTCTTATTTTTAGGCTGGATTCTGCATATTCATCGATTATAGGTCATTCCTATCTCGCCGTTACTGTTGTGCCTCAGCACATGAAGCTCTCAACCAGACAGGAGAGACTGGGAGCAAACAACTGGAGAATCATGATATGGAATACATGGGTTGCACTGCCCATTGATAAGAAGACGCTTAAACTTATTAACACCTCAGAGCTCTAGAGAATTAATTTATTTACTGGAAAGATAAATGAGCAGGTTGTACAAGGTGACTTGTGAATGTGGGTCGGAGGAGGAGAGAGGCTGACTTTCCTCCGGCACAGAGCATGGGTCCCACCGGCAGCGACAACCGTGGCGTGCCCAGCAGGGTGCCCGGCGCCTGCCTAGGACCTCCCCACACCCCGATGAAGGGTCAGAAACCACGCCGTCAGCTGGGCTCATCCGCTAGCAACTCGGTGTATGAAAACCACCCAAGAAAAGGGGGAATTCACAAAGCAGAGAGAGGAAGCCAAGCAGCCAAAATCGCCTCCTGCGTGGTGCAGCACGCTCACCGCGCGCGTGCAAAGCAGCTGGACGCGGCCTGGGCACGTCGGCTCCGCACAACGGTCTTTACACGGGCTCTCGTCCTCTGACCCGTCGCCAGGGCTAAAGAAATCTGACAACGTACTTACGCACACAGACAGGCGTCTTCCCAGACCAGCGGTGATCCTGCTGGCAGATCCGCACTGACATCCCGATGAGGCGGAAGCCGGGATTGCACTGATAAACCACGCTGCCGCGGTAGTTGTAGTTCTCCCCGTTGATCTGCCCATTGACGATGGGACTGGGAACGCCGCAGTGCCCCGCTGCGGGAGGGAGAGAAGGGGGGGGTCACCGGGAGCTTGCCCCTGCCCCTCCCGACGGCGTCCCACCCCACCCCACCTCTCTGGGTGGATCTGAATTTGAGTCTCTGCGGTCGTAATTAAAACCAGAGCAGCGGTAAAAACCACGTTTTGTTTTTAAGGCTCTCCATCTCCAAACACCTCACGCCCACTGAGCAGCAAGGAATCCATCTGCTTCCTTTTCCTATCCATGTAAAACCTTACAGCTTCAGTAGCTCTGCATCCTCGCTTGGGTTCTTTCCGGAACACCTACCCAGACACCTCACTTCGGCTCCGCTCCAGAGTCCGATGGCCATGCACTCCCGCACGCGGGATCCCACCAGGGTGTAGCCAGTGTTGCAGGAGAAGATGGCCGTGGCCCCGTAGCTGGTCAGCGTGCCGATCTTGTTCCCATTAGGTGGAGTCGGCAGGTCTCCGCAGGAGATAACTAAAAGAGATTCCCCAAGGATGGTGAAGCCAGAACAGGTGGGGAGAGGCGTTTTTTAAGCAACGCACTCGGTGACAGTTACGGGCACAAGTTATTACTGACCTCAGAAACGAGTAGGGAAGGTTATTAAATAGTTACACGGATAACGACGATGATTCAGTTGTGTAACACGAGGTGACAAATGCAACTGCTATTAATATTTATGCTTCAGGACATGAGGGAAGTGCTGAGGCTAAGACCGGCTGGGAAGAAGCTGCAAAAGTTCTTCACTCAGGATGGTTTTAACATGGGAATATTTCTATTATTAACCCATTGCCAGACACAGCCGGGAAGCCTGACTTCCAGAAAACCCATGGAATGGCACAAGATTTCCAGTTAGAAAGTGACACCCAGCTGCTTCCCACGTGGTGGCTTCCAGGACAGAGCTGACGCCTAAAGATCAGCCGCAGAGAGGGGACACAGCCCAGCTGAGCCGGGCCAGCAGCCCTCGCAAGCGCAGCTCCCAGCCACCAGCTCCAGCTCTTTATTTTATCTGCCTTAAAGATCTGCAAAGCCTCTGGAGCTTTCGCACTCAGCAAGAAATCAAGAGACTCACGCTGGGTGCTTCTGACCTTAGCGCATTGCCAAGCGCCTGTCATTTGAATTTAGGTGGCAATAACGCTGCAGACATCAAACCAGGGTCAGGCTCAACGCTCCTGGCTCTGGCTGCAGAGCTAGCAGGGGTAAAGCTGCATCTGTCACCGAAGTAGGCAGTCGCATCTCCAGAAACAAAGGGAGGCAGGAGGGAAGGGAAAGCTGCAGGAGAAATTTTTCTGTCTCTGCCTGCACTTAGAGAGAAAAAAAAAAAAACACCTTTGAAAAAAGAAAAGATCCAAAGCACAGCAGTCGTGTCAGGGTGACTGAGCGAGCTGCTTGCTTGCCAAGAGTGCTTTTGATTTACAGGTGACACTGTTACCCCCGTAAACTTGGTGTTTGCATAAAATTGGAAGGGGTTAGGTTTTAAATCAGATTTTTTTTTTTTTTAAATTTTCTTTCTTAAAAGCAAACTTCAGAGCATCTGGCACCAGTGCCAGCTGAGCCCCTGGGACCTGACAGCAACAGATGAGCTAATGTGCTCAAGCTCTCACAGAACTGTTTCGATTAAACCAAGAATCGGATCCATAGATGACCTCTCCCTGCATCCCAACTCTCTTCCACCGGCGCAGTCCTGCAGCCGCGCTCTCAGACGCTGCCACGAGCGGCCAGGGCCACGGTGTGTTTGCAGGCCAAGAGCAGAGCTTGCTCAGGCACCGAATGGCCAACAGAAACCCCATCCCCTGCGAGACGTCCCGGGAAGCTCTTACTTTTACAGGTCGGCATCGGTTCGCCTATGCTCCACCTCCCGTTGGCTTGGCACCGGATGACCCGCTGGCCTGTGTAGTAGTACCCAGGGTCACAGATGAGCATCAGCTGGGCGTTGTAGTGGTACTGGATCTCGTAGGTCAGCCGCCACCGACCGTGCTCAACCGCAATGCTGCTGATATCGGGACAGGTGACCGCTGGAGACCAGATGTGGCGAGTCAGGGAAAAAGAAATGAGACGGGAGGACATTAATGGGGGTTGGACTAGATGACCTCTAAAGGTCCCTTCCAACCCAAAACATTCTAGGATTCTATGATTAATAGGTGTTTAACTCCAGGGCACTTCAGCAAGCATGCTGGCTTTTTAACAAGGGGGTCAGTATTAGCACCTCTGTTTTACAGGTGGGAAACCAAGACGCCATGAGAGGGTACTTCAGACCCAGGATTACGCAGGATTAGAAACCTGGTCTCCTAAATACCGCACCCCGTGAGGCAAAGCCATCATAGAATCGCTTTGGTTGGAAAAGCCCTTTAAGATCAAGTCCAACCTTTAACCCAACCCTGCCATCCCACCACTAAACCCTGTCCCTAAGCACCTCATATCTACCCTTCTTTTAAATCCCTCCAGGGATGGGGACTCAACCACCTGGGCAGCCCATTCCAGAGTCTGACAACCCTTTCTGTGAAGAAGTTTTTCCTAATGTCTAGCCTAAACCTGTCCATGCTAGAGCAGGAGGACCTTGCTGGAGGGCCTTCCGCAATTCCCCGTGGGACGGCGGGGGCTGCAAACACTCACCCACGCACTGCGGGGGCTGGTTGCCATTGCTCCACTGCCCGGCCTGCAGGCACTCTGCGCTGGGCTCCTCCCCGGGCTGCAGCTGGAAGCCCTGGTTGCAATGGTACACGGCTTTCGTACCCACCGTGTACTCCTTGCCAAAGACCACTCCGTTCTTTGGGGCTCTGGGAACTCCGCAGGAGAGAGCTGGGAAGGAGGAAGGGAAAAACACAGCCGAGAAATCAGTCAAGCTTCCAATTTTACCATGGATTTGTGGCAAGTGAGCTGAAAGCCCATAGCCCAGGCTCTCCTATTTATAAAAGCTCCAGCCCCCTGTTCAACCCCCAGAGCCTCAATGAATGCCCACTGCCACCGGGGATCAGGTCTTCAACCCCTGTCTATCAGTGTGGGAACAGCAAAGCCAATGCTGAATACCAATTTCTACTGGAAGAGACTCTGGCTCGTACTCTCCATAGTATCTGTAACACCGAACGCATCAACACTGTTCAGAAGTTTTCACACAGAGATAAAGGATTAGAGAGCAATAACGCTTTGTATTTACATCCCACAGCAGCAACAACCTGAAACCCCTTTCCAACAGCACTTCTGGATTACATAAAGCAGCAAATGGTATAATTGTGTTGTGGCAGAAGGAAGGCTAAATTTAGCATCGCGGCTGAGAAGGTAAGGGGGAAAATTCAGGGGAAAAGATTGATAAGCAGGCGCGATGCCAAATGGCTGCTCCAGACGGCAGCACGTCCGAGAGGATGCTCTGCACCGCTCCTGCCGAGCTCTGCGGCCAAAGAGGGCAGGAGGAGGACAGGCAGGGCAGGGGAAGATGAGCAACAGCCAAATCCAGACAGACCAGGGTCACGTTCAGTTATGCTGCAAGAGTCTCCGCAAGACATGACAAGCCCTGTTACCCTCTTCCCTCCTGCTGGGGAAACCAGCACTGGGGCTCTGCCACTCAAATCTGTTCTTTTCCGCTATCAGCATTCAGAAGAGCTGGGAAACCAGACCCAGACCTGCCTCCAAAACCACCACGCGGGTTCCCATCCCTCTCTCTGAGTCTTGGCTCTGGAGGAAGCCTGTCTTGCTTGGGCTGGAGACGCAGAGCCCACCCATCTGGGCAGGCACGGGGTGAGGAGGGGGCAGAGCAGCCTGGGACCCGGAACGCTGCCCTTGCGAGACCACCGGCCCGAGGGGCTGCCAACAGCCTCTGCGAGGCACCGAGGTGAGCAGAGCCTGCAGGCAAGCACTGATTTGGAGGCCAACACCTGACCCAAACCACCGCCTGCATTTTCAGAATGCCCTAAAGGAAATCCGTTCCTTCCTGGAGCAGCCCGACCTGCTCCCACTCGGCCAACGCAGGAACCGCAGGCTGAGCCTCTTGCCTCCTGAGCCACACGCCGATACCTGGACACACACTCGCAGTCCTGTTATTCCCTCTGCACACAAAGGAGGGCTAGAAAATCAGCAATCTTGGAAAAGTCACCTTCACAGAATCAAAGAACCACAGAATCCCAGCATGGCAAGGGTTGGAAGGGACCTCGGGAGCTCACCCAGTGCCACCCCCCTGCCCAAGCAGGCTCACCCAGAGCAGGGGGCACAGGACAGCGGCCAGGCGGGGGTTGAAGATCTCCAGAGAAGGAGACTCCACAGCCCCCCTGGGCAGCCTGGGCCAGGGCTCGGGCACCCTCAAAGTCAAGAAGTTCTTCCTCATCTTCAACTGGAACCTCTTATGCTCCAGTTTGTGCCCATTGCCCCTTGTCCTGTCGCTGGGCACCACTGAGAAGAGTCTGGCTCCGTCCTCGTGACCCCCACCCTTGAGATATTGGTACGTGTTGACGAGGTCACCCTTCTGAAGACGTGGAGCCCACTGAGCGCTGGGAGGAGAGACCAAACTTCTGGCGTACAGCATCAGCATTGCCATGGGAGCTTTCCACCACTCAAGGTCCAAGAGTTTCACCTCACGACGTGAGTTGCCCAGAGCCCCAGCCCAGAGCACAATTACACAGCGCCTTGCAGGTGCTGGTGCTGCTAATGGGTGTGAGTAATTCAGCAGGCTCGTATTAGCACGATCAGGCATATCCCTGGTTGAAATGATAATCACACGTATGTCACTTCATCGAGCTAAGGAGCTTGGCGAATCTCTCCACAAGGCTGGGTGTCTAGACAACCAGCCACGCTGAATACCAATTTCATTCCGAGGCAAAAGAAGAGGGGACCTGGAATGTTCTCCCCTTCCTCTTCCACCCGGCAGCTCCCTTATCAGCACCTTCTGATGCTGCATCCAGCCAAAGAGGAACGCTCTCCCCCTTCCCCTGCCCCCAGCAAAGCCTTCTCCTTCCTCTGTTCAATTCCCTTCTGCAGCCTGGTGCTTCCCCAAAAACTCATCGCCTCTATTTGCCACCAGGAAACTGAGGCCCCCTCCGCCTGCCTCTGAAGTTCTGATCATTTAGAGTCCTTCCATGGCAGGAGCCCTGCCCTGATACAAAAATTAGCGATTATACAGAGCTTCTGGGCCAGAGGCAGTTAACAAAAAATGGCATTAAGCCACCAGAAATAATAAAAAAAGAAATGTAACCCTCTTCACCTGCAGATGGTCAGGCTACAACACGAAAAAGATCAGACAGGGAAGATCAACGGGGGCTGTGCCCTCTGCTGCCCCGCACCCATGGCAGGATCCTTCCCTGCAAATCCGGCATCCTTGAGCAGAACATGGTATTGGTTAAGTTTTTATTTACAGAGCCCTGCACAAAGCAGAGAAGCTTGATTTTTGGGGTGGCAATAAACTCGCCATCTGTTCCAAAGAGCATTTCTGAGGCTCAAATTGTGGGCACCGCGATCCACCAGAATCAGAGATGACAAAAAAGAGTTGCTCCAGGGGAAAGAAACCCGGCACTTGGCTTGGAGAGACCTGTGGTCCAGGGAAGAAGGAGAAGGAGCACTTCTGGGGGTGCAGAGGTACAAAAACTCTGCCTGCGGGAAGATGACGTGCTAGGAAAAGGGACAGAGGCTGTGAAAGCAAATCTGCAGCTGGGATTCCAAAAACAAAGCCGCTTAAAAATAGGCAGCAGAGACAGAAAAGGCATATTAGATCATCTTGTGTTCTCCCCGTTATGCCAGCGCAAGATTGTTCCCTGCAGAATATTCTCTGCTGCTTCCATAAATGTCAGCTAGGACGGAGCACGTAGTAAAGATTATTCAGAGGGGATGGGGAAGGGGGAGAGGATTATGGGCTGGCAGGAAGGAGCCATGGGAAATGTCATTTGGTAACTAGACCATGTGTTTACGGGCACCCCGGTTCCCCTCCTCCTGACAGAGCTGATTGTGTGAGCGATTTATGCAGTGTTATGGCTCCAGTTCCCAAACCTCTGCCACGCGGTCCTGGCCACCAGGAAGGATGAGGAATTGAGTACAGCCCAAAAGGAAAGGTCGCCAGTTGGCTTTGAGAGCAATGTGAAAAAAGAAAAAAATAATAATAAAAAAAAAAAAAAAAATAAAAGGATGTTGGATTTTGTGCAGCTGGAGCGGGCAAGAAGAGGGGAGCCAGCCCTGGCTATCGGCTGCTGGAGGCCAGGGGGGGGAGCTGCTCCGCCATGGATTCTCCGACAGCTCCGGCTCCCTGCCGCTCGCTCACCTCCTGCATCTGTCTCCAGGCACTTGACAACCCTGGGCCGGTCCTAAGAGTCCTGATGTGAAGGCGGGGAAATAGAGAGGGGAGGCGACTTTCCCAAAGGGGATATTTCAACCCCTGGATCTAGCGTGACCAGCAAGCTGCTCCCGGTGCTGGAGAGAGGCTCTTCCAGAGGGATATCCAGCACCGAGATCCTGACCAAGCTGCTCTCTGTGGGGACACACAAACCCCTCCAAAGGGGAGACTGGAGCAGGAGCCTACCTAAAATGCTATGAATTAGCCCCCACACCTTTCTCTGTTGGTGACGCCCACAGAGTGGCACCACGGGTTGTCCCCCCCAGTGCTCCTGACATGTCGGGTGTTCAGCTGAGCCAGGGCGGCGCAGGGTGGGTTTAGTGCTTCCCATTCAGCTCCCGTGGGAAACCCCCTTCCCACACCCCTCCATCCCATGGCACAGACCCGGGGTGCTCAGCAACACCGCAGGGTGCCCCCCCAATTCCAGGGCAGGTAGTGACAAGCCATGGATGGTCTGGCTCTGACTCCCTCCCCGGTGGCCTGGGAATGGGTTGCTCAGGGGCTTTGAATCGTTGCTGCCGGGTGACACCTCATCCAAGTACAACCTCTCCCAACCTTCCCACACGTCCTCTCTCTCTCTCTCTCTCCTCCCTGTCTCCACGTTAAAAATCCATTCCCCCCCACACCATTACACCTCTTAGAAGTAAATCCAGATTTGGGAGCTGAACACGAGGCTCAGGTGGCATTCCAGCACCCCGGGGCAGCAGAGACGTAGCAGCCTTCGTACCTATTCTCGATTACATGATTTTCCTTAAAAAAGATGCAGTACCTCAGAGAAATTCCGTATGCGGGGCTAAGGATTCGGGAGGCACAGTTGCCATGACAGCCCCTCGCGCCTGCCGCTCTCGCTGCGCGGTTCATCTGCTTGTTCCAGCACTCGGCGCTTGTCCCCGTCCGCGCTGTCGCGGAGGCTACAGCACCATCTGAGCTCCCCCTTGCCAAGGGGGCTGGGTGGCAGGGTTTACTGCTTTCCTCTCCCCTTTAAGCAAATACAGCCTTGAGGGGGGCTCCCAACAGGTGTAAGCACCCACGGCACAAACCCACCCTCTAGAAGCAGGACCGCTTGCACCCCTGTGCAATTGCCAAAGAGACAAAGCGACTCAGGAGCACAGAAAAGGATTTTTCCAAGGCTCTTGGGTACCTCTCACACAAAATAATCCTGGTCTTCCTTACGGAGCGGACTGGACAGCAACGCAGCCACCGCAGTGAGATTTTGCCTGTGCTGCCTCTGCTCTCTGGCTAGTTTCCAGGGAAGTCGATGCAATATTAATCCCCAGCGCTCAGTCCCTTGGAACATGGCTGAATGTTCAAAGACACTGAAAGGCTTCATCAGAATAAAGATGGGCATTTTACCAACACAAAGGCACGGGGGTGATTGGCGGATGAAGAAAAAGGTGCAATCAGAAAGCGAACATAGCGAGGGAGACAAAATAGCGCAGAAGCAAAGCCCCCCGGGGCGCTGCCCTGTCCTCCCCTCCGCTCCCACGCCTGGAAGGAGCCCCGTGCTAAGCATGGTATCTCATAAAGATTACGGTTAATTAGGAGGAAATGTGGAAAGAACAACTCCACGCCTAAGTCTTAGATGAAGCCAACAGGAACCGGGCACCATCTGAACCCCAAGAAATTTCTCATGGCCCGTTGACACACGCAGACCTAAGAGGGCACTTCCAGAAACACCAAAGGAACTTCCAGTCACTCAAACCCAGCGGGACCCATGCTCCTGCCAGCTTTTCCAGATTATTCCAAGCAATAGCTTCTCCCGTCCTTAACCCAGGCTTGGCTGTGTCTTTACTGAGCGTTCAAACGCTCCTACAGCGGCAGCCTTTACACAGATGCTTTTTTTCTCCCCCATCCTGAATGCTCCCAGTTACTCCCTTCCCTCTTTGCTCACCTATTCCCAAGGACTTGGATACAAGAGGAGCACCCCTCACCGCCTCCCTGCAGTTCCAAGCCTGTTCTCAACAGGGAATTGGGGGAATTACAACAGGTTTTTATTTTTTCCTCAGACCTTCCTAGGACTCCCGGATCCTCGTAACGATACGTTTGCCTGCTCTCACCTTGGCACAGAGGGATGGCTTCGTTCCAGTGGAAGTAGCCCTGAGGGTGCTGGGAGCAGGTGGTGGTGCTGTGGCCAACGAGACGGTAGCCCGTGTCGCAGCCAAAGCGGACCGTGCTGCCAGGGTGCAGACCCGTCTGGCTGAGGATCAGCCCGTGGGCTGGCGGTTGCGGGAGGCTACAGTAAGGAGCTGGGGAGAAGGGCAGAAGAAAATAAATCAGTCGCTGGATGGGCAGTACCAAGACAAACTCCCTTCCCGTTCTCCGGAATTACACCGTGCTTACCATCACCTAAGGCTGTACAAGAGACAGAGAACTTGGGAGGGAGAAATACAAAGTTAAAGGGGGGAAGAGTGCAGGGCCACGATCCAAGTTTCACTCAGCTTTAAAAATAAAGACTAATTTCTGATAATTAAATATTGCTTAATTCATTTACTGAGTAAAGTCGTTATTTATTTATGACATACAGGCAAGTTCTCAACCCAGTTTTATAACTTCCATTAATTACGATTTGCTACGTTCCAAAACACAGTAACTCGTTTTAAGGAATTCTCAGCAAACATTCGGTATCCAGCGGTGGTTTTGTGCTGAAGGAGCAGCCAAGGCTCCCCGGTCCCACTCCTGTGGGAGCAGTGCGGAACGCCTGCGCAGGAGCACAGCGCGCTTTCACAGAATCCCAGACTGGCAGGGGTTGGAAGGGCCCTCGGGAGCTCACCCAGTGCCACCCCACTGCCCAAGCAGGCTCACCCAGAGCAGGGGGCACAGGACAGCGTCCAGGCGGGGGTTGAAGATCTCCAGAGAAGGAGACTCCACAGCCCCCCTGGGCAGCCTGGGCCAGGGCTCGGGCACCCTCCAAGTCAAGAAGTTCTTCCTCACATTCAACTGGAACCTCTTGTGCTTCAGTTTGTGCCCATTGCCCCTTGTCCTGGCGCTGGGCACCACTGGGAAGAGTCTGGCTCCGTCCTCGTGACACCCACCCTTTAAACAGCTCATTGCAAACGCTGCAATGTGAGCAGTCGCGGCGAAGCTGTGCCTCACGCACCAAGCAGCTCCTAACACAGGTTCTTATGTTGTGTGGTGCTCACCCTCAAACATCTCAAAACGGCCTCACCGCGAGGACGCAGTAATTTAATAACACAGCAGTCTTCGCTGTGAGTTGCATGGGATGGGCTTCATTTACCCAGAGCCACATCACCTATGGTCATATATTCTGGTTCTCATTCTAAAGAGTGGTTAAGAAACCAGCCAAAGCTTCAAGGTTTCTGCTGGAAATAAACCTGCCTTCCCCAGCTCCGAACGAGCCCGGCTTTGTGCGCCTTCCCAGGCCTTGGCAAGCCTCTGCCGACACAGATGGCCCAGAGCCCTCTGCAGCAATTCCGTGGAGCTCCCTGGCTGAAGAGATGGCCACGTTCTTGGCAGAGGCACGTAGTCCCTGCCGGGTGCTTACCAGAGTAGCGGATTTTGAAGCCTTTTCTGTTGTAGGCATGATCAGACGACCAACGGAGATAGACTTTGTTCCCGCTGCTGGTGACGGTCAGAGGGGCAGAGTAGTTCCCACTCAGGGACAGGAGCAGTGGACTCTGGCCAGAGGGACCTGTAGGGACGGAGGGAACGAGGAACCGTCAGGGCTGACGCACGGAGTCGCTCGCGGGCCTTACGTGCCGGGGTGCTCCTGCAGAAGGAACGGGCACCCCATGGAACTGCAGCACAGGAGCCTTCACCATGAGGCCGGGAACGGCGGCTCATGCTCAGGGGGTTTTTCCGAATGCGATTCCCAGCGCAGACACATGGCTCTTGGGAAAACGAGGGTAAATAAAGCCCAGCTGATCGCAGCGAGACCAGGCTTCTGCTCCAGGCAGAACGCTGTCGGGCTCAAATCCCGACGGGAAACCCCAGAGCATCAGCACAGCACCTGTATTCTGTGTTTGGTTACAAAGCTGCAGCGTTGTGAATATTGACAGATCCCCTCGCAGCTGGTGAGAACTCACGGGCCTAGAAAACCTGGTTTGTGTGGGGCTGGGGGAATGAAAGCCTCACCTTCCCCGCTCATCCCTTCCCAGCAACTATTTCTCCCAGGAGCTTCCAAACTCCTGCCCCTTGGAAAAAACACTTTAGATTAATCCAAAAAAAAAAAAATCAAACCATTGGTATTTTCTTATCCAGAGAATGAATGAATCTTAGGAGGGGCTTTCTTTAAGACCAGCAGAAGGCTACAGGCGTAGTGGTGGAAAGCTCTCCCTAGGGTGCTCTGGGAGCAGAGATGAACAACCAGCGGAACTCCACTGTTTCTTTCCCTTCCCCTCAGCTGCCACCCAGGTCAAACTGGTGAATCTCTTACCGTCAAAGATTTCGAACTCATCGTATTGCTTCTCGCTCAGGAAGTACTCGATGGTGAGGGAGATGTTGTACCCCGGCTCCACCTTCACCACCCAGGAACAGGTCTGAAAGTGAGGGTAACTTCCCAGGAAGCTCTGGCTGAGGATCACGCCGGTGGAGTCTGTCACGACCTCGTTCATCGGACAGTGCACTGCAGGGAACGCCGAGGAGAGACAGTACCAAATTAATGTCCCTGCTTTGCAGAGGAAGGAAGGAAAGGCAAGATCCTACGTCCAAGGTGGTCTGTCTCGATGAGCTAGGTCAAGGCAGAGCTCAACTCCCACCCACGTACGTCCACTGCACACCTTGACCCACCGAGAATCCCTAAACCCTGGCATAGGCTCCAAGTGAAACCTGCTACGTTTCCACAAATCCCAACAGCCGCCACATTTAAAGGAAGGGGTGAGAAGCGGCGAATACAAACAGGCTCAAGTGTCTTTGCCTCATTTCACATCTCAGAACGAACGGCACTGCAAACGAAGCGACCATCCTCAGGTTACGGAACACGCCCCGGGAATCCCTGGGAACTTTATTACCGGGGTTAGAACAAGGTGTGGAACTACAGGCTTACCCCAGGTCACCCACGGAGTTCTTAAATAGGACAGAACAATGCAAATTCCTTTCTCTAATCAGCACAGCTCGTTCAGCTTCTGGAAATATTAAACCCAGCTAGAAGTGCTAAATAAAAAGGCCAGCAAAAACACCCCAGAAGAGGAGGCAAACACACAAAGCGAGCAAAAAAAAAGCATAAAATGAAAGGGATCTTTATTTATCCATAATTGTCACTAAACCCCAGTGCAAACACTGCACTTGTATTAACAGAAAACAGCCAGAACTATCCAGAAAGAACAGTGTATTCTTTCCAAATCCTTAATCCCATCAGTGATTTTTTTGACCTCTATAAATTGGTGGCCAGATGTAATTTAAGCAGTCCCTTTACCCCCAGGCTAACAACCATCAGTAAATAATTGAATGACCTCCCTTTCTCTCCTTCAGTTCATGCTATTTCAGAGAGAAAAAAGCTATAGAAAAATATCCCATTATATGGTAAAAACGTTCAGATAGGAGGGAATGGAGGAGATGAAATAATCACGGCTGGAGTGAACAAAAGCACCAGCAGGAATTTAATCCAGAGGATAAATAGGGTAACACGGTAGCATGGAAACATCTTTGGGATCCCTCCTGAGCAGCAGCAAGGTGTACACCACCGCCTGCTTGGGCCTTTCATTTTTCTCCCTTGTAATACATTCTGTGGCACTAATAGAGACGCCGCTCCTCGCAGGCTTGCCTCGCCGGAGGAGCTCGCCGTGCCGCAGCCCGTTCTTTCGTCGTGTGTCACTAAGCAAACTGTCAGCGCCGAATTCCTCCCTGTCTTGGGTCAAGCTGCACAGGGCTGTGCTTTCTGTTGGGTGTGTAGAAAGGGGGTGATCACACCCCAATGTTTTGGCTACTGCTGAGCAGTTCTCCAACAGCATCAAGGCTGGGTCTCCAATATTTCCTCCCCACACACAC
>NW_009259041.1:579158-585428 GCF_000687185.1 Egretta garzetta | reverse complement strand
CCAAAGGGATATTCCATATCATATGACATCAGCTTAGATATAAAAACTAAGGGAAAAGGAAGAGGAGGGGGGACATTTGTCTTTTGTGACGTTTGGTCTTCCGGAGGAACAACTATGGATACTGAAGCCCAGGAAGGGAAGTGGCTGGACATCGCCTGCTAATGGGAAGTAGAGAATAAAATCTTGTTTTTCCTTTTGCTACTGCACGCGGCTTTTGCTTTTTCTTTATTAAACTGCCTTCATCTTGACCCACGAGTCTTTTTTTTCCTGTGAGGTTTTTTTCCATCTTCATTTCTCCTTGCCTGTCCTGCTGAGGAAGGGAGTGATGGAGAAGCTTGGTGGCACCTGGCATCCAGCCGAGGTCAAACCACCACACTCCCCCTCCCAGGCTGAGGACGTCTGGGTGGCTGTTTTAATGACTTTGCAAATGCAGGTGGACACACGGTGTGTCACACCTCTGCTCAGGCCCTGTTTGGGAATGTGCAAGCTCAAAGTGCCTTCCTGCACCGGGGGGGTTGGGGTATAACCCAGGGGTACCCAATGTCAGGCAAACCCCCCTGGAAGGAGCAGACACCCAGCAAATTCCCCGGAGCCAGTGTGGGGGGTGGAGGAACCTTCCCTGGCTTTTATCAGAGGGTGTTTGCAGTCACCCAGCAAACCTCCCGCCGTTATTTGCTGGTTGTTGCTTGAGCCCAGCCGAGGTGCTCGGCCCGGGCCAGGCTGCGAGGCCGGTGGAGGGAACAGCCTTTCCCTGCACGGAGGTGTCTTGCTACCCCCTCCACAAGGTCCTGACGGGTGGTTTTGCACTACTGGGACCTTGGAGATGTGAGAATTAACCCTAAAGATGCCGTATGTGCAAGGCGACCTCTCCTAGCTGCCAGCCAGCTCACCCCCTCCCTTAGCAAGCCCCCCTGTTTTGCAGCAGTCTCTGGGTGGGGAAGCTTTGCTGCCACGCCGGGCACCCCCAGCTTTACCTTCGCACGTGGGTGGAGGTCCTTCGAACTGGAGATGAGTGCCTAGTTTGCAGGTCAGGATTTCATTTCCAATCAAGGTAAAGCCAGGAAGGCATCTGTACCTCACTATGTCACCTACGGACAGAAACAGAAAACACCTCGACTCAAGAGGAGGATCGATTCGTTAAGGCTGAACCATGGCCTGGGAACGGGGCACCACGGGGCACAGAGACCTCTCCACCGTGTGTCCCTGCCGTCGAGCTCTGGCACGGCCGTGCAGAAATAAAAGGTGTAGAAAGGCAGGCTGGAGTCTCAGCTGGGATAAAGTGCTGTCACGCCGCTGAGACTGCTGTGATTTGTGCAAGCTATTTCAGGTGGAGACTTTCCTCAAAGAGAGCAGACAGTGAGAAAAGTGGCTTTAAAAAAAAAAAATAAAAAAAAAAAATCACAGCTACTTCACTGGTTGCAGACACACTTAAAAATGTGGATGTAACCGTGAACGGCAGCACAAAATACAAAAAGCACAGCTGATACGGGTGAAAGGCTCTCAAAAAAAAGAATAACGGCCTCCAAGCTTTCACTCAGTGCTTTGTTTGAAACACCTGAAAACTGTTATTGTGGCAAAGATTTCTGAATGTTTCCGAACAAGCTCAGGGCTTTCACAAAAGCCAAATCGCTTCTGTACTAACAGAGAGGAAAAGCCTCGGGACAATTGGATCAGCCTGACTCCGTGTGAATGTTGGGTGTTGAGCAAGGTCACGCACAGCTCTCTGTGCCACGCATCATTACACACGTGAAGAGGTCTCCGAAGCTCCAGACATGGGGGGACAGCACAAGTGTGTCTTCCTGCAGGCATTCCCAGCACCCGGGGAGGAGGGGAAGGAGGGCTAGGAGGACCAGGAGAGGCTACCTATGTTAAATTCTTCATTCTCGGTGACGATTTCTGCATTGGGAACGATGGTCGGGGGCTGACATCTTTAGAGCGGGTAGGCTGAAAGAGCAAAGGAAGAGTAGCAGATGTTAAAAGCTGGGGGTGAAGGCAGCCATGGCTGCCTTGGTGCTGAGCACAAGAGGCATCGGAGCAAATCCTCCCTCCCCGCAAGCAGAAGGAATGGGCAAAAGTGCAACCACCCCCCTCCAAACCCTACAGAGATGGCTCCAGGTATTTGTGCCCCAAAGCTTCCTCCAGTTCCTTACGCCTAATAGGAAACAGAATTTTGTCAGTCCGAGGAGATGCAGGTGCCCGGACGGTGTTAGTCCTTTTGGGTGAAGACTGAAGGATGACTTTTGGCAGCCTTATCCAAAGTGTTGCACTGGAAGAATAGAAGAAGGAATGCCAATTTATTCCCCGTGATTCTGTGACTGATGGGTGCGGATGTGAGGCCACGCTACCAGCACCTCTGGGGATACGGAGGGAGATGATCTCGGTGACCTCCATGGAATTCGGTCAATCACAGAAGAGGGAGAGTCCCAGACTGCTCCAGCACCAACTAAATTACAATAATTATTGAGAGAATTTCACCCTTACCGCCTGTCCTTGAATGGAGATCGCAAAACTCACTGATTTACTTTTAACTTGGAATTATTCATTAATTTCTTCTGCAAATAATTCCGGGAGCGCTGATGTTTTCAACTGCAAATCCTACAGGTAGCTTGCAGTTCACAAAGTAACCTATGCAAAGTTGATGTCGGCGCCTCCGCGGAAGGCAAAGAGGGCAGCCCTTGTACTCTTTGCCCAATTAGGCATATTTTCGGGGGTGCTCTGTGGCTAAACGGGAAGAAGAAATCCAGCCGAGGAGCAGAAACAATTCCTTATGGCTCACGCGCCTGACCGAACCCATTGCAAATAGCAAATTTTCCACCAAAAATTAAAGCTCAGCTAACACCGAGCAAAACAAATGCACTGCTTACAAGCGCGCGGGTGCACGAGGCTTGAGCGCTGGGCTGCTTATGGTAATAAACACACAGGAGCTGGGTGCACGGTTCAATTGAAAATACGGTACTGGGAACTAAATGAATATTAATGAAAGACATTTTCTGCTATTTGCTCAGCACTTCTCTGCGTCTTTGCTCCCCCTGCACCTGACCCTGGACAAGCATAACTTCCTCTGAAATTTATATCAGCCCTTTAATTTAAGATACTGGAGCTCAAGCTGCCACTGAATATTAATTCTTACAAACTCCACGATGTCAAACTCTTCACACCATGGCAAGGCTGGCAGCAACCTTAATGAGGCTCATGAGAAGGCTTAAATACCCATGTGAAGAAGTAGACGCCCCTTCAGCTTACCCCAATTTCCTTACCCCCTAACCTGGGCTAGGAGAATGCCTTCCCAAGAGGTGTGTGGAAAAACACAATGCTTGGATGTCCAGGGAAGGGGCTGGAGGGAACCCAGCCACTTCTGGTTAGCGTGAAGGACGGGGCTTACGTACCCAACGCGTGCAAAGGGGGGGGGGAAACCAAACACATGCTACTACAGCGAGCTAACCCCACCCGGGGGGGGGGGGGGGGGGGGGAACGGGGCAAAGGAAGGGGCCAGCTTGGTAACCAGGACAGTCAGCCCCATCTTGGCAATCCACCACGGGAGCCAAGAGAACAGAGGAGGAGGAGGAGGAGGAGGAAGAGGAGGGAGAGCCTGCAGGTGGGATGGGAGAGGAGCGAGGGGTGGCAGGGAGAACCCTTCTGCTGCGCAGCAAGAGCCAGCCCGGGAGGGAACACACTTATTTGCGATCTTTTAAACAAATGTTTGACAGTGGGGGAAGAAGGAAAGGAAACCATAACAAAAATTTAAACTAAATACAATTTAAGAAGTGCTTGACAGCATCTATTGAAGTGGAAAGATAACCCAGCATTTGCAGCATTAATCTCCTCTCCTTAATGGGTCATTTTTCAATACAGAGGTGTGATTAAGATGGCTTCAGCATATGGGTGATACAGGACTGGTAAAGCTCCTTTCAACAGCACATCCATTTGTTCTCACCAGGACAAAACAGAGCCCTGTCCTTGAAACCACGCTGGGACCCTCCTGAGTTACTGTGCCATAAAACCCTTTCCCATCACGCTCACGCATCAGTCCGCGCTGGCACCTGAACGAACCCATTTACTAATAGGTGCAACATCATCATTTTTCAAGGGATGCTGTTGAATCTTTAAGCTCTGTGAATCATTCTTTTGTTTCCTTTCCTCCACCCCAAGGAAATGTTTCTTTGCAGGCGTTTGAAAGGGCAATGGTCCTCTGACACGGTGCTGAGCATCACTGTACGGGAACAGACAATTTAAAGCTGAAGGAGGACGTCTCCTATGTCCTACATCTGCCAGCAGGCAGACGCAGAAATGAAAATATCATTGCTGGAGGTCCCGAGGAAATGGCATTTCCTGCAGTTACACCCCAAAGGGCGACGCCAAGGACTTAACCGACTGCACTGCCTGAGCCCGGCGTGAGAATTCCCCCAATCTCCTGCACCTCTCTTGGAGTGCAAGGCACCATGCACAGCACCAGAGCCTGGGAAAAGAGGGAATAATCATAGAATCATGGAATGGTTTGGGTTGGAAGGGACCCCTCGAGGTCACCCAGCCCAACCCCCCTGCAGGAGCAGGGACACCTTGAACCACATCAGGTTGCTCACAGCCCCGGCCAACCTGGCCTGGAATGTTCCCAGGCACGGGGCCTCCACCCCCTCTCTGGGCAACCCCTGCCAGGGTTTCACCCCCCTCATTGTAAAGAATTTCTTCTTAGATCTAGTCTAAATCTCACCCTGGAGGCACCCACCTCAATCCCTTGCATGTTTAGGCTTTACACTAATGTCCCACGTATATAGGGAGCAATGAGCCAGTACGCGACACTTTAATAAAAGGCCAAGCAGCGGCCAGAGCGCCCGGGTGGTTACAGGCTATAAATGACTGCTGGCCTGCACCGATACCTACAGCACCAGCCCCACACCTCTCACGCCTGCGAGCGGCTTTGTACCCCACATAAACTGCAAGCTAAAGAAAGATTGGTGTAAAGTGCTCTCAAGATTAGAAAACAGCAGCATATGCTGATGGGCTCTAACCACAGCAATGATAGCATCTAATTCATATTACAAAAGGAAGCATTTGCTGAACGGCAGCAGTGTTTACATACTGCTCCTTTCCGAGCCAAACTGCCTAAACCATATTTTTTTGCATAACTGTTCTATACGCACCATCGTCTGTAATATAAATCTTAGAGTGCTTTGCAGCAGTAAACCAATTCCCTCCGAAACCCAGCAAACATGCTTTAAATTCAGCCTATCTGTGTAACACTCGCCTTTCGGAACGGAACAGAAGCTAAGACATTCTGCACAGGTTCATCATCTAATTCATGGAAGACTTTCTTGACGTCGTTGCCAGCAAATTACCGAAGCAAGAGGAGGTCTCCATTTGCACTTTCCAAAATCCCACTACTGCCGTAGGAACTTGTTAGCTAATCCAATTTAAAGTTGGGCTCTTGCTTAGTGGTGGAAGACAAATGCTCTCATTTCAATGTAATACCCAACATCTCTCCAGCATGAGCAGCGCTCACACCGAAGAATCTCCAAGTAATTCAGGGATTTACAGGAACCCTCTTCCTCCCCGGGGAAACGAAGCCAGCTGGAACACAGCTACCATCTAAAAGAGGCCACCAAGACGACCCAACTGGTTTAGCATAGCATTGGAAAGACAACGCCGCATCCAGCCAACGCTGCGGGGAAGGAGAGTTTTAGGCAAAGAAAGCGGAGCTATCCGTAACGGGATCTGCCACGGAGAGGGCGATGTTTACAGGCATCACCTTGAGCGAGGCGCAGGCTTGGCACGGCTGTTAGCTCGCAGGCACTCGATCTGGGCTTGAATTATCACAACGTTACGGATGGATTTCCGCATCTGCACAGACTGTGTGACCACTTGCCAGCACTCGATTGCCTAAGAGACCTCCAAGCTTAAGCCTGTGAAAACCGGGCCCTTTATGGAAGATTTCAGGCAAAAGCGTGTTTTTTCATTATCATCTCTTCCCCAGAACTAGTCCCCTCCACAACAAGCCGTAACCGATCCGTGCCCCCCCGCACCCCCTCGGCAGGTACAAAGCATGCGTTGCTCGGTAAGCAATACAGACCGTAGAAATAAATGGCAAAAATCCCTCCGTTGGCGGCGTCGCTGTGGAATTTCATCAGGACCTGATTGGAAGAGCTCTGGGCTGATTTCTTAGCAGAGTTGCCAGTGAACACACCAAGCTGTGGGGCTGTTTGCTGTGGTCCATCCCTGAAACCGTGTCAGAAACACAAGAGAAGAGTGTTATTACATGTCTTTAATCCTAGGCAA
>NW_009259041.1:574587-579140 GCF_000687185.1 Egretta garzetta | reverse complement strand
AGCTGACCTGGACCCCCCATCCCACTCCCCGCTCCGCTATAACCAGGACCATTTTCTCTAGCAGCGCAGTTACCAACATGAACTTCATTTTCAACCTCAGAACGTGAACAATTAGGGCCAGTTTTCACTCCCTGTTTGCCCAGCAGACACTGAGGTATTTTGGGAGTCAGATATTGGTTGAATGCTACAAGCTCAAGAATTTGGCCCCGAGCTCTTGAGCCAGCGCAGCTCCGTGCGCTCCCGTGGCTGACTGAAGTTGGTAATACCCCCTTTCTCCTCCCTTCTCCAAATAGCAAAGGAAGCCCCCAGCCTGCAAGGCTCCTGGGGTGAAGAAATTGGTGCCACTTCATTAACCGCAGCAGAATTGCGCCCATTTTACGTCAGAGGTCCCAGTTCCCAGTTGCTGCTATTTAAAAGGCAGCTGGGGGTCAGGGCCAGTTCTGGGGCCCAACGCCATCCCAGCGTTGCCTTTGCAGACTGGGAGATCAGCTTGGGTTGCAGGGCTGCGTATCTCCGATTGCAAGAGAAAAACCAAAAGAGGACATTGGTAAATGTAAATGATTTACCAATAGCTTTTTCCTCATTTAGCCTCTACCCACAGACAAGCAGCCATAGATGAAGTGCAAAAGGAAAAAATAAATGAGCCCCAGAAAACATCTGTCAGAGAAATCAGAACCGAAAGGCAATTCCTATTAGGCGAGTCCGAACAAGATTCATTCCAACTAAATTCAGCTTGAGATAAAGCCCCTGTTTACCATTCATAAGTCTCTTCTGTAAAGCCCCTTAGGCTTCCCAGGAGATGTTTCCTATCCCATTCAGCAGAGCATTTTGGAGATGAAGGGACAGGCTGATGAAAGCACCCAGCAGGACGAGCCGGCTCTGCCGCCGCCGACCCTCCTGCCGCAGCGGGGATGCTGCGTCCCTGGCAGCTCAGCCCCTGCTCATGGTAATCATGGCAAACCAGTGGGACAGTGACTGCTAATCCCGGGCACTGCAGGGGCCTGATGTGCTCCAGTTTTAACTGCTGCTGACCACAGAAATTTATGGCAAGAAAGACCTATAAGGTCTCACAGGCGCTGCTATACGGCCAACATGGGGACTACTCCTTGTGAGCTGCACAACACGGAGGCAAAACCCCCGTGGAAGCCAAGGACTCCTGTATGGACTCCCCTGCAGAGCCAGAGGACGACGTTTCCATCACCTGGCACGAGCAGCCGAGCCATTCAATGATCATTCCCCTCACTGACCTTGCGCCCCCCACCTGCATTTTTCCAGAACGTAACGTGAACAGCGTTTGGGGACAGCCACCTTGTCCAGTTTGCTAGCCCCTTGCAGCACATGGTCCTCAATCTAAAGGCCCTATCAAGCATGTGGAGTTCAAAAAAATTCCAAATCCTCCTATCCCAGCATCCCCCGAGGATACTCCTGCTCTCAGGCACAGCACTACCCACGCACGGCGGCAATAGGTGCTCTCTTCATCAGCCAGAGCATCTTTCTGACACGGAGCCAGCCCCCACGCCTCTGCTGTACCCACCAAACTGTGATGAAGTCGTTGTAGGGCTCCGTTTGCAGCAGGGTGAAGTTGAGGTGGATTCCGTACCCCACTGGCACTGTGAGAAGCCAAGTGCAGTCCTGGGAATTGGGGTACTGGTTGGGGAAGCCAGGAGAGTAAACTGTACCGTTTTGGGTGGTGAGGTTCCCCCCGCAAGGCACTGCAGGTAATCAAACAGAAACACAAACCTAGTGAAGAAATATCCCTCCAAACCAGTAACTCTTAAAGATTCTCTATTTCTCATTTTTCTTTCCTTTATTTTGGATGAAAAGACAGCAGTTCTGGAGGATCCAGCCCCAAAACCTTGGCCTAGCTTGCCTCCAATAATCTAACATTTTCAATTTAATTTCATTACAATAAATTTATTAAGTGCTTCGGAGCTGAAAGGAGACGACCAGGGTGCTTTGTGCAGATGCAATAGCCAGGTGTGCAAATAAACTCTATCTTCTGCCCTAGCAAGAGTCTTTGGGCTCCACCAGCTGTCTGCACCCATGCATGGAAAATACAGCTCCTGACGAGATCACACCAGTGGGCAAATCCATCCGCTTGTTCATACAGCGCGGCCTGGACCGGAGCCACCGAGCAGCTGGCTTTTCACAGAGTCCAGCTGAGCAGGGGGGAAACGATGATTTGTACGACAGCAGCATCCCGTTCATTAATCAAGACGACGGTTCTATTGCACTAGGTGCCTTCCAGGTCCAAATGAACTTCCAAACTAAAGAGAGGCAATTAGAAACAGCCTGGGCAGCAAAAAAAAAAACAAACCGAGAGGGAGAGAAGGATGATGCCCTGCTGAAGGCAATGCAGGAGGGCCCCTGCAGGTCCCTAGGTCTGACAGTCCCGTGTACAAGCATCGGCCTCTGGACCTCTCTGGCACACAAGGTCAACTGAAATGATGGTAACATCTGCAGCATGTTGCTGGCAACCTGCAAGGACCGAAGGCATGGGGTTAAGCGCAGACAGCATCATCTGCCTGAGCCAGCTCTGTTCTAGAAGCCCCGTAGCTGCGTTAACCCAATCCTTGTCGTAGGCTAGCACGTTCTCCCTCCCAACCCAACTTACTCATTCAGGCTTGGTGCTGAACGCTCCCTCTTTTTCATACAGGAGGAGCTCTGCAGGCTTCTACCTCCCTGGCCCTGACCAGCTGTTCCAGATGTAAGGTTCGAGCCAAGCTCCATCCGTTCCCTGCCTGGTTCTGCTCTCCTTACTCACGTGGTCCGTCAAGCCGAGAAAAGCACGTGTATTTATGTAACTCCATACACTCATCTTCTGAAACAAACACCCAAGGAACCTTGGGGGCCGAGTTCCTTTCTGCCCTGCAAAGCAGCAGGCAACCTGCTGATCACTGGAGAAACTCCCTGGGGTAGCGCTGGAAACCTTGGCTTCTGTGCATTTGTTTTAGAATTAGAGCTTCTCTTTTAATTAAAAGGGCTTTCAGCTGTGACCCGTGTGGGAAAGGTGAGGCGGTCAGCCTAAAGCAGCCGCTCCTCACTGCTATGCAAAAATGGACCATTGATGGGAACAGAAAAGGGGAGTTCTGCATTGATTTCAACAGCAGTAACAGCCTGCCCGACAGGCACATGGAGAAAAAAACCCAAATGGTCCAAAATGCACCTGATCCCTCACTCCTCTGCGCTATCAGAAGTGCTGCAGAACAAAAAAAGCTACTTAAAAAACACCATGAAGAAGGAAGAACTGGGTGGTTGTGGCTGGCAGAGCTGATACCTGAGGTAGGTAAGGGCCTAATCCTGCCTCCCCCATCAGCCCCCCCCACCCTACCAGCAGCACCTGGCTGAGCACCGGGCAGTTTCTCAGCTACCACACACCTCCGTCACGTTGCTGGGGTCAGCAAAAGAGCAGCTGAGGATTTGGTTCTTTATGCTTTGTGTTCTCTGGGGTTCAAGGACTTAGGACTTAAAAGAGGAAAAATATCACCTCTCCCTCTCCTTCCCCGGCGCACAGCTCTCGCAGGCTAAGTGCTGTAAAGAGCCCGGGATAAAGGTCAGTGCTCCTGGGAAACGCCGTGGGAAATCTTCAATAAGCGGTCTTGAACTTCTTAAGGGTTCATAAGAAAACCTTCTAAAGTAAACCAGACAAAACTCAGTCCATTGGCCCCAAGGATGAAAGGCTGCATCGGCCCTACTGGGGTTTGGAAAGTGAATTTGGCCATCTGAGCTTCGATGCCTAGAACAGAGACCCACTCCTGCAGCCCGTGGGGTCCTCCTAGCATACATGGTCTTCGGAAAGGAGAGCACGCAAGGTTACTGAAGAGCTCCCATCCGGATCATTTTGGAGATGCCATCATTGCCGTCCTAAGGAGACTAAACAGGGCCTCAACCTTCCTACACCAGGAGCCCCCAGAGCCGCAAGGGTCTTTTACCAGGGGCTCTTTTTATTTGCCAATGCTAAAATCAACAGAGGATGAACACTGTTGAAGAAATAAAGCAGAGAAGAATGATCATTACCATCACCCTGGACTGCTTCGTTCTGAAAGAGCAGCTCCCGCTGGCCTCCCGCAGGGCTCGAGCCAGCCCTCACCCGTAGCGCGAGACACAAACACATCTCCAAAGGTGCACCTTGGTTTGGAACTGGTCAAAAAGCTCCCTTTGACTCGGCTGAAATACGTTGAACGTCGACTCACTGAGAACATGCTTCACCACCTCGGGGGCTACGGCTTTATTCAAAGTGCACATTCCTAGCCTGCCTCCAGCGATGCTTTTGCTTCCAGAGAAACTTTCAGCCCAATTACAAAACAACGACTCGAAAGGAGGCCGTCAACAGCGAGCTGAAGCCTTCTCCCTCCCCAGAACTGCCCATCCAGGTGCTCTCAGGGTGACCCCAAAGCCATACCTTCACACCTGGGCAATGGGTGGTCCCAGTTCCTGTTGGTGCCATGCTGGCAGGTCAGGACGGGGTGGCCGATCAGCTGGTAGCCAGGCAGGCACTCAAAAGAGATGGACTGGCCAACGTTGTAACCGGCTCCTCTTACAACACCGTTAGC
>NW_009259041.1:570396-574383 GCF_000687185.1 Egretta garzetta | reverse complement strand
TGGAAAAAACATAAAATAAGGAGGAATCATAGAATCGTTTAGGTTGGAAAAGACCTTCAAGATCATCAAATCCAACCTGTAACCTAACACTGTCATCCCACCACTACAGGAATGTTTCATCCTCCCTATTTTCTCACAAAAGCAGGAACCGTACACCCACCACGCTGCTTGGCTGTTTCCTCCTCATGCAACGAGTTAATTGAAGGAGATAAACTTTAACGAACCATGCACGCATCTGCATGAAGGCCGAGGGAAAAATCCTGTTGCTGCTTTGTAGCAGCCTCCGACGCGAGCACCGGGGTCTGCCCTGGTCCGCCGGAGTCTCACAGCCTGGAGCCACCGAGTCGCCCCACACTTCACTTCTAATTAGGAAATCTGCCCTATTTTTCAACAAAACATGGACAACCCCGATGACGAACGCAAGTCAATTGGTTAACATGTTCCACCTGGCATTATAAATTATTGGTCAGCCTTGCTAGAGCCAATTTGCATAGCAATTTCCATGAGATTACCCAGAGTGCCTCACAGAGCACATTCCTGCCGAAATTGTGCAGTAGCGCATGAATTATATGGTGCATGAACAGGACAGCCAAGACAAAATTAATGTTTTCAATTAAGTATGAGTAGTGGCTTTTATTGCTGTTTTGGGGAGTCAGCCCTTTGTCAGTCCTTGGGCTGTACCACATGGCTGGAGACACACGCTCCAGCCTTCCCACTCCTCAGATCTCCCTCCCGGGCAGCGGCTGGACCGCTTGGCTCCCAGCGGCTGCGTAGCAAAGCCCATCCTAATTGTATTCAGGATGAAGTGCACGATCTGCCCTGGGCATCGTGCGCCCCTTCGTATTCCCTCGTGCCAAGGACAGGTGGAGAGCGGAGACCAAAGGGTTTTGCAAAGACGCTCATCAAGGCAGAGCTGGGGATGGGGCAGGGCCAAACGTTCACATTCTCTTTCAACAGGGCAGAGGCTCACACGGGCAGCCCCAGTCCAGCACCTTCACAGAGCAGCACATCCAGTAGGAGAAGGAGCCCTTCCAGGGCCTCGCTCTGCTGGCTTTGGAGACCGAGGCGGCTGCTGCTCAGAGGACATCGCCTTCGAAACTAGGGAGATGCCTGAGGACTCAAGCTGGGCGAGAAGGTAGGCACCTCCACTCCCCCACCACCTCCAAACACTGCACTCAGGGCATCTTTGGATTTTAGTAACTTATTTCTCTACTTTTAGTACAGGTATCCATGCCAGCCCTGTGGTTATATTATTTGGCTCTTTACTTATTTACCCAGTTCCCTCCAGCAGCCTGCCCCAGCACAAGGCTAGGCTGCAGCTTAGGATGCGTCCGGACTTCAGCTGAGACTGAAAAGCAGCTGCAGAATTCCAGAGCAAACTCAGGGCTGGTGAGGACGCTTCTCTTTGCCCATGACAGTCGACAGAGCCAAGATCTAAGTGAATCTGGCTGGAATTAATTCAAAGGCATTTCACTGTCACGAAGCACTCTAGGAACATTTGTTATTTGCCGTAGGCATAACTCTGGGTGAACAGATCTCAGTTATTAGGATTAAGCGTGGCCTTCATATAACACCTTTCCACTCATTTGGATTAAGTCCTCACGGAATTAATTCAACAGAATAAGAACAAGCGCGATGCCTACCCTCTCTCCCCTGCCCTCACCGTTAGCACCCAGGGACAGGGTTGTCCCACTGCTGCCTGCTCGGTGGCCTCCTTACCTTGGTATTCCAGCTTGAAGCCTGGCTTGTTCTGTGAGTGGTCGCTGTGGAAGTGTACGGCCCGTTGCGGATTTCGACAAAGTCGTGGTTCGGCTCGGTGGAGAAGTTGAGGAACTGGATGTGAGCACCTGGAGAGGAGCAGTGGTCAGTCTGCTATACCTAAGCCTCGGCACACCAGCACCACTCACCCAGTGATGCCCAGTATAGCCTGGTCAATCAGGAGTATGTTTACCGGGTTGGAGATAGAGGGTGCCTGCAGGTATATGGGTCCTGGCAGTTTCAGACAAGCTCAGGCTATTAACGCCCGCAGTTTCAGGCTGCTGGGGCTCCTTTGCACTGCCTGACACCAGAGGAATTAGGAAGGGAAGCACAGAGCTATACGGACGACCCCTTGCCAAACCCAGCGCAGCCAGCTCGGATGGCAGGCCAGGCTCAGCCGGGTGCTCCTCTTCCCAGCAGCACACGGCAGCTACACCAGGGAGGAGCAGAGTTAAGTCAGGAAACCTGGAGAGTCAGCGCTTCTGCCAGGCGTGCAGGACTTCCACCTCCTGGCAAGCAGGCACCCTGATGGGGCCGGCCTGGAGAAGAGCTGAGCTGGAGATGTGCAAATTTCTCTCTTACAAATGGCTGGGGAGATCCCAATTTTGAATGTGCTGACGCCTGCATCAGCTGAAGCAGGATGTCATCAGACACAAGCTTCGGTCACTTGTTACGTTTATAAAGGGTGATGCGACTGGTGATGCTCGAAGGCAATTACAAACGTGAGTAGTTCAAGACGGGGCAGTAGGCAGGCACGCCGCACGCCGAGGGAGGATGTTACAGCTGATTCAGAGGCGTGCCCACAGCCCCTAGCAACCCGTTATGCTCCCTGCTGACCTGTTATCCCCTTTTGAAAAAATATTTACCAGTTCATAGCACCATATAAATGCATCTTGAATGGCAAGGGTGATCAGGAGGTCAGACAAGAGAGTTTCTGTAACTCATCTTGGCAAGCAATGCACCCAGCACTGGCCGTGCACGGACTGACCGGGGTCGGTATCCTCCTATCATCCCTTCTGTGATAGCACCCAACCAAAGCCAGCTGTCTCACCGAACCCCACTGGCAGCAGTATCCTCCACGTGCAGTCCAGGTTGCTTGGATAGTTTCCTGGGAACCCCGGGCTCAGCAGCACTCCTTCCATCTCTTCTGCTGTTCCTCCACACTGGGCTGTAAAATCAACGGTGTTAATGGTCACGATGGGGATGGCTTACAGTTGTCCCTTGATGATGGCCACGGCTGGCCAGCTGTGTGGGGAATAAAGAAGTTCAAAACTAAGAGGAGCAAAAGGAGAGCCTGCTATGGAGCTAGCGCAAAGTTTGCCAGGCCCCCCCTGGCCGCATTACTAATGCATGTGCCTTTCTGCTGCCCTCTGGAGATAAAAAGCCTGGACCCAGAGATCCAGTTTTGGCAATCACAGTGGGAGAGGCAGATCTGAGCTGCAAAAGGAGAGGCAGGCGCTCTGTTCTGTCCATAGTTGTAACAGAGCACAGCGTAAACACAGCACGTGTTTGAATTTTTAACCACTCAAAAAAAAATCACCGTGGAGAAACAGACTGCTCCTATTTTGACTCCAGTTACCACCGCTGCTTCTTCTGGTTAGCTGATCCACCTTGACCTCTGTAACTTGTCAATCTCTGGGCAATTCCTGATAAATACAGCACAGCGTGCTTGCGCACTGACTGAAGTAAATTCCCTACCAAGAAGCGATCCAGAGATGACAGCACAAAACATGTTTACAGAAGGCATCACGTGGAATGTATCATAGATAGCATCTTCTCAGGCTTATCTGGATGACCTCCACCTTGTTACGGTAATGCCATCCAGCCAAATACACCCCTATACACAAATATCCTCCTAACTCGTTCTGACAGCGAAAGTACAGATTCCCAATGTCCAATATCTCATTACGTGTGTACTTGCTACTAACAAGGTTTCTCCCCGAAGATTTCTCTTTCTTTTTCCTCCTAATGGCTCTTTAATAGAACTACTTCTAAATTATTTAGGAGTCAAGCATCTGGATGAAGTAGACCAAAAGCAAATCAGGACTCTTTGCCAGGGAAGCAAGCTGTTCTCCGAGTAGGGGAACAAGCGAAGCCAGGGTTCCCGTGGGGCCGGCAGCCAGCGGTGCTCGGGGTGACATCGGCACGTGACCAGCGCAGGACAACGAGCCTCGGGGTGCTGCGGTGTCCCCATAGAGGACGACGGTCACCGCCATGACCCGCAGGGGG
>NW_009259041.1:565724-570224 GCF_000687185.1 Egretta garzetta | reverse complement strand
GATGCCGATTAAAAGCAGAAAACTTGAAACTTGTAGTAGCTCAGCTTGTCATCAGCTAGGTGACAGTGTTGGGATCGTCCCCCCCGTGGGGATCCCCCAACTCTGCTGCTGAGCTGAAGGGCTTCTGACTCCTCCCAGAGCAGCTCCCATGGGCATGAGCCCTTTAGCTCAGTCATGCTGCTGCAAAGGCCTCGCTATTTATTCCTGGCCTGCAGATCATCAGATAAAAGAACTGTTAGCTCTTATAATTACTTTAAAGCAAAATGATGTAAGCTAGAACAGCAGGAGCCTGAAATAACTGTTAACTAAAGCTATTAAATGCATAAATGCCTCTCTCAAAGCTGCAAAATGTGCAATATGAATATTAAACACCCAGACTCGCTAAAAGCAAAATATTGAAAATAATCCAAAAACTCCAGCAAGTTCCCTTCACCTCTGTGCCTCTTCTCCTAGGGCTTATTTCTTCCATGGTGGAAATAACTGCCCTGTCCTCCTGCCCGAAGGCCTGAGCCCCTCGGCAGCTCAGCCCTGCTCCCCGGAGGCTGCCATGGGCAAGCAAGCCAGCTCTTGCTGGTCACACAGGACCTGCTGGGCACCAAAGCAGGGACAGCAAGGCCCCAGGTGGGGCTGTTCGGAGATCCTGGGATGCAAACAGGCTCCAGTAAAAAGATGTGGGTTTAGCGATACCATTATGCATTTCATAAAAATAAACCACAGCCTTAAGAACTTTGCTTAAGATGGAAATAAAATTCTCAACCCATAAACCCAATCTGCTTTCAGTATAAAGAAATTTTAGGGTTTCCCTTTTGAAGGGTTTTTTTGTTGAGAGAACCTTTTTTTTGGTATTTTACATTTTATACAACAGCCGCATTTTAAGCATTCAAAACAAAGCATCCTGGGCGGCCAACGGGAACTTTTTTGTTGAAATTCGTTGAATTTTTGCAACAAATGAAGATTTTTCCACGCTCTATCTGACTTCCGGAACAAACTTGCCTTTCTCTACCTCAGACCTTTACCTTTTATTGTGGAAAAGCACAATAAACATCTGCAAAGTAGAAAAGAGCAAGAGTCCTACCGATGCAAAGCGGCGGTGGGTAATTCCAGCGGCGGACAGTGCCCGGCATGCAGGAGATGTGAGAGTGGCCCTGGAGGAGAGGAAAACAAGAGACAGGGCTTTGGAGGGTCTCCCTGCATCCCAGGGGTTGGTCCTCATCCTTTTTGTTGGAAAATGCTCAGTACCTGCAGCGCGTAGCCTGGTTCACACTGGAACGAGACGACATCGTTCACTAAATAGCGCTCGCCGATCTTCAGGCCGTTCCCAGGAACGGGGGGCTCTGGGCAGCTGGACAGACCGACGGCTGGGAAGGGAAGAGCGAGATGAGTGCTCTGGGGAGTGGGGAGGGGGTCTGTCCTGAAGGCAGAAGGAATGGAAACACACACCTTCATTTACCCCGGCCCCCTGTTTGCCAACAGCCTCCACCATTACAACCTCCCCTCTGTTACAGGGCATGTCCAGGGTCCAGATCACGTCTAGCGCCTCCGCTTTACCTGGAACACGCTCTTTTAATGTACAAAGGCATCAGAAATGATTTTGTGATTCATGGCTAAAAACGTTTTTGGCTGAACCCTGATGACTTGATGGAAGAGCTGCAGCTGCGACAGCACGTCCACTGCAAAGCACAGCCAGCTCATTCGCAGTGGTGCGCAAACTAAAAGGGTGGGGGTCACGAGGACAGAGCCAGACTCTTCCCAGTGGTGCCCAGCGCCAGGACAAGGGGCAATGGGCACAAACTGAAACATAAGAGGTTTCAGTTGAAGATGAGGAAGAACTTCTTGACTTTGAAGGTGCCCAAGCCCTGGCCCAGGCTGCCCAGGGGGGCTGTGGAGTCTCCTTCTCTGGAGATCTTCAACCCCCGCCTGGACGCTGTCCTGTGCCCCCTGCTCTGGGTGAGCCTGCTTGGGCAGGGGGGTGGCACTGGGGGATCTCCAGAGGGCCCTGCCAACCCCTGCCATGCTGGGATTCTGTGTGATTCTGTGAAACCCTCCCGCCCCGAGGTCCATACCCCTGTCGCGCGGATGCTCCTTTAGCAGCCAGGCAGCGCCTGGCAGAAGACCGGAGAGGATGCACGAAGGAGCTATCTGCTGTCCCTCGCTGGCAGGGGTGCACGGTAAGCCTTGTATGTAATTTGTCCCTTTCTGAGCAGAAGCAGCATGGTTTCATTCTCCAACCCTATTCTTCCCTGCTTCCAGTTACAGATTGAATTTACCACCAGATATAAGCAGCACTACGCGCGGCCAGTCCTCGACGGTGCCTGCAGAACAGCCTGCAAGGATTTCACTCAATCCCATTCCCACCTGAGCTACATTTACAACTGGGAATATCCCACTGCCAACATGATTAACAATCCCCGACGCCGTGTGGGGGGCGAGGGGCTCCCTGTTACACGCAGGCCGCCCCCCTTCCTCCCACGCCACTGGATGGAGATAAAAGGAAGGTGGGAGCCTGCGGCCCTGGGAAGATAACCTTGTGCATCGCCGCAAGGGCTAGGGCTCTGCTTCAACCCTACTGCTGGCAGGCTGAGCCAAAAACAGATGAAAAAACCCACAAAACCCAGAAAGGAGACGGTGACCCTCCTCCCGAAACCCGAGTCACGCTCCCCGGCAAGGAAACGTGTAGTCCCCCCCCGGCACGTGGCTGTGATGCTTGACCTTCCGAGAGACAAGAGAGAAAATAGCTTTAAATAACTTCCCATTCAGATCAGCGGGCGCCGCGTCTCACTCGGCCCTAAACTGCTCTTGCTCTGCTTCGGCTTCGGAGCGCGCAGAGGGAAGAGCTTTGTGCTTGAGGGATCCAGCGAGGGGGAAGCGGGGGGGGGGAACAAACTCTGGTGGTTTAGCTCGTCTCTCCAAACTTCCCTGCAGCAACTCCAGCCCAACAAAGACAAAACCTGGGGCGCAGAGCTGCGAAATTCCAATTGTGCGAGCAAAGCAAAAAATATTTCATTTCCAGCTGCCCTGAAAATCAACACGTACCAATCTTCTTAGCAAAGAAACCAAACTAGCCTGATAATCCCCAGCCTCGTGAAAAACCTGAGCGTGATTGTTGCAATGGGGTAATAGGATCCTCAAAGAACTTATCGATTGAAAGAGAAATGGAGACGAAACAAGGTCGCAGCGAGAGAATTCCTAAACCAACATCCATTTCTCCAGCTCCCGGAGAGCTGCCTGGGGCACACCTTCTCTCCCCAGTCTTGTTGGTTGCTGCAATCTTGCTGGGTCCATTAATATGCAAGGTTGCAATCTGCAAACCCAGGAAAACCTGGAAAGCTTCGTACTAGCTGGCCCTCTGAAAGCACCCAGTCTCTGCAGTCAAACGGCTGTGCCATTTCGCTGTACGTTCGACAAAATGAAAGGCACCTTCAAATTTATTTGTTGCTTTGGAAAAAATAAACAGCACATTGGCTGGCTTCAGAGACAAACACAAGATCTGCCATCAGACCCAACTGTCGGACACCGTGTCCAGCAAGAAAAACAACTAGGTTTGCGTTGCCCCAAGGAAAATTGCATGAACAGAGACAGCGGTCCCGGCACATCTCTCATCAGCTCACCATCACGGCTGCCACGGCAGGAACAGAGCCAGACCATCGCCAGGCATCAACCAGTCCCCGGAGAGCTGCGCAAAGCCCGGGCTGGCTCCTGGCCCCGTCGCACCCGTACCTTCAGCACGCTGCAAATGCACAAGCCTGCTTGCCTTCCCCACTGCCTGCTAAGCGTTCAATTTAGCTGCCCTGGATAGAGCCGAGAGCTGCTGTTCTGCACCCGCCTGCCTGTACGACTGCCCGTGAATAACACGAGCCCTTGGTACGCTACCGTGGGCGAGATAACAGCCACCATCCCTGTGACCCACTGCAGCTTGGCTGTAGTGCACCTTTCCTGAACAGACATCTGCTCCGAGAGCTGGAATCAAATCACAGACACGGGGAGAACGAATTTTTGGCATCCTTATCCAATCCCAACAGCCCTTTCCCAGAAGACTCTCTTCCCTGCCATGTCTTCCAGTTTTAGTCAGGTTTGTTTCTCTCATCACTGAGGATTTCTTTTTTTAAATATTGTCTCTGCATACCATCACATATAACGATGTTCTCAGGTCTGTCTACCCAAGAACTGAACGCAACCTTGCATGGGACCCGCTGGAAGCGAAGGGCTGCCATTCTGCCAGGGGGTCAGCGTAACCCGTAACAGATAAACCCACTAAAGCGTCCAACACAACAGCAGGGGGGGAAAGGAAGGGGTGCCCACGCCTTGGGCAGTGCCTCCTTTGGATCATCATCTCAGAGCTTCCCATTTAGCTCCTGCCAAGGTGCCTCCCTGAGTTGGAGACTGAAAAAGGCCGTGCATTCGTATCAACCACGAGGGAAGTTCTGCTGTCCAGCATCCGGACACTGCACCTCTGAACACAAAGCAGAGAGAGACACCGTGCCAGCAGATAAGCTGAACAGG
>NW_009259041.1:559686-565700 GCF_000687185.1 Egretta garzetta | reverse complement strand
CCAATCCCCCCCAACACCTGTAGAATCATAGAATAGAATCATAGAATCATTTAGGTTGGAAAAGACCTTTAAGATCATCAAGTCCAACCATTAACCATCATCCTTAACCATCAGACAGCACCTAAAATATTGACCCAGTTTTGTGCCCTACAGCATAAGAAAAACATTGATAAAGCGGACCGAGTCCCGCGGAGGAGCAGCGGGATGGCCGGGGGCTGCAGCACTCGCCGGGTGATGAGAGGCTGCCCAGAGCATTTCTGCAGTCTCCATCCTTGGAGTTTTTCAAGCACAGACTGCAGAAAGCCATGCAAAGTGAGCGACCCAGTTTTATCTTGTATCTGACCCTGCTTTCAGGAGGAGGTTCGATGAGATGACCTCTGAGGTCCCTTCCAACGAGAATTATTGTATGAAGATGTGCGGTCAATAGCTGGCTGAGTATGAGCCAGCAGGGTGCCCAGGTGGCCAAAGGGCCAGCGGCATCCTGGCTTGTATAAGGAGTGGTGTGGCCAGCAGGAGCAGGGCAGGGACCGTGCCCCTGTGCTGGGCACTGGGGGGGCCGCCCCTCGACTGCTGGGGTCAGGGTTGGGCCCCTCCCTCCCAGAAGGACATGGAGGGGCTGGGGTGACAGTTGGACTTGATGATCTTAAAAGGTCTTCTCCAACCTAAACGAGTCTATGATTCTATAAGATCTCTCTAGCCCTGCGTGTTGTTCCCAGCAATGACCGATACTGAATGCAAAAAGCAGGCAGTCCCTCCCAACCTCCGGCAAGCATCATTTTAGGCACTTCCCAAGCAAAGATTACAGCACTGCGTTGAACATGCCAGCTCCCCATGAATTTTTAATACTTTGGCCTCCACAACAACTCCTGTGCTACAACACAGAAACCAAACAGGCGCCGCAAAGTGCATCAGCAGCAGGACGAGGGTCAGCCGTGACCCCACATCTCCCCTGCAGCACCTATTCTCCATTTAACGCTCAAATCCCCCTCTGCAACTTGAGCGTAGGGAACCACATGAGAGCGGACCTTCAGGCTCACTGCCCCTGCTCCACCAAGCAGCTTCCACTTCTGCAAGGCGATGGCTCCGTAACCGTTTCCCCATCGCTCAGAGGAACTGCGAGATCAAGGCTGAATTGCTCTTACTTTTGTATTCCAGGTGAAAGCCGGCAGCAGACACGCTGATATCCGAATAGAAATGCAGATAGAGCTGGTTTGAAGTGCTGTTCAGCAGCGCAGGCACTGTAGTTCCTGGGAAAACAAGAGGTGCACAAAGATACTGAAGAGGATCCTTTTTTCCTCTCCGTGTCCTCGGAGACTAGCTGCAGAAGAGGCTGAGAACAGAAAGTCCTTTAACTTAACAAGCTCTGTTGGTTTTGATCCGGTTCTAATGAGGCCAATTGAGAAATACCCAAGGCTTCACCGCCATGGCCTTTTCAAAGTCTACTGATGAATTTCATCATGTGAAATTTTACCGCTTACAGACCAGACAGACTAAAAAGCATCGAGAAGGGAACCGGTGATGAGAAACAGCGTGGGTGGAGCGCAGGTCCCCCACAAGGTCCCGATTCTTTCTCCTGCCTCGTTCTCTGGAAACTGCTGCGGCACCAGGTCAAGGAAGTTCTATCCCAAACGCAGCGCTGGGAGCGGGGTCTGCTGGTCTTTATGCACGACCCTTCTCCTTACCAACCTCAAAGCACTTTGACCATTTGTTCATTAAATAAGAAGGAATTGGGCCATCAGTTTGCAAATGGCTCTGCTATTTTCAAAGCTTTACAGTGCTCTTGGGCTGCTTGCTACTCCCCGCTTTGCCGAAAAATCCATGGTCCCCACTGCTGAGCAAAGGAAAGGTGGTTTTGTAGCCCTTCATCCATTTTGGTGCAAATCAGCTGGGTTGGGTTAACCTGCCGAGTGCAATGGTCTGCGCTAACCCCACACGAGCCAGGGCGCTGCGGAACTCCCAGGCTATGGAAGTGCTCATGGCTTTTTGCAAAAACCCCAAACCTAACCCCCTGGTCTTGTGTTTAAGGCTCTCCCTCAACGTTTTCTGCGGGAAGACAGCAGTTGAATTCCCGATTCAGCAAAGCATACGGAATCATAGAATCATTTATGATTCCCTTTAAGCACACGCTAAAATCTACTGTGAGCTTTTGAAGCACTTAAGCCTATGCTTAACTCTATGCCCGTGCTGAAGCCCAGCTGAGGTGAACAGGAATCGGGCAGGCGCTGACGGGCTCCACTGAACATGACGTTGAACACCTACCAGAGAAACTTCCCAGCATGGTGGCTGTGTTATCCCCTCCATCAAACACTTCCAGCGAGTCCCAGTTCTGCTCAGTAACAAAACTGATCACCTGGATCTGAAGAGAAAAAAGAAAGAAGTAACGGCGTAACTCCTGCAATCACACTCATCAACCGAAATAACGCAAGGGCCCCCAACAAAGTTAGCAACACCCCCTGGGGCTTTTCATCCGCACGGCCATGGATCTGTGCTAACGCACTGTGGCAGCGTGCTCCCCCCTCGCCTCTGACTCCCCCTCCCTTGACCGCTTTCAAGTGATAACCACCCGTGGTGGTGGTGATGGATGAGTCTGGTCGTGAAGGATGCACCCACTGGATGTGGGGGGAGACAGATAACGGTACCATAGCCAAGGGCTATTGTGGAATGTGCCCACCTAAGCACCGTGGTCAGGCTGCAAATATGACTGTGAGCCAATTCTCTTACCCCATCAACAGTGAGCAGCCCAAGAGCCCTTGGAGCTCTCCCGCACGGCAGCGGGCTGCACGCCAGGATGTCCCCTTGAGCAGGGATGGCTCTCAAGGTTACTCCTCGAGGCTGAGAGATTCCTTACCCCAACAGATTCTCAGTAAGCGGCCAACAGCATGCTAACTTGGATATCTTAGCTAAGTGACATAAAGGATTGATTGTGCATATCTAATCCTTTAGACATAAACCATTGACCAAGCCTGGGACTAGGATTGGTTCCAGCCGCACCTCGACTCTTCTCTGAGGGAGTTTAGAAGGCAAGGGGATCTTTTCTGAACCTCCTGACTCAACGGGAGGGTCTCCCTTGTCTGACCCTGTCCTCTGGGCAATAAATAACCAAGTGTCCCTTGCCATCGAATCTTATAAACTATTGTCGCATTTACCACTGAACTTTGTTAACTCACTGTTTTACACCAATAAACCACATTCTTTTTGCCTCCTTCTCACTCCATCTGCGACACGCACGGGCAAAACTTGGAGACCCATTGCCTTGGACAACCACCCTTGGGGTTATGGGCTCTTCTGCAGCAAGCTCCACACTCCAAACTTCGTTTCAGGGTGCTGCCTTCTGCTGCCACACAGGGAAAGCTCCTGTAATTTCGCCGCTGATTTACAGCAGCTGAGAATCTGAGCCTTTTTTTCCTGTTTTGAGAAATCCCCGAAGACTTTTGCAACACTTTCAAATGAAAGCAACCACGATAGCAACCCAAGAGCTAAAATAAAATCAAAGAAACCCCCATTAAACCACAAGGTTTTTTTTAATCCAGTGAAGTTGCTGCATCTGCCTCATTTCTCAGCTTTCAGTCAAACCACTCGCGTTGCATTTTCGAATTTCCCACCTTTCCCTGCCATGCCCCATGAAGTTGAGAGGCTTACGGCAGGTGCTTGGCTCTATTAGTCAGAACATCAACGCAATCCTCAAACGAGTAATGTCATGAGGTCTGATAAATCTGTATTTACACCGAAAAGCAGCTGTTGTACTTGAGCAAAGATCTACATTGCGCAGACTCGTTTTCCTTGATTACCATTAAAATCGATCCTGCCTTTATTCCTAAATACTGGGAGTTCAGCGTATTCAGGGTCCCGTTAAGAAAAATAAGCTCAGCTGTACAAGTTTGGTGAGCAGCCTGTGAGCACCAGACAGCAAACCTGAGAGAAAGCCAAGTCTTTGGGAAAAAACCAGCTTTAATCTGTAAGCTCTAGATGAAATTTTCAAACACTGGGTACCTCAAATTAAACTTCTGGGCCAGCAACCTAAAAAACAACCTTCAAGACAAATCAGGAGCATAAATGACTTGTACAGCTTGGCCCCAAACCAAAGCCTTCGTTTCTCGGCGGAAGATGTTCGGCCACACCACCGGTGGGGCTCGGGAGGATGCTGGAATTTTGGTAACTCGGGCAGGTGGATTTGTTTCCCTTTACTTCCAGCCTTCCCACATCTCCTGGCCACAGAGCCTCAATTCTTTGAGGTCTCTTTGGGCAAAGATTTCCTACTAAGCCTAACGCTTCTGATCTGCAGTCGTCCCGTGGAATCCGGTAGAATTACTCCCTTGCGTGCAGAGCTCAGCGGGACACGTTCACCGGACTGGACACCATGAGATCTCAGCGCCCTGCGAATCTTGGCTGCACGCACCCCGATACACACACACACCACACACACACACTCCCTCCCCCCTTTTCCTCCAGGGTTCTTATTCTGTATTTACTCACTCACTCCAAAGATCTCGCTTGCCTTTGCCCTTCTAAACATAAACCACATACGCGTAAAAAAATAATAATAAAAAAAAAATCAAACCCCATTATTTCTGCCACTTTAACCTTTTTCCTCCTTGATTTATTCTGAATAATAAAGCACACTACAAAGTTCCTGCAAAGTTTGTTTTTTTTTTTTTTTTCAAAAAAATAAGTGGAGTTCATCCAGCAGAAATTGCAGTGACCCCTGCAGAGCCATTACTGATCACACTGACCAAGCCAATACCTTTCCGCCTGCGCAATTACACTCCTATTGCGATTTACATTATTGAGAGAGAACGCGGATTGAGAACGTGCATTTTGTTTGCTCTTACGTTTCCTAAATTATTTATTCTCCTCGCCCCCCTCAACTTAACGAAATAAACATTTTTAAGGTCCTAATTCTGGTCTGACATGTGGATTCACAAGGGATCTGCATCTATTTACTGCCATGTATATAAATTAATTCGCTCAGGAAGGTTTGCTACGGGAATGAATAATGCATGGCAGAAGTGCCAGCTCACACACTGATTACATAAAAATCCTGCCAGTGATTTGCTGCTACCAAGGAAGCTTTCATTTCACCTCCTCCTCTGATTTACAGTTGTTTAACCTTTAATTGTTGTACAAAATGAGGGTAAACTGACGCTTAAATTAGTATCTAATAACTTAGAACATCCCTCCCACCAAAGCGGGCGGCCAGGGAAGCGGGGCCGACGGGAGCAGGGCAGGTTACGCAGCCGCTGCGTGGCCATCACCCTGCCTCTGGGCTGCTCCAGCACGGGGCTTTGCTGCGGCTCTTTTACCTCCTGGGGGCCAAGACCTTTCGCCGTGCCTTCCCCCCCAGAAGGTGAAGTCCCGGTGTCACAAGCTGATGCGATCTGGTTTGGTGTCGAGGGGAGATGTCACCCCGCAACCGGGGGACACGACGGACTCCGGCCGAGCACCAGAGGACGGGGTCACACTGAAGGACCGCGGTCCTGCCCTGCAAACCTTCCCACTCTAGACCTAAAAACTGAGCTTATGGCTCTGGCAGTGTTAAAGCTCAGCCACAGGACACACTTTTTTATTTGCATTGCATGTTAGACCCCACAATACCTGTTTCCCTCACAAGCGATCGTATGCAGCAGGAAGGGGGGATAAAAAGAAAAAACAAACCAAAAAAACCCTTTAAAAGCCTTCGGCATTACATTTTCCAGTTTTACAGGGGCATGCTGCATTTGCACAACCAAAGAGGTGAGAAACAAGCACTTTGGACTAAAGGCTTGCTTTAACAGCCCGCTGCAACTCCCGCTCCCCTCCCAGCTCAGCAGACGTGCAGTACCAGCTCCACGGGCTGAAAAGCGGCAGCGCGGGGTTGCATTCAGAGAGGGCACTGCAGAATACAGGCATCGAGTCACATGGCTATCAAACTTCAGGGAGTTATCACCTCCCCAGCATCGAACCAGAGAATTGTTTGGGTTGGCAAAGCCCTTTAAGCTCCCCCACCCCAGCCATTCCCCTCCCCCTGCCATCACACC
>NW_009259041.1:479147-559377 GCF_000687185.1 Egretta garzetta | reverse complement strand
GCACAGGGGCACGCTCCCTGCCCTGCTCCTGCTGGCCACACCACTCCTGATCCAAGCCAGGATGCCACTGGCCCTCTTGGCCACCTGGGCACCCTGCTGGCTCGTATTCAGCCGCCTGTCGACCAACACCCCCAGGCCCCCAGAGTCCTGAGCAACTTGCAAACTGCCTCAAGTGTTCAGATGTTTGGCTGGGCTGAATGGATCCTCCTGCCATTTGGGGGGTTTGAGGACAGCTAAAATTTCAGATGAACAGGAAGGTATCGACTGAGCTCTGAGGCTTTTGAAAACACTATTTTACGGCATTTTATTTAAATGGCTTCAAAAACAAAGAGGGGAGTGGAATTTGGACACGGTGAAAGCCCGGCAGAGGGCACAAAATATTATTCCAGGCTCGTGCTGTTTTGCTGCGAAGCCCCCCACGCTGCTCCCACCAGCTCTGCCATCCCAGACCCTTCGGCTTTAGTTACGGTGGTGGCATCAGGTAAGGATCCCCTCTGGGAGCACAGAACTGGAATCCAGCAAGGCTGAGCCGAGGCTTCAATAAAACTGTCGAGGGAAGCAGAGCCGCTGCGGGCCAGCAGCCGAGCGCTGCCGAGGGAGGAACCCCCTACAAGTCTATTAGCCAAATACATGGGAGAGAAATAAAAGCACTCAACGAACAAAACCCTCGCAGACAAAGCGGTGCGAAGAAGAAAGCAACCCTCTGATAATGAGGCCCGGGGAATGAATGAACCCACCGAAGGCTCCATCTCCTGATGTCAGCACAACACGCGGGGAGATGCTGCCCGGGAGGACAAGGCACGCATGTGCTGAACGGGAACTTTATCTAAGGTTTGGTCTCTGATGTTGGGCTTAATTCTCAACATCCTCTAGTTTGCACGACTATTTCTGCAGAGCAACGATAAGGACCACAAAGAGACCTGAAGAGAGAGCTCATTTACCCGGAGACAGCGAACCGCAAAGCTGTAATTGTACAATCACGCTGCTGCACCGCTGCTGGCACAACAAATCCACGCAGGCACTCCGAGCAAGCACCTCTTCCTCGGTGTAGCTTACACTGCTTTCAACATTGCATAATTAAGCCGTATAACGATATACGCCCAAAATACCACAATTATTTTGGTACACCCGAAGAGCCACGCGGCTCCAGCCGGTTTCCCACGGAGAGTGCCTTCAGGAGGCAAAAATCCACTGCAACATCACCCACTTTCGGCAGGCGTGGGGTCAGTCTGATCCCGGAGAGTTACACGTTCAGCCGACCTCCTCCCCATGAGGAGCAGCACCTTCATCCCACGTGGCCTCTGTAACCGCCCCAGCCGCCGCGCGTCCTCCGCTCCAGCCCCCGCTGCAGCCAGAGCTGCTCACGCCGTACCTGGATCCCTGCTCCTTCGGGGACCGTTATCTTCCACACGCAGTTGAGGCTGTTCAGGTACGGCTCGGGGAAGCCAGGGGACAGGATGGTTCCTTTACGTTCGGTCAAATTTCCACCACAGGGCACTGAAATAAGCAAAGCAATGCTTGAACATGGAAGGACTTGGCTTTATACTAAAACATCCTCTTTAAAACACCAAAAAAAAGCAAGCGGAATTGGCCGATGAGTTAAGGATGAGATCGGTATGAACAATCCCCTTTTCAGCAGATCTCTCCTATAATTTCTAACAGGGGCAGCATGGTCCGTGGGTGCGGGGAACGCTGGCTGCATCAGCCCACAAGACTGGTTCTTTAGGAACTGCTCGCCTCCCCAGAAGGTGAAAGCAGCTTTCAGACAGATCTCATTTCTTCCAGCTTCTGCCCCAGGTCCTGCAACTGAGTACTGGATCAAAAGGTCCCTTCCCTGACATTTGGGGTTAACTTGTTCATGAGCAGGCCTGGCTTTTGCACCCAAGAGGCATGAAATAGTTCTTCTGTTTTGTTGGTGTTTTGGTTTTGTTGTTGTTCGCTGGGGTCTTTTTTTAACCATCCCAAAGGATGTCCCCGAACCCAAAGACACCTACCCACACAGGTGGGCACCGAGACGTTCCACTGCGCCAGCGCCCCGGGCATGGTGAGGCACTCGATGCTGCGGGAGCCCTGCAGCGCGTACCCGGCGCTGCACTCGAACCGCACCACCGCTCCCACCGCGAAATCGCTGCCCAGCCGCCGGCCGTAGCGAGGCTCCGGCACCGAGCTGCACTGGGTGGCACTGGTCCGAGGAACCGCTGCAGACAGGAGAAACCAGCAGGTTGCAAAGCAAAACCCAAACAAAATAAACTGTGGTTAGAGCAAACATTTTGGAAATATTACGTGCCAAATTCAAGATCCATAAAAACCAACACAGGAATCCGATTACACCTAAAACCCGAAGAGTGAACCCAAACATCACCATCGAAAAGAAAAAGAAAGAACATTTCATTCCAACGTCTGTCAATTCAAGCGATACTTGAAATAAAAGCAGCTAGGACACGACAGAACCACGCGTGCTTTCTGAGACGCGACTGGTTGCCTTCAGAAAATTTATCATCACATCAGAAAGGTCATCTCTAAATAGGGAAACCAAGGCACTCAGCAATGACTTCCCAAAAAGCTGGTTTGCCACAAAATGCTAGAGCCTCAGCAGAAAACCTCTGAGGCTTCTCAGCTCACTCAGCCTCACTGCTGTAAAGGACAGCAATTTTAAACGATCTTCTTCATGGTGAGAAAGGTAAGAGAAAGAAAAGGGGAATTTAAGTTGTGATGCTGCATCACCAGCTGTCGACATTGCCCGCATTCCTGTTCAGGGCTGGAAACAACAGTCAAAGAAAGAAATGGGGAGTCTGACAGATAGGCGAGGGGAAAAACAAGTCAAAGAAACGGCTGTTGCTGAGGAAGAAATCAATTTATATTTTTCTCTGAGTTGCTTTACAATTTGTTAGTGTTTAACACCTGAATGGCTGGAAGGGGGGGAAACATGAAGACTGTGAGCCCCTTAGCAGTGTTGTTGGATCTTAATTTGACTCAGATGGGTGAACGTCAAACCCGCTGTCAAAGGCATCAGCAAGAAGCTGGGGTCTGGGGTCTGGGCAGGGGGACGGGGGGCAGAAAGGAGCCACTTAGGAGGCTGCACTATGGGCAAATCCAAGACAGCCAAAATACTCATGGATCCGTACCCACAATACTCATGGATCTGTGCCCAATATACTCATGGATCTGTACCCATAATACTCATGGATCTGTACCCAAAATACTCATGGATCTGTACCCAAAATACTGTTGGATCTGTACCCACAATACCCATGGATCTGTGCCTAAAATACTCATGGGTCTGTGCCCAAAATACTCATGGATTGGTGCTCACAATACTCATGGATTGGTGCCCAAAATACTCATGGATTGGTGCTCACAATACTCATGGATTGGTGCCCAAAATACTCATGGATCGGTGCTCACAATACTCATGGATCGGTGCCCAAAATACTCATGGATCGGTGCCCACAAAACTCATGGATCTCAGATGACCCCAGCTCAGCCTTTCGTGACAGCCCAGCGTGGGCTTGGCCTCTCTCCAAACCATCGCGGCTGAGTGCTTGACCCTGCAGCTCCGCTCTCCGGGCCAGGCTGCTTCAGGCTGCCCCCTCGGGGGGGACCTGGCCCGCACCGACCCCTGGATGGGGGAGGCTTTGGGAGAGCCGGCTCCTCGCCTGTGTGCAAACAAGAATACAGGCCACTACAGCCTGGCCGGGCAGATCAAAACCAGGGCTGCCTCTTCCTTCTGCTCTTGCTTCCCATGCAGGAATCACTGTGTGTGCAGCTCAGAACCGGCACGCGGGAAGGAGGAGGGAATTTTACCAATTTAATCGAAACCTCTGCTTTGCTGAAATCTTTAAAGATTACCATCAGAACGATGGTTGTTTTACAAAAATCAGGCAGAAATTCAAGAGACTGGATCTCTTGATACTAGAAAATCCAAACCGTGCTTCACTTCGCCCCCGGAGAAGGCACAGGTTGCCCCTGCTGTCTGCCCCCACCTTACAGCAACGTGCGTGGAAGAGCCTGGCTGAACCACGGGTAACTACGCAGAGCACATGGGGGAGAAAGCCCTTCTGTTCTCCCACTGTTCTGTGCATCACTTTCTATTTACTACTTTAAATCTGTAAGCGGGACTCGCCCCGTGCAATGCAAGCTGTTACTGAAAGGATCAAGGGGCAAAAGTTTGACAGCAGGAGACCTGAGCCCATGGCACGCAGAGAGGGAGGATTTTACAGAGCTGCCAGACAAGCGCTCGGCTGCTTACACTGAGAAAGGTGCTAAAACGCCAGGGAGAAATTGCTTGGGTATAAATCTCAAGAACTCACTGTGTACTCAGGGCATGATTCAATGAGGTGCTTCGGATACTAATCCCGGGATGCGCAAGGGCTGAGGCTGCGTGAAAAGGGAGGGTCTGAACACAAAGGACCCGCAGGAGCCAGACAGCCCGGCCAGCTCACTGCTCCCCAAATCATCTCAACCTGCTGCCATGTTTCCCGTTCAGACAGAAAGTGTGCAAGGACCCACAGACGCCAAAAGCAGCTCAGGACACCTCAAGACATCGCTGTCCTCGTGAGCATTATTTTTGGGACTGACCCGAGGACATCTCCAGAACACAACTGCACTCACCTTGGTAGACAAAATGAAAACCTTTGGCTGTAGATTGACCCTTGGAACTGAATTTGATGAGAATCTGGTTGGTGGTAGCTAAGGGCAATGATTCACCTAGGTGAGGAGAAAGAGGTAAAACAGGAGAGAGAGAGATTACAGGTTTGCTACACAAGTGGGCTGCCCCCAGCAAGGCTGTATTTTGAGCTTGCTTTTCCCCACAGCAGCAGGGACACGCTCCCCACCTGTATGAGAGCCCGAGAGGGAGCTGAGGAGCCGGGAGTGCTGGTTGGGGCCATCGTGGACTTCAATGACGTCGTTCAGCGCGGTCTGGAAGAAGGCGAACTGCCCGAAGACCACTGCGAAGAGAGGGAGCAGCCGTCGGGGCGGGCGGCGGGAGGAGCGGCGCTGCCGTCCCCGCGCAGCCGGGGCATTTCAGCTGCTTTCGTTCCAGGAGCTTGGCAAAGATAAGAAGGCCCTGACTGACAGCCCTGGAAGATGGGAGCCCTTTATTTATCCACAAAGTAGGCATAACAGAAGCAGCAACCAGCCTCCCCCGTGTTCACTTGCCAGGACGCTTTAACACTGATTCATAGGCCGAAAGGGATTATTTTATGAATCATCCCATTTGCCTGCCTACAGAACACAAGGTGTATAATTTCACCAACTGGTAATTATTATTTATTATTTGTATTGAACCTCTGTCATGAAGCGGGCTCCGGTTGGGTTAGGTGGTGTACAAAACCCGAACAAAACAACGATCCCTGTCCTGAAGAACTGAATTGCTGGGCTGAACCCCTCTGGTCAGGGAGGACCACTGCTAGGGAGCGAGGATGCTCGCGAGTTTATGCACAGTCCGTCCTGAGCCCGTCTCCAGAGGCTGCTAACGAGGGCGCCGTGCGGCGCTCGGGGTCCTACTGTGTACAACGGAAAGGCACCTAGGAGCAGGCAGAGTTATAAAAGGGAGAAATAATGAGAGGATCAGAGCTTTTTTTTTTTTTTTAGCTAGAGCAAAGAGACTTCAGTTACTTATCCTTATTTTTCAGACCATAGCAACAGGTTTTTTCCTCCCAAATCTCCACTTAGATTTTTTTCCTCCCCTTTGTCTCCTCTCCCGGCTTTGCATTTTCAAGTTGTAAGTGCCCAGTTGCAGATTCACAAGCTGAGAGGCCTCTTGCTGTGAAATTCATCATCCGCCGAGCTACAACATTTGTTTCCTGCACATTCAGGTTTCCAGCACAGCTTTGATGCTGGGATCACTGAAAAAGTGGCGACCGCGCACCCCGATGCCTGCTGTACGCCGAACGCGAGAAGCGAAGGAGATGGGAAACACGTAACGCTCGCTAATGCTTGTCCTGCTTGCTTTTAATGAAGCTCCTGAAAGGCAGCAGGCGGAGAAGAGAAACGAATTTAGCTGTCGTCCTACTGTAGGCAAAAGTTAGACTCGCAGATCAAGACTGCCTAGCCCTCTGGTTATTGGGTTTAAGACAGCATCCAGGACTGCCATAGTAAAACGGGTTAGGAGGTGTAAGAGAACAGCACAGCAATCCATCCGCGAGAGGCAGGAACCCGGCTGTAGCCTACAGGCACACAGGTGGAAGGGCAAATCGAGTCTCCTCGGTTCAAGAAAGATGAGGAACTCCTGGAGAGAGTCCAGAGGAGGGCAACAAGGATGATGAGGGGACTGGAGCATCTCCCCTACGAGGAAAGGCTGAGGGAGCTGGGCTTGTTCAGCCTGGAGAAGAGAAGGCTGAGAGGGGACCTCATCAACACCTACAAATATCTCAAGGGTGGAACTCATGAGGCCGGAGCCAGACTCTTCTCAGTGGTGCCCAGTGCCAGGACAAGGGGCAATGGGCACAAACTGAAGCAGAAGAGGTTCCAGTTGAAGATGAGGAAGAACTTCTTGACTTTGAGGGTGCCCGAGCCCTGGCCCAGGCTGCCCAGGGGGGCTGTGGAGTCTCCTTCTCTGGAGATATTCAACCCCCGCCTGGACGCTGTCCTGTGCCCCCTGCTCTGGGTGAGCCTGCTTGAGAAGAGGGGTGGCACTGGGTGAGCTCCTGAGGGTCCTTCCAACCCCTCCCATTCTGGGATTCTGTGAGTGGAAGGAGCCCGTAACTGATGTCCATATGTGGTATCCTTGTGTCACACCTTGCTACCTTGGCATGGAAACCACAAACAACTGGAAAGACCATAGGGACCGAACAGATCGATATAATGTGTTGAGAAGCAGTATCAAATAAAAGAATTTAGAGACCTTCACCCACCAGGGCTGCCAGCACAAGCTCTCTTTAAGATCTTCAACTTCCCTTCAAACAAGAAACTATGTTAACTGGTACTAATGTCCAGGCAGCTGCCTCAAAGGTCTCTGGAACATCCATCATTCTTGTGTTCAAGTTCTGACCAAAATCAAGCAGCACCAGACTCTATAAAAAGAACGCTGGTCTGTTTAAATGTGTCTGGTTTTTGTTGGATCTAGTTTTACAATTTAATTTACATGTTATTTAAAAATAAAAAATAAATCGTAAATACCAGAGCTGCACGTCTACCAAACTCTACATTTGCGTGCTTCTCCACGCAGACAGATTATTTAGCACCACGGTTAGCATGTCTTTATGGAAAATACATGTTGTACTCTCGGAGGCCCTGCGAGGCTGCCACTAGCATTAATCACCGTGAATTATTTTTTGCTGATTTTTCAACTCCGCATGACTGGATATAGTGCAGGAGGCTGTAGCGAGGTGGGGGTCAGCCTCTTCTCCCTGGTAACGGGTGATGAGACAAGGGAAATGGTCTGAAGTTGCACCAGGGCAGGTCTAAGTTGGACATTAGGAAAAATTTCTTCCCCGAAAGGGCTGTCAGGCTCTGGAAGGGGCTGCCCAGGGAGGTGGTTGAGTCCCCATCCCTGGGGGGATTTAGAAGAAGGGTAGATGAGGTGCTTAGGGCCAGGGTTTAGTGGTGGGATGGCAGGGGTAGGGGAACTGTTGGCCTTGATGATCTTAAAGGGCTTTTCCAACCTAAATGATTTTGTGATTCTATTCTACGATTCTATGAACTGGAAGGGGAATGTCAAGATAGTGGGTTGTGTTAGATTTGGGGTTTTTGTCACCTCATTTTTGATAGATTGGGAAATTCAGAAAACTCCCATCATGCCTTACTGACTACAGCAAAGTATAACTAGCATCCAACAGTGCCGACCTCCCTGATTCCCAACTGCATATGCATTTATTCTACTGCTTTGTTCAAACAAAAAACCCCAAACCAGAGTTGCACAGGCAGTAGGACAGATTTTCAAAACCTGTCCAAAAACGCTACCGTAGTCCTTCGGCACAACGATGAAGTACAAGCAGACTTGTCCGCTGGTGTAGTTCTGGGGGTAATTTGGAGAGAGGACAATGCCGTCCGAGCCTGTGTACTGACCGCCGCAGGGCGCTGTAAGAGAAAGTCAAGAAGAGGTCACCGAGTGTACCCTTAGCAGAGCCTGCCTTGGACACCAGCCTTTTCCCGCTGCTCCGAGATCCGCCCCTGCCCACGCGCCGTCACGCTGTGCGACGTCGGCTGCCCCCGGCCACCGCCGATTCCATGCTTCAGGCGTTGCAGCTCTCGCTGCAAGTTCTTATTAAGAAGAGTAAGGCTGATCCTAAGCTGAGTTCATGCCTGCTTCACATTTAGTTACCCCTTAGCCTTGCCATGGTCTTGATAATGGCTGTGGTGGTGTAGCCCAACGTGTGCTTTGCATGGCTCTCCACCCCAGCCTACAGCTCAGGACCTGACAGAATGAGCTCCTACTCTTTTTGCCCTTCCTCAGCAGCAGGAGCCTGGCTCCCAGGAACGGCGCCCTCCCCACCAGCGCCTTTCCGAGTCAGAGATTTCATTCTTCCAGCCACCACAGACTGACACCTACCTCTCGATTCACTTCTCCAATTAAGAAGGTCTGACTGCAAACCCATCATTTAAATCATTTTCTCATTAAGCCAGAAAACAACACAAAAACCCCACAGAGCCCCTAAGAAAAAATTGCCTTCTGTTTTCTCGGCAAACTCTGACCCTGCTCAGGAAAGCACGTGCTCCGGGGTTTCGATTAGCAGGGACCAGGTTAAGCAAACATTGAAGCGGCTGCCTGAGTCCTGCCCTGCACCAGGGCTCAGGCTTTGTCATGCACAGAATCTCTTCTGCCCGGTTTTCTCGGCCTCTCAGAAGATGGCTCAAGAAAATTCATGTAAGTTAGCTCCTCCTGACCCGAGGGCGTTAAAAAAAATGAAAAATTATGAAACACTGAGAAAAAAACCCCACCTCTGCCTCCTTGCAAGCAGTGCTCTGCAAATGTAGCATCAAGCTTTGCATTAGAATAAACTGCTGAAGTACCTGGTGATAGGCAGATCCATCCTTCCCTGCTCACCTCTCCCCTTGGGCCTTACCTGTACAGGTAGGTCGAGGTTTGTTCCACGTGGGTTTTCCGTCCCCTCCCATTATGCAGGTCAGCGTGGAGACCCCCTCAATGTCGTACCCTCCGTCGCAGTAGTAGGTAATCGTAGATCCCAGCTTCAGATCCGTACCCACTCGTGTGCCATTCTTAATTGACCCAGGGTCGAAGCAGGACTCCCGGGGATTTTCTGCAAGAGAGAATTGCCAAGATCTTTACTGGTCTGATACAGCTATTCCAACATTTTGGTCAATGGTGTGGTTTTTGGCTTTTCTCATCTGGGATTCTCACTTAAGCATCTTGTAAAGACTATTACCATTTGCAGGGTTCAGACTGCAAGCATTCTCTCATGCTGCTGAATCTGAGGAATTACATGGGGCGGCTTCTGGCCCAGACCACTCTCCGATGCTCAGCTCCAGCACCAGTATACTGGAAGAAGGAAGGCGTCACTTCACGCCCATTTACTGGTACCCAAATCCAATCGACGAGGCAAAGCTTTAGCTACCTACACTCGCTCTCCTTTCCTGCACAGGGGACGGGCTGCAAGGAACGCGGCAAACCAGGGCACATCGACGCAGACTGAACACGCAACGTATTTCAGATGTGCTACATCTGCTCCCATTATCTCCTCGGCACCTATCATCCCCGTCTCTAAGAGCTGTCTGCTCTCACCATGGAAATACGCAGAGCCATGTGCTCGCTGGTTGACTCTCCAGATGTGTAGCATGGCTGCAATTATGGCAAAATGATTACAAGCAGTTAAGACAAAATGAAGACATTTTTCTCTCTGTTCACTATGCCCTGCAGAGTTAAAAACCCCATTTACATATGAAAATTCCAGTAAAGACTACAGAGCTGTCAGGGCTCAGATATTTCTTTCCTTCTTCTTCTGAGGGCTTTTTTCTTTTTTTTCTTCTTTTTTTTTTTTTTCCTGCATGAAATATAATTAGAGGCTTTGATTAATCCTGCTCTTTTGTCATTTGGAAATTGCTCATTAAAGATGAGGGCTTTTCTGAGAGCACTGGGTCTGTGAACAATTATAATGTGTTTAAGCATTAAATCACGGGCTTTTAGTATTTGGGGAAGGGGTGGAGGGAAAAAGTAGAAAACAGTAAAGCCCCCAGATCTTGCTTTTGTTTCCTTGTTTGCAGTGAAAAACAGGATTAGTTTTATGGTTTCCTTCACACAACAGCTGTACCACCAGCTAGCGACCCAGGTAAACAGAGCGCGAAAGGACGTGCAACGTTTCTGCCAGGAACAGCTGCCCTGAAATCCAGAAGCGAGGCCGCCGGTTTTTCCTAGAACACCAGTTCCCCATTTTGGGAGCCACAGACCCACCAACCCTCAACGCTCCTCCCAGACCATCACACGCTTGTATCGTCAAACATTAAGTCACGAAGCCCTGGGTTCTTCTCTGCGTTAATCGTGTCTTGCTGCACAAACTTTGGACACGCCGCTTCTCTTCTGAGCAACCCTGCTCCCCAACCAAGTAACACGATGTTCCAGTCGATCTGATCCTGGGAACAGACACACACGGCCCTAGAAGCATAAACACCGCAGCATTCAAAAGAGAGCTTTGATGCTTAGAAGATGACGGAGAAGACTGGCGATCTAAGACAAAAGAAGTCAACAATTATTTTTACCCTGCTATTCCCTGCGTGTGATCTGACGGTGGGTCCTGCTGAGACGCCAGCTAGGCGCAATCGAGAAATCTTGATTATCTTGGTCAAAACCAAAAAGCTTGTTTCAGTCACAGCACTGGAAAGCAAAAACAAGTCCTTGGCTCTCTGGTCAGCTCAGATGAACGTGTTCCCTTCTCAGTCATCCTTACGCTTGTGCGACACCAGCCGTAGTTGGAGAAGCGAGCCTTTACCCCTGCTGCGAGTCAACGGAATATTCCTGTCCAGACTGATCATCCCAGACTGGTCATCCCAGTCCACAGGGGTGACGAGTTGCTTCTGGGCATCAGTCAACCACAGCCCTGAAGATATGCAGTGCAGTTGCATGGCCAGAGTCCACTGCAGCACCCAAGCCATTGGCAAGTGTTAATGCTTCATCTAGTTTTCCAAAACATTTTTTCACTCCACAAGCCTTTATTTCTCTGAATTGCTAATATTCACTTTCATACCCTTTCATACAAAAGCTGCACCCAACGGCTTCCTTCTGACCACTTTGTGCCTCTCGTTATTTCGAACGGCCTCGCTGCCTTTCATCTAACAAGCTGATGTGGCTTCAGCCTGTCAGTCAGGCTCCCACCCGGATGTCAGACGTCTCAGCCATGTGCTTGATCTCACCCTCTGCTCTTGCTTTGAAAAATCGTGACATTCCGCACGCCGGCCCCTCTGCAGACTGCTGAAAAAAGGGCGCTGGCTGATTGCTGAGCAGCAGCCCCGCTGCTTTCCTTGTGTTTTCCTTGCTCTTAAGCGCTTCTCTGCTCCCTGGAGGGCCCGTGCCTTCAGGGACACCACTCAACTTAGGCGAGGCTGCGTCCTGCAACACGCATCCTACGCACGTCTCCAGCTGAAGGCTCCTCTGCAGATGCACTGCCCCGATGATCCGCACCAGTAGGCTACAAAGGGAGGCAGGAGCTCAACTTGAAGGAAGTATTTGGTTGCGTGGTGACAGCAAAAGACTTGTAGAGGAATGTGGGAAAGCCACAGCTTTCCCAGCCTTTGATTTATTGGGCTATGAAGTGAGTACGGCACAGCTTGCCCATTTAGAATTAACGTTTTATTTTCACTCAGACACTTCAGAAATTGAGGACTTCACCCTGATGTCCCAATTAACATGGATTCAGGCTGCCAAATGCTTAGAAAAGAGTCAAGACAAAAATGCCATGAGAACTGGCTCATTAGTCCACAGAACGCAGAAATTTCCTGTGCTTCCCCTCTCCTTTCCCAAGGAAAACTCAAAGCCTCCACGAGCTCCTAAGCCGGGAGGTCAGGCTTGCATCTGCATGTTCGGGAACAGCTCCACCAGAGAGCGGCTGCCCACCCAGTGCCTCGTGAACTCCGCGTCTGTGAACGTGTGCAAGCCTTTATCAAGGGCTAAGCTTTAAAGCAACACCAGGAAAAAACATGTAGAAGACTTTGTCTTCCACAACAGCCACCATATACTGAAGACAGGACAAATCACATCAGGATCTTGCAGACCAGGGGCAGCCTTGGCCTCCCGAGCAGCTTGGCTGCTGCCAGCCCAGCTCTCCAGGAGCCCAGCATCCTCCAACGCATCCCGGTAAATGGATGACCTTTCCCAGAGGACGGATCTGTTTTTTCAAAGCACAGGTTGAGCGTCATCTCCTATTTCTGACCACTTTAACAGCAAACGGTGCTGGATGTTGTTAACGAGCTCGCCTTGCAACAGATTTCACAGAGCAGTGTTTCTGTGGGGAATTTCCACCTTAAATAACCCGTAAGTAATGCTGAATATATGTTTATAAGCTCAGGATAGGCAAAACAGTTCTGGGGAAATTGTAACGGATTTGAATTACGGCTTGGGGTTCGGGGTTTTTTTTCTTTTTCATTCCTGTGGAAGGGTGAGAAGTAATCAGTTTTGCTTCATTTGCTTTCAATTTCACGCCTCTTCACTTCTGGCCCACAACAGAAACGGGAAGCATGAGAAAACCTCCCGCTTTGGAGCATCCGACCTGGGAACGCCATCCTGCCCTGGGCCCCAAGCGGGAGGAGCCAAAGCCACGCATGCCCCTCGGGTCCCCATCGGCACCCACCCACCGGCGTAAGCTGCTCGGAAGGAGGCAGCGACTGATGGAGCCTGAGCCGCTCGGGGCCCACGGCAACAGGTCCCCGACACCCAAAATATGGGGAGGGGCAGGGAATAATTTGGGAAAAGCTCTCCAAACGACTAGCCTGCCCTTTGCGTTACTAACAAAGTGTGGTTCCAATTTAAAAGTATCGGTCTATGAATAGGTAAAATGTAGCTTAATAAATCTGCAGTTTGCGAGATACTGCAATGTAAACTAATTATTGGAATCCAGTTGATTTCCCAATGAGAAAAGATAACCTTCACTTCAGAGATTCATCCCGGGCCAAATTTAAAAGAGTCTCTGGTAGCGTTCTCTGCCAGCGGCAGCTTAATGGAAGACCCTCATGCCAAGGGGTCTTTTAAATTGACTGGAAACAGGTCTTGAGGCTTACCCCGTGTTGCTGTGCAACCAGCAATCTCCCAGGCTTAACTAGGACACACAAATGCTGTCTTGGTTCAAACGGTAGAGATACAGAGTTAAAGCCCTTAGTTTTCTGTAGCTGAGGCACTTCAAAGAATTCTTAAGCAACAACTGGAACAAGAGATGAACTCCAGGTTTATTGTGAGCCATCTCTCTCCTGTGTTTAAGTTTTGTTTTGTAACCGTCTTTCCTATGTTGTAATCAAGAACTTACCCCCTTGCTTTGTTGGACTCATGCTGGTTGGGCTCAGGTGAACCTGCTCCGAAGACGGCGCGCTGCTGTCACCGAAATGCCAGCATTAGCTAAGCTGGCATTGCCAACGGGCACCTTGTTAAGGTTTATTATATCTTTGACAGACCTTGAACGGGACGCCCGAGCACAGCCTGAACCCGAAAATCTCCTCCCTACTGCCAAGTCATCCCAAGAATAAATTCCTCCCCAACTGAAATCCCCACCATTGCATTTAAGTTTCACCCGACCCTGTGAATCAATCCAAGGCGTTACGCAGGCGGAAAACCAAACCTCTGCCCATTCAAGCGTGCACAGGGAGAGTGCGCTTACGGTTTCTTTGCTGGTAACCTGAGTTTGCTTTTGCATCCCGCTGCACGGCCGAGAGGGCACCATGGGTGCAAAGCAAGAGATCGGAGCTCATCTATCGGAAACGCTGCCGGTGTGCTGTGTCAGCGCAGCTGAACGGGGAAACGGCCTGGCTGAAGATCTGCCCTCCAACACCTCCCATGGCATTGCTGCGTTCCCGCTTCGCTCTCACTGCCATGCTCTATGCAAAAACTGGCATAAATAAAAGCCAAATCCATTCTTCTCTCTCTGTTTTCCCCACTCCTCCCGGCCCCAGAGGACAGCTTTCTCCTGAAGAGCCATTGCCCCCAAAACAATTCCGAAGGAAGCGCTGTGGCTGTTTGAAATTCAGCCGATGCCGCGTAGCTGCAGGCCAGCGACAGAGTCCCAGTCCCAGGGAAGATTCCTGAGTTCAAGGAGGGACTGACAGATGGCTGCTTGGGCTTTTTTTCCCCAAACATTACCAAAAGAGGACTACAAAGCCCCCAGTAATTAACAGTATTTCACACACAGCTGGCGTCGGTGATCTATGGCATCCAGGGAGGTAGGGGCAGGAGCCGGTGGCTGGGAGAAGGCGGCGTCTTTAACTGTACTTGGGATTCCACACTGGCAAGGAGCTGAGCTCGGTGTTTGATTTCCTTTCCCCCTCCTGCATTTCTTTTCTTCCTCCTTTGACTCCCCAAAGTTCTATTTTTTTGCCGCTTCTCAGACTTGAATCCCAGGTTCCTTTTAAAGTGTGGGGAAATTAATGAGCAAACTTAAAGCCTCATTCTTTTCTCCCAGCAGTTTGGCTTTGTGGGAAGAACGTAGGCGCGATTAACGCTGGAGGAGAAAAACGCATCGCCCAACCACCCTAATTTAATGAGATTTCATTTGTCAACTACTTTGTGGCTGCCCAAAAAGAAAGGGGAAAAGAAGAAAACCCCAAGACTTTTAATTCCCAGTAAAATGAATTCTAACGAGAGCAGAAAACTTTTAATCTCTTGAATCTTAAGCAGCGCTGATTGTCTTTGCCTCCCTATTTCCTAACTTCACTAGGGGGAAACTCATCTGTTCAGCATAACTAAGAGAAATTGCCACTTCACTATCATCTCCCCTCTGGCCAGGTAAATACAAAAGCAGGAACTGGAGACAGGCGATGGGAAGAGCGAGCTGCCCCAGCACCCCGAGGCGGCAGGACTGAAAACCCAGCAGCAGCCCATCCACTCTCTGTTCTTCCACCTACCCTACGCACAAACAAGGAACACGCGTTGCCAAAGCCTCCCTTTTCCCCCCCGTCTCCCAGAAGAGCAGTGCCACTTCTCAGCCTGTTCCACTGACACAGAGCTAAAAGCACCCAGGGAAGACGCTAACCACTGCCCCCGCCTCTCGCCACCAGAGCTGGAGCCACCAAAAGCTTTTCCTTCCACCTCAAGCAAGCAAGAAAAAAAACAAACCCCACAGCTCTAATAACAGATACCTGTGAACTGCTCTGTTCATTTTACTAATTATTAGTGAATTTAAGTGGATGCTTTAGAATCTGAAGTGAAGCAAAACGCACGTATTTCAGGAGAGCTCCACTGCCTCAAGAGAGCTGAGCATCCACCTCCGCGGTCCTTGCCTGCAGATACAGCCACCCAGTCATTTGGGATGCCCTTGAACGACAGCATCAAAAATTGTGACCGAGCCCCCATGTGTGTCTGCACCTCCTGTGCTTGGACAAAGCCACTCTTGCCTCTAAGAATAAATCTTAAATCCATGGCAATCTGGAGCATTCCTAATAACCCGTTCAGCGCTCTCTAGCACTCTGAAAGCTCAAATCTTCAATGAAGCGGCGCGTTCTGCTCACTAAAGAGAGGACAGGACTATTTAAATTCAGCGTGGAGCAAGAAAGATTATACAGAATACAGCGGGTGCATAAATATATATTTTCTGTGAATCTCCCTTGATTTTCTTTAAAGAATAAAAAAAAAAGTAAAACCTTTCTTCTCTGTCCATGAAAGCCCCACAGAAGCAGCCACACGTGACTGACCCTCAGCCACGTAACTACTTTTATACTGCTCTTACCTACCTTATGGACCCTGGCCCTCCTGCTAGCCTACAGGACCCCCTCTCTCCAACTCCCAATTTTCCCTCCTGCACCTCTCACTCAGCTTTGGCGGCAGCAGAGCCAACAGCAGGATCACTGCCTGAAGAGAGGTTTCCACAGTTTCTAGAGCTTCTCCCATTTGGTTCAGCTAGGAGGTTTAACCTGAGAGTAAGTGCAGGTAAAATCCCACGTATTTGCTGAGTCAGCTGGGCCAGGCGCCCCCTGGACAACTCTTACCTGTGTAGTCGATGACAAATCCGGTGTTGCTGACCGATGCATCGCTTCGGAAAGCAAGGAAGAGGCTGTTGCTGCTGCTCTCTATCCTCTCGGGTAGCTGGGAGCCGTAAAAGCTTCCGATCAGGGGGCTGAGTGAATCGGGGCCATCATAGATATGAAGGAAATCATAGCCAGGCTCCAAACTGAAGCTGCAAAGCCAAAGGAAGAGTGCTTGAAGGAACACCTTCCATGGCATTGCTGCGTTCCCGCTTCGCTCTCACTGCCATGCTCTATGCAAAAACTGGCATAAATAAAAGCCAAATCCATTCTTCTCTCTCTGTTTTCCCCACTCCTCCCGGCCCCAGAGGACAGCTTTCTCCTGAAGAGCCATTGCCCCCAAAACAATTCCGAAGGAAGCGCTGTGGCTGTTTGAAATTCAGCCGATGCCGCGTAGCTGCAGGCCAGCGACAGAGTCCCAGTCCCAGGGAAGATTCCTGAGTTCAAGGAGGGACTGACAGATGGCTGCTTGGGCTTTTTTTCCCCAAACATTACCAAAAGAGGACTACAAAGCCCCCAGTAATTAACAGTATTTCACACACAGCTGGCGTCGGTGATCTATGGCATCCAGGGAGGTAGGGGCAGGAGCCGGTGGCTGGGAGAAGGCGGCGTCTTTAACTGTACTTGGGATTCCACACTGGCAAGGAGCTGAGCTCGGTGTTTGATTTCCTTTCCCCCTCCTGCATTTCTTTTCTTCCTCCTTTGACTCCCCAAAGTTCTATTTTTTTGCCGCTTCTCAGACTTGAATCCCAGGTTCCTTTTAAAGTGTGGGGAAATTAATGAGCAAACTTAAAGCCTCATTCTTTTCTCCCAGCAGTTTGGCTTTGTGGGAAGAACGTAGGCGCGATTAACGCTGGAGGAGAAAAACGCATCGCCCAACCACCCTAATTTAATGAGATTTCATTTGTCAACTACTTTGTGGCTGCCCAAAAAGAAAGGGGAAAAGAAGAAAACCCCAAGACTTTTAATTCCCAGTAAAATGAATTCTAACGAGAGCAGAAAACTTTTAATCTCTTGAATCTTAAGCAGCGCTGATTGTCTTTGCCTCCCTATTTCCTAACTTCACTAGGGGGAAACTCATCTGTTCAGCATAACTAAGAGAAATTGCCACTTCACTATCATCTCCCCTCTGGCCAGGTAAATACAAAAGCAGGAACTGGAGACAGGCGATGGGAAGAGCGAGCTGCCCCAGCACCCCGAGGCGGCAGGACTGAAAACCCAGCAGCAGCCCATCCACTCTCTGTTCTTCCACCTACCCTACGCACAAACAAGGAACACGCGTTGCCAAAGCCTCCCTTTTCCCCCCCGTCTCCCAGAAGAGCAGTGCCACTTCTCAGCCTGTTCCACTGACACAGAGCTAAAAGCACCCAGGGAAGACGCTAACCACTGCCCCCGCCTCTCGCCACCAGAGCTGGAGCCACCAAAAGCTTTTCCTTCCACCTCAAGCAAGCAAGAAAAAAAACAAACCCCACAGCTCTAATAACAGATACCTGTGAACTGCTCTGTTCATTTTACTAATTATTAGTGAATTTAAGTGGATGCTTTAGAATCTGAAGTGAAGCAAAACGCACGTATTTCAGGAGAGCTCCACTGCCTCAAGAGAGCCGAGCATCCACCCACCAGGGCCTCGGGATGCCCTTGAACGACAGCATCAAAAATTGTGACCGAGCCCCCATGTGTGTCTGCACCTCCTGTGCTTGGACAAAGCCACTCTTGCCTCTAAGAATAAATCTTAAATCCATGGCAATCTGGAGCATTCCTAATAACCCGTTCAGCGCTCTCTAGCACTCTGAAAGCTCAAATCTTCAATGAAGCGGCGCGTTCTGCTCACTAAAGAGAGGACAGGACTATTTAAATTCAGCGTGGAGCAAGAAAGATTATACAGAATACAGCGGGTGCATAAATATATATTTTCTGTGAATCTCCCTTGATTTTCTTTAAAGAATAAAAAAAAAAGTAAAACCTTTCTTCTCTGTCCATGAAAGCCCCACAGAAGCAGCCACACGTGACTGACCCTCAGCCACGTAACTACTTTTATACTGCTCTTACCCTGGCCCTCCTGCTAGCCTACAGGACCCCCTCTCTCCAACTCCCAATTTTCCCTCCTGCACCTCTCACTCAGCTTTGGCGGCAGCAGAGCCAACAGCAGGATCACTGCCTGAAGAGAGGTTTCCACAGTTTCTAGAGCTTCTCCCATTTGGTTCAGCTAGGAGGTTTAACCTGAGAGTAAGTGCAGGTAAAATCCCACGTATTTGCTGAGTCAGCTGGGCCAGGCGCCCCCTGGACAACTCTTACCTGTGTAGTCGATGACAAATCCGGTGTTGCTGACCGATGCATCGCTTCGGAAAGCAAGGAAGAGGCTGTTGCTGCTGCTCTCTATCCTCTCGGGTAGCGGGGAGCCGTAAAAGCTTCCGATCAGGGGGCTGAGTGAATCGGGGCCATCATAGATATGAAGGAAATCATAGCCAGGCTCCAAACTGAAGCTGCAAAGCCAAAGGAAGAGTGCTTGAAGGATGACAGATGTGACAGGACAAGGGGTGATGGTTTTAAACTGAAGCAGGGGAGGTTTAGACTGGATCTAAGGAAGAAATTATTTCCAACAAGGGTGGTGAAACCCTGGCAGGGGTTGCCCAGAGAGGGGGTGGAGGCCTCATCCCTGGGAACATTCCAGGCCAGGTTGGACGGGGCTGTGAGCAACCTGATGTGGTTCAAGGTGTCCCTGCTCCTGCAGGGGGTTGGGCTGGGTGACCTCTGGGGGGTCCCTTCCAACCCAAAACATTCTATGATTCTGTGATTTTTCAAAATCGCAAGGGTTGGAAGGGACCTCGGGAGATCATCTAGTCCAACCGATGATTCTATGAGGATGCTACAGCAGCCCCTGGAGAACAGAGACCGTGGTCTTGATGGGCTGTACAGCTACAGAGCTGAGGGGCTGCTTCTGCCCCAAAACAGCTCCTCGGCTGAGCACAGGACATTTCCCTCTCCGTTCCGTATGTAAGGATTCAAGGACCGGTGCTACAGGCAAGAGCGCAAAAGCAAAAGCCAGTGCTGCTGCAGGGGCTTCCTATGCTGCACCAGTTCCATGCTTATGGTCTGTAAAACCCTGGGTCTATCAATGAGGAGCTGCAGCTGAAATACGTGCATCTCCCCCCAGATTAAGGCAACATCTGAGAACAGATTACCCAGGGCTACAGGCCAGTCCTACCCGGTTCGGTTTGGTTCAGAGAGGAAAGGACCCCGCCGCTGGTGTCCCCCACCCGTCCCCACCGGCAGCCACAGGAGCAGAACCAAGAGCTCTCGGGTACGTACGTATGAAATACCAGGGCAATGACATAATCGGGAGAGACGGTCAGCTTGGGGGGGGGGGCCCTGGGTGCGTGCGGGGACAAGCCCCCCCCTGCCGGTCCCGTCAAGATCCCTCCACAGGGAGCTGGAAGGCAAGCGAGCAAAGGCATGAGGCTCTGCCTTAGAGAAATGTAAAAACCAGTGGAGATGAGATGCGGGGAGGGGTGGCGGGGGAAGAGGGATGGATAGACAAGGGGCAGAGAGAGGCAGTTTGCAAGGCTGTCTGATAGCATGATATAGATTACAAGAGTTTGCGGCAGCCCTAGCAGCGATGAGGGCTCTGTTATTTCAGACAGGGTACAAACAGACAGAAACAGAGCTGTGGATACTATTGCAATCCTCGTAAGATAGATAAGTGAGCAACCAGGAGGAGGGAGAGATGCTTTATGCTTTCCTGTTGCATTTATTTACGCAACTCCTGGTCAAAGTCTGGGTGGTTGCTAAATAAGCGCAAACGTGTTGTCTGGGCCTAATGGCTTGTTCGTGTTTATTACAGTCACCAACACACTAAATGCCAAGCTGATTGAAAAATCCATCTTTACTTTTTTCAGGCTGAAAGTGCCTGCATATATTTCCACTGTGGGAAATACTCGTGATTGATTTAGTACTGTCAGCCTTTCTGCAGGCTTTTCACGAGGGTCGATGCTCAAAGATTCCCCCCGTTGCTCAGATCGATCCTCCCAGATTTGGGGTGGGGTGAGAGGGGAGCACAGTCTGCCTGAAACTCAAGCGTTTGACGACAACCAGCCTATAGCAACGCCAACACCCAGTAGGAAATGACCCAGCATGGGAGAGAACAAATCTTGGAAGGACCTTCCATGGAGGAGCAAGCGCACGTGTGCGTCTTGGGGGCTTTTATGAAGAATCTTCAGGTATCAGTTAAAATGTAATGGGGCTGTTCTATAAAGATGGCAGCAGAGATTAAACTGAAGACCCATCTCCAAGGCCCGAAAGCAACTTCTTCAATCAAGTCCAGTTGCAGGCTACTGTAGGCGCCGAGAACCATTATCCCTCTTGAATAGACAAGGGAATCACAGCACAGACAGTAAAGAGCTCAGCTGAAGGTCATGCACAAGTAACCTGGAAGAACCACAAGCATCTCTGTCTATTTACCTTAATCTTAACCTTTAGGGTGCGTTCCTCCTCCAGACTGTAAAGTCAGGGGAACATTCAGGAAGACACCAAAGTATACCGACTCATTTTTGGAAAGCCTAAGGGAGATGACTGTTCAACACCCGCTGATTGCTTTGAAAATCCCACCCATGGTCTCCAAAGGATTTAAACTAGAAACTGGTCCAAGCCATGGCTGTTTGGAGTTGGGTCAGGACGCAGACTTCAAATACCCCAACCCTCTGGGGGTTCTTTCAGCTGAGGTTCCAGTTCAGCCCACATTGTTTGGGGACTGCGGACGTTGTACAAATAAAGATGTGAAAATACATTTGAAATGCTAAATACAAACATGAAATCCAAGCCTTAAATTAAATCCCGTCTTCCAATTCAGCTCTAACTAGGCAGCCTGGTACACAGTTACTATTAAACTGGTATTATTGGGCCACTGATTATTCCTCCAAATCCTTTGTTGTGGAATAGAGAGAAGGAGCAAGACATTGCTTTCAGCTTTTTCCCAGAGCTTATGACTCCTAAAACAAGATTGCCAGGCTTCTGTTCAAGAAGGACCCAACACAATATCTCCAAGTCAAATTGGAGATGACCCACAGGAATTCATCTCACACCAAGATTAAGGCATCGGCTGCATTTCTCTGAAAAGGACAGAGCGCCCAGCTTCGGGTGCGAAAGAAAACTCAACAGGAGAGTGATGAGATGGGCATGACATGCAGCAATATGATTTAGTTATAGCTCCGGGAAGACTAAAAGGACTGTCTCTATCAGGCTGAAAGGGTGCCACACTAGATCATCACGATAGTCATTCAGAAACCAAGTCATCCTGCAGGGAGCATAAATCCTGCGCACGCTGTAGAATCTTCCGAGCTGGCATTAAATCAGATGTTAGGAACAGAATGAACTGTTTTTTCCTTGCTTAGGATAACCATGCATACACAGCAATGAAGGTTACAGGGTAAATAATTTGTGGCTAGCAAATTTGATGTTTATTGCTCTTATGTGCTTAGCATGACTATTTTTATGTGTTCATAAAAAAGAATCACTTTTATGAACTTCTTTTATTACTTTGTGAGCCCAAAGAAAATGTCAGATAGTTCTTTCTCCTGACAGAATTCGCCGACTCCTCATGCAGAAATTGTTCACCCGTGACCCCAATCCTCTCTACCAACCTGAGTTTCAAAGAAGCCTTTAATTTTGACTTATCAGGTTAAATATCATCACTTACATTGCAAGATGTGCTATGAGCTTCCAGCACGAACTAGGGTCTCGTTGTCCCAGACGCTCTGGGGATAAACCCAAAAGGCAGTTCTACGAGACAGCTACCCGAGACATATATACCCTGCCAGACCCCTCTTCAGACCAGGTGGGACTCACCCCCTTCAGGTACAGAAGTCTTGCAATGAAACAGGGCAGGGGACCAGTGTGACGGGAGGAGGGATGCGCGTCCATACCTATGCAGGAGGGAGGGTCTGGTTGCCAGAAAAATCTGTTCTCAATCTGCACACAAGTGATTTTGGCCTCCCCTTGCAGAGTGTATCCTGGATTACACTGGAAGACGACGGAGTCGCCTGCCTCTTTGCTGTCACCACTCCGGCTCCCATTCTGGGGAATTCCTGGGTCATTGCAGGAAGTGGCAGTAGAAACTGAAGAGTATTAAAAATATACATTTAGTATGCATAGTTATATTTAACACAGGCTTCCAGCACTGGCTGTCCTTAAGACTCTGTCCTTAAACAGGTACCCAAGCAATGACTTCATTCTTCATCTCTCCTACTCCGTATCCCTTAAAGTTGCCACATACACAAAAACTGGCTTTTACTTTGCACTGAGCATCTGCCACTCCAGCTGGTGAAGGCTCTGGGGACCGGCAAGTTCAAGTGCACTACACAGAGCACGAGTTTGATGTATAATTGTGCACATGCATGTTTACTTAATAAGTCCAGACAGGCACTGATCTTACATGGCATTTTTATAGAATTCCGTGTCAGACACAGGCTGCAAAATAAACTATTCCGCGAGCACTTTTCACTTCCCCTGAGTGGCAGAGCAATTTAGCCTTTAGCCCTGTGAAGCAGCAAGCCTGACCTTTTAGAAATGCACGTGTTTCCCTCCCAGTCTCGCGCCTGCGTCCCTTCGAGGCATGAGATGACCCCTTCAGCTTCTTCGCAGCTGGGGGCAGGCAGCACAGCTCCGCTGCCGACTGAGCTCAAGGTCTGTTAACACTACAACAACTTAACAGTAGGGGAAGTCCTGGAGTAATAGAAGTTTTGCAAGCTTATATAGATCATTAAAGTTGACGAGATCCCAAACTGTGTACTTCTGAGCTTAGGACTGACCACTTCGTCACACCTTGTGAACAAAGGCTTTGAGCAGAAGCATTCAATGAAGACCAGCTCCGTATCAGGCAGTGGAGCAGAGCTTATTTCCTGCTAAGTTGATGAGAGTCTGTTACACCCAGCCAGTTTAGAGAAAGCTCTTCTTAAAAGAGCCAGAGGAAATCCCTCTCCCTTTCTGTGCAGCTGAAGATAAGCAAGTCAGCAGCCCCGTCTCGTCCTTCCTGGCAGGCTGGGGCACAAGTCTAGCATAAAAAAAAAAAAAAAAAAAAAAAAAAAAAAAAGAGGATGGCAGAGTTGTGCTGGGTGACACAAAGCTCTCCCTCGGTCTTGGCCATCCCAGAAGGTCTTGTACCCAGCACGAACTCTTCCCAGAGAGCTGGTCTGCTCTCCTGGCCACGCAAGGCACCCTGAACAGAAAGCTACGGGCAAAGACACGGGAGAGACAAAAGGAGCTCTGATGCTTAGGTATGGCTGAGTCCCAGGAAGGTCGCACCAATGTTCACCCAGCGGCCTCCCTGTTCACTACCACCTCCAAAACAGGCATCTGCTGGTTGGTTACTGGGCATGTCAGTGAAGGCCTGCATCCTGGAAACCCGTGCGTGAATGTTGAAATGCATTACACAGGCCGACAGAGTTGGGGGTGTTCAGCCTGGAGAAGAGAAGGCTGCGGGCAGAGCTGAGTGCGGCCGGGCAGGGCTTCAAGGGGGCCCAGAGGAAAGGGGGGGACAAGCTTTTTAGTAGGGCCAGCTGGGACAGGACAAGGGGGGATGGCTTTAAACTGAAGCAGGGGAGGTTTAGACTGGATCTAAGGAAGAAATGCTGTACAGGGAGGGGGGTGAAACCCTGGCAGGGGTTGCCCCGAGAGGGGGTGGAGGCCCCATCCCTGGGAACATTCCAGGCCAGGTTGGACGGGGCTGTGAGCAACCTGATGTGGTTCAAGGTGTCCCTGCTCCTGCAGGGGGGTTGGGCTGGGTGGCCTCTAGGGGTCCCTTCCCACCCAAAACATTCTATGGTTCTATTCTATGATTACCCCCAATGTAATTGAAATTAATGTGTTTGCAAGGCCAAGTCTTAGGTAACGGCCCCCAGGACCCAGGCGATGACAGACTGCAGTTGCAGTGCATGTATAGCGCTGTTGCTAGCAATGACACCCCTACAGCCGATAGAGCTTTTTGTGATCGGCGTCTCAGGGGATCCAATTTGAGGGATTTTAAATAGACCTGGTTTTCAGAGACCACTGACCAACTGCTCTCAGAATGCCTGGGGGAAGTTGCCTGCATACTGGTGTCTCTAAGGGACCTGCAGGAATGTGGTGGAAAATATCTGTAATGCCTTCTTGCGTATTCCACACTGTACTGCTCTACATCTTGCTGCCAAGTTCACCACTGTGAAGGTGACTGTAGCAGAGGGAAGCACAGAATGCACCTGAATTGCAAGGACAAAATAGAGTTTTCCTCTATTTGCAGAGACTGCACCCATAAATGCAGTAGAGCGCAAATGGCTGGAAGATCTCCCGAGGTCCCTTCCAACCCTTGCCATTCTGGGATCTGGGACCTGTGAAGACCGCACCGTTCCTGCGACCCTGTTCAATACAACGTCATTTGCTCACCGTCAGTAGTTTGCAGATAGACCTGAAATCACTTACAGAATCACAGAATCATTTAGGTTGGAAAAGACCTCTAAGATCATCAAGTCCAACCGTTCCCTTAACCCTGCCATCCCACCACTAAACCCTGTCCCTTTGTTATCAGCAAAGCCGGGTTTGGACGATGCTGAGGAGACAACGCAAAGCCTACCTGAAAACTGAATGGCAAAGCCCTGCTTGCTCGTGAAGAAATCAGTGTTGAACTGAAGGATGACGGAGTTGAAAGTGCTGTGGACATCGCCGGGTAAGCCGGACCCGCTGATCTCCTTTAGGAGGATGCCGTTCTCCACCGGTCCGTCCCAGATCCTCAGCACATCATGGAACTCCTCGGTGTGGAAAACCATGAAATGAAGCCTGTGTGGCAAAAATGAACTGGAAGTCAGACCACAAACTGAGCTCTGCCTTTTTTCCTGAAAGGATTAGAAATGTGATTGGTACCAGCCCAAGGTCGCCTGGCCCACAAGGAGCGTGCTCTCGCCTGTTATTTGCAATTCAGCTTGGACAAATGACTTAGTCCTCTACCTAACTTCATCTGTCTATAAACCCCAAGATTTCTTAGCTGCTTGCCTCCCAAATAAACCACATCCATAAACAAAACCCAACTGAGTCATGGATACTGAGGTTTTCTGAAAAGCTGGGTCCTTTCCAGTGTTCTCCCCTGAGTGAACAAAATTACTAACCTCTCCTAAAAATCTTGAGAACAAAGTAAAGGTCCAAGTGCCCGCCGTGGGCAGGGGAAGTGTCCCTAGCCAGAATATCACAGCTGGTTTTGCACCAAAGGTGCTCAGACATTGCTGTCACACAGATGCAAGGTTCAGTCAAGGACATATAGAAAACCTGCAGCAGAAATTCGGTGCAGGGGCTGCAAAGGAGAGGATGGGGGGTTGCCCACCGTTTCACTGAGCTCTAACAGATAAACACTGAAGTCTTGAGAAACTTTTTCTAAAAAGAGAATTAGCACAAAATGTGCTGGGGTCCCTTCAGACAACACACGGCTATTCATCCAGTTCACCACCGTCCCTATGCTGCTCACAGCAACAACCTTGGCCGGCCTTTTGCTTTTTTTGGTGTCCTGCAGGGAACAGCTTATTGCCAAGGGCCAGCGCCTGCCAATAAAATCCATTGATTTTTGTTACCTGCACTCAGATCAAAGAATTTTCGCCTGGCACCAAGCTAATCTTGTGTCTGGGAGGAAAAAAAAAAGGCAAGGAAACAACCAACACCACTCAATTAAAACAGAATCATCCTGGAGAAGAAGCTCGTACCAGGGGGTTCACTGCCCCGGAGGCTAACGAAGAGGGGCAGAAGAGGGGGAGCAGGAGGGTGGTGATCAGTTGGGTACAAATTCTGAATGCAGCACCTCTGGGGATTTCAATACATTTTTCAAAGTTCTGGATACGGCACAACCCTATCTGGATCAGCTGACAGAACTTCAGCAAGAAATAAAGAAGAAGTGAGGCAGCGTGAGCCAGCTCTCCAAAACCCACGGCAGAAAGGGAGGGGAGAGAAAACAGAAATTAAGACGCTGGCGGCTGGCAATGAAATGACACTTTTCTCTCAATGAGATATTTATTACGATGCTCTGAATGCAGATTTTATTTCCTTACTCTGTTTATTTTATAGATTTGTCTGCCTTGGAGAGAGGGCTGCAAGGCCTTCAGCCTGGGCAGCAAACGCTCCCCAGTCCTGAGCCGCCCGCAGCAGCTCTCCTCGGAGCTCATCTTCTGCCTTTAAACGAAATCAGGGCTATGCCTGTTTGGCACTTCCACAGAAAATTTCCCAGGAAAAGCCCAAGATGCTGGCAGGAGTCATCGCGGTGAGGAAACTCACTCCAGAGATGGACCTAAGAGGGTGGGAGCAGGCCAGGGGTTCCCTGCATGGCCATGCTTGGTGGCACTCTGGGACAGGACAAACCTGGTCCCAACATCAACCCTTGGGGGGATGCTCCTCAGTTTCCACCCTGGGCTGGGGGGAAATCACTTTCCACTTCTCCCCACCAAGCAACCTCTGCTGGGGAAGGATGGGAAGCGGACGGATCCAGGCTTTGCAAAGAGCTTCAGGATTGTCCAAGATCAGAAGCACCACCTAAGCACAAGATACCATCGTTAATATTGTTGCACCCAAGGGAGTTATCAGCTAAAGGGTGGGATACACCATGGTTCAGACCCTTTCACTCCTGCACTTAAAATGCCAACTGAAGAGAAGGCATTTAACTGCCTCTGCTTTTCATTGCCACGTTATCACCGGGGGAAATGCCATCTGACCCAACAAAATCAGGCTAACGCGGGGTAATTCGAGGCATGCCAGTTTGAAATGGGGGCAGAAATCTATGAAGTGTACTGAGAAAAATCTGCACAAGCTAAAAAACATCAGGTATTGTGCTTAAAACCCTGACAGCCCACGGAGGAAAACAAGGAAGCATTCGCTTGGCTGCTTTCCCATTTATCTGGGGCAAACATAAATAAATCAGGTAGAACCATAAAAGGGAAAAAAAAAAAAAACCAAAACCAAACCCCCAAACACTGCAATGTACTCGGCAACAAAATGATGTCCACAGAATCCGACAGAAACCAAAAGAGCTGAATCATAAATCTCCCTAGCAGAGACCTTGAGCAAAGCGGGGAGTAAAGCTAGACTCAAGGAAAGTACGAATGGATCATAGCAGAGCTGCCCTCCACGCGCACGTTGGCCTGATTCCATTTGCTCCCAGTCTAACTGGTTCTCGTTAGCCAAAACTGCCAGAGAAAACTCATGGCTGAAGACCTCGGAAACGGGGAGATGCCAGCAGAGACTGGGGCGGGGGGACACCCTGGCGCTGCCACCGCCTGGGAGAGCTCACCGCCAGCTCCCCGTGGGACCAACTACAGCCACTCACGGCCCTCATTTATTTTTAAGAAACAACTTGCAGGCAAGGCTGCAGCGCGAGGAGAAAGCCTGAGCACGACAACCTGGTGACACGGCCGCAAGGCACGGGTTGTCCCACGCCAGTTGGCTCAGGAGATGGCTGATTTTCTTAAGGTGTGCTCCGGAGCACGCCGGTCTATTCAACGGGCACGTGTGTCACCAAGCAGCATGATCGTTCTACCAGCCTGATTCTACTTCCAGCAAGGCTTCATTTAATACCAGGCAGAGACACTGGTTTAGCAGATAATGGAGAGGAAGAGTTTTATTCTTGCACTCTGACAATCCCAATTACATGCATGAAAATGCAGCAAAAAGCAAATTAGGAACTGTGGCTCTACATATCTGTGGTAGAGGGAAAGTTCTCCCAGCTTAGCAAGGAGCAGAGAGGAGGCAAGCCCAGCTCCACGCTGCCAACCTGCACAACCTGTGGCAAAAAGCCCAAAAAGCTCTTCGGAAAGCACCCTTGCATCTCAACTGACCAACCCGGGGCTCTCTCTGCTAACATTTCCCATCCAAGCTCTGGCTGCCCCAACTTGGCCCTGCTGTGCAAGAGGCTGGGCTCCCATCTGGAGCTGGCTCCAGCAGCCCGACACCCTGGCGATGCCCACACGGCTCGCACCAAAGCCGCGGGTTGGCCACGCTGCCCGCAGGGCTGCCCGAAGAGGGTTCCCAAACTTCAAAGCTGTTAAATGATACATCCCTAGAAATCTCCAAGGAAGCAAACTGGAACATCCCAATATTCTCACTCGTATTCCTAGATGAGGCTGTGAAAAATGGAACCTGTCAATACAGCGCCATCCGTTAAACCGGGATTAGCAATATCATTACAATATCGTTAGCAATATCATCTACAACTGCCTGAGAGGAGGCTGTAGTGACGTGGGGGTCGGCCTCTTCTCCCTGGTAACAGATGATAGGACGAGGGGGAATGGTTTGAAGCTGCGCCAGAGCAGGTTTAGGCTGGACATTAGGAAAAACTTCTTCACTGAAAGGGTTGTCAGGCTCTGGAATGGGCTGCCCAGGGAGGTGGTTGAGTCCTCATCCCTGGAGGTATTTAAAAGAAGGGTAGATGAGGTGCTTAGGGACAGGGTTTAGTGGTGGGATGGCAGGGTTAGGTTAAAGGTTGGACTCGGTGATCTTAAAGGGCTTTTCCAACCAAAGTGATTCTATGATTCTATGATTAAACTCTCTAGTGCCACCGAGATCACTGCGGCACAGTAAAACGCCACTGCCCCGCGCAGGCAGTACGCGAAGGCAGGTTTCACTCATTTTCCTGCTTCTTTCCCTCCCTGGCGTCTCACAGATAAGCCAACTCATTTTAGTAGTAACTTGATGTGCATGTGCATGCGCGTGTTTGCACATGGACAAGATTAATCCTCCCTCGAAGTGCAACCCTTCAGCTTCCACGGCAATGATGTACTGGCTCATTTTTCTATCTTCCTCTCCTGCTTCTCCTTCCCCTCGTTCTGTGCAGATACAGCTTTATTCAAAAAGCTTTGGTGATTAATTTTAATGTAAGTTATAAATGAGAGCTTTATACAATTGTATCATGCGTGAAGAGGATTATTTTTCCAATGGATTACCATAAAAATGAAGTTGCTGAAAATGTGCTCTCAACTACCCAGAGATCATCTGTTCTGTTTGAGCTGCCAAAGAAAGGAACAGAAGGAGGGAGCTCTCAGCTCTGATGAAAGGAAGGGTCGCAAGGTGTATCAGCCTACTACTGCCTGGCATGGTTCCATGCCAGTCTTGGCCCCTTCCAAGGCTCCGGCTGATCCTGCGAACGCAAGCCTGCAGCTCCGCTCGTTTGGGTGCTCTTCCAGCAGCAGGTCTGGATCCCGTGCGTGAGTGAAGTTCCCTTGCCGAAGCCGTCGCTGGTGAGGCAGTGCCTTCCACGCTGCTGGGAGGGCAGGGGGAGAGAAGAGGGTCCCATCTCTACTTTGTCCTATAAAAATATTTGGATTCTTCAGAATCTTTTACAGGAGAATGAAAAAAAAAAAAAGATGAGACTTCAACTGGAAGTTGCCTGTGCAGGAATTTGGCTGTATTGGCTGTGCTCCTTCTCCCGTGTTCATACCAGACACCAGCCGTTACTGAGCCGTACTGAAGAGCAGAGCTAATGGAGGGAATTTCTGCATTAAGGAAAAATTAAAATACCAGACCAGATCTAACTCCAGCATTGACGAAAAGCACCACAGAGCTCAGCATGATGAACGGTCTCCACTGAGGAGACGACGAGTGCTGCTGCAGCGAGGAAGCTCTGGTGAAGATAAAAGGGCGCTGGCAACCAGGGAGCGCAGGACTGGAGCAGCAACAGGGACGGGGCCGACACACCAGCTAACGAGCACCCAGAAATTCTGATGGGAGATCGTGGGAGAAGAGGATTATTGTTGAATAAACCTTATAATCTACGTTTCTGCCCCTCAAGTCTTAGCAAAAACTTTACTTGCTGACAGACTTCAGGTTTTCGGTCGAAGATGGCTTTAGCTGGACCGCATCACGCAGGCACACGCAGAGCGGCACCCAAAGGGCTCGCTAGGGCTGGGGCGACCTTCAGCGTGGGAACGGTGGTTACGCAGCGGGGATCACAGAGCAGGGAACCGCCCGGGTTCCGCTGGTGACCGCACTGACTTTATGAGCCAAATGTTCTCAATACCATGCTCCCCTAACTGTGCACCTAACTTACCGTCAAATTACTCTTCAACAGAACAACAGGAGACGTCAGAGGAACAAGAGGAGAAAAGAGTCTTGGGTCTCTGTACAGACCAGATGTCTAGAAACCGTCTTGCCTCTTTTCCTTCGGGAGGATAATTACCTTGTACGCATTCAATTTATTATTAAAACAATAAACCACTGCGACCAGGAGATGAAGGCTAAGCGCTGTGGTCTCGGTTTTCAGCTGTCCACTCACATCTGGGGGCCATCACACCCGACCGCTCGTTCTCACAAACACAACGGGACCGCTCATCCCTTTCGGTGTTAATTTACTCTGGCAGCATGCACAGGAGATGAACCAAACCCGTAACTGCCTGCCGTTTTATCCTTTGCTGGCATGTGAACGTCCAAGCAATTTTATACACACGTCCTCATTTTAGGATTATGTCACTTGGACACACGTTAAGTTTTGTTGGGAAATTCAACCCTAATCTGGTGGAAAAGGTTTGTTTCTGAATACAACCCATCAAGGAAAGGGGTGAAAAGCAGTTACACTGTACCTGCCCGTAAAAGCTCCTGGATGTCAATTTAACGCAGTAATACCACAGGCAGCAACAGCAAATAACCTGGCTTCACCACCCATGGCACGGTAGCTGTAAGGGGCACAGGCCACCCAGCGATAAAAACCTGAAGAGACAGAAGTGATGCTGCTTCTGCCCAACCTGGCAAGGAGATAAACCAGCCCTCGGGCCGTCGTTTGGGACTCTCAAAGCGACAGGGCATTTCTTCTTGCTTTACATAATTATTGATCTACTTCTGGAAAAGTAAGCTGTACATGGGAAGAAAACCAAGCTACGACAGCCTGGCCCGACTCACCCTATCGTGCAACCAGCTTCTGCCTCTATTGTCCAAATGCAATTCAGGTTGTGGTCGTAGGGCGTTGGGTAGCCGGGAGACAGTATCCGTCCTGACGACTCGCCTTTGATCGTCCCCCCGCACTCCGCTGAAACAAGGATATGGGTTAGTAAGAAGATCCATGACATGTTATGGTTTTTACTTGGCAACAATGCAAATCGCAGCCTACGAATACAACAGGGAGTAGTTCTTGCCATTTAAAGAGATTCTTAAAGCCTACCAAACAAAGATAGAGTCGTTTAATTCAGCTACAAGACTGAGTTACCAGAATAACTCTGCACTTCTGTGTGCATTCCTAGCACCTGACGTGCTGCCAAAGCTTCCCTCCACCTTGCTGACTTTGTAGTGAATCAAGGCAGAGCCTGCCAGCATCCTGCTTTACCGGATTCACACATGGGGGGTGAAAGAGCCCAATTCTTCTGCCTGTATCTGCAAAAAAGTCTTAACGATTCATCAGTGTGATAAAACGCAGAAGCCAGCATATGTATGTATCTGCTAGATGAACCTCAAAAGAACGTGAGGATTTTGAATGCACTTTCCTAATGAATCCATTAAAATTCTCTACGTTACCACGTGCTCGCACAGACTCAACCATTCGTATGTGATATATGTACAGCAAATCGGGTAGAGGTTAAGAAGGTGCCTAAATCACAGGGATTTGTCTTTTTACCTCAACAGTCAAGGTTAAAATTCAGCAGAGAATTACGGCATAAAGAACAGTCCCAGCTTGTGGGAGAACACCGAGTGCCGATGCCTGAGCACATCACTTGTAACCACGAAAGCAGCCTGCTGGCTGTCGAGATCTCTCGGAGGACTAAGTCGGTAAGAACTTCACCGTGGCCTGGAAACGCTGGCTAATTACGAAGCTGTCAAGTAACAGACCAGCAGCACTTCCTTCAGGTACGCAAAACTTAGTATCAGAATTTTCCAAGCAAGAAGATATCCTCTTGCTACAGGTAAAAAAGGGAACTCAGGACTTAGCTAAGGAAAGACTGAGGGAATTAAAATGCCTGAGGATGTGGAATCAGCCGTCATGTAGCTCTCAAATAAACATGACTTTGAACTGTCAAATGTCTGGACACATGTTGACGTCTGCCGTTATTGGAAAGTGCCGTTCTGTTTAACACATTCAAGTGGAAGGACAAGGACTGGAAAAGCAGCAGTCGTCCTGCACCGAGGCAAGGAACCCTGGCAGATCTGTGCTCAGAGCTCAGTGTTTCATGTTAAGACTGCGTGTAGAAGTTTTGCAGAGACCAGTGCTCTCCATCTGAAGATGCCTTACATCCTTATCACGGTCTTTATTAACATAGATGGGTGCAATCAATACCAGAGTTAACGTCACGTGTAGCAGCAAGGGAGGAAGAAAGGGCGTTCAGCGCGATGCCCAAAGCAAAGGACTTGTAAGAGGACGTTATAAAAGCAAAAGCTGTCTCACCTACACAGGTTGGCAGGGGTTGATCCCAAGCTCTCCGCTCCCCCGTCAGGCAGACCAGCGCCCTGCTGCCTCGCAGGGTGTAGCCAGGGTCACAGCTGAAGGACACAGAGCTGCCGGCGAAGTGGCCCTCATCGTGGACCTTATAGCCGAACTGCGGGATGCCGGGGTCCTCGCATTTAATGAGTTCAAAACCTGGAGCGGGAGAAAACAGCATCTGTTTTCATCAGCTACTTAACAGCCAGGAGATATTAACACAAGATCATGTTAATATTTTCTTCTTAAAATCATTCTCTGGAGAGAAAAAATACCATATTGAAAACTAATATTTTTTTAATTAATATTTGAACGAGATCCCAGAAATCTGGTCTCCCAGTTTCGATCCAAGGTTTCCGTATCGCCACTGCCTCATTCACAACAGAAGAGGTTTGCGGGCATAACCCCCTCCCCACTCCCATGCCACTTCAGACGACAAGGTCCTTATGGAAGGGACTGTTCCCTCTGGTCACGCCACTGCGAGGCGAAAACACACCGTCGCGCCCCGGTTCCCACCTCACAAGCGTTTGGGCCTAGGACTTACTAGAAAACTGCAGCTCGAAGCCTTTACTCGTGTTCTCGCTGTTGGTGATGAACTCGAGCCACATGCTGCTGGAAGTGCTGTTTATGCTGGTGCCCAGCATTTCGGAGCGGCTGAAGGAGCCCAGCAGGCGAGCGGAGCTGTTGCTGCCATCGTAGACCTGGGAGGAACCGGAGACACGTACGGGGAAACACATTTTGTTTGCTACTTCAGGGACCAAATCATCCCGGAGCGCGAGCAGGGAGGGTTCCTTTGAAGCCAGTGACATTATCCCAGCTAAGAGCCTGACTCGACGAGGCTTCACGATGCTGCTGATCTGAGGAGCAGGACTCATACCCCGGAGGATCCGCGTCCTCCTCCTTACACCTGAGCTACACCGCACTCGGGGCTGTGTTTGCTGAACTAAGCTCTCTTCCCAAAGGCTACCGAGAAAAACATCATCTCCCTACGGTGACTCACAGGTGTGCCTTGACCCCACTTTTGTTGAAGAAAAACACCGTTTTATTTATTTATTTGTTTGTTTTATTTCTTCTCGATAGCACGATTCCCTATGAGGACCAAGAGCAACTTCCCACTACTGGAGACTGACAGTAACTTTCCTGGGGAGCGGATGCCAAGGTGATGACAAACTTGTTGAGCGAGCATCATTTCTTTCACGATGAGTATAGCGTTTGCATTAGCTGCAAATCTCTCTCTCCCCCCTATCATTTGCGAGCTGAAAATATGTGGATTACACCTATCTCGGCACGCAGAAGTGTGGTACTTAAATAAGGACCGAGTTCTCTGGGAAGATGGCTTAGCACAGCAGCACACATCTTGTAATATTAATGCCTCCTACAGAACCATTTCTTTGTGGTTAATAGAAACTCAGCCTGGATTTGTCTCCTTCTACATAAAGTCCTGAAACGTGTAAATGCAGATTAATCCGAGTATGGGAATGCTGAAGAGCTTGAGTCTGGAATCCTGCATTTAAATAAACCCTTGAGGACAAATCAGCCTTGATTCTTAAAAAACCACAAAAATAACGGGAAGAATCTCACCCTTCTTTGCACGTTAACAGCTCCCCTGTACAACTGGGCGGATAAGGACTGAAGTTCAGCTACAAAGGGAGAACCCCTGGCATTCCAACAAACCTCTACATCTCAGGGAAGGCTTCACAGCAGAAGGTGCCCTGATATGGCAAAGATACCTGCATTTTTAATGGATGCAGAGCTTATTTATGCCCCCATCTGCAGACTGAAGCCTCAGATAACCAGCTAGGCTGAAGTGCAAAGGACATTCTCTACCGCCTTAGTGCTGCTGCCAGCGACTGCTGGGAGCTGGGGAAGTCCAGAGGCGCAGATTCCCTAAATTCACACAATATGTTTTTAAGCACAGCAAACTAAGGCGGAGCAGTGACACACGCTGATCAGACGGCGTCCCCAGGCTAGAAGATATCGTTTCGGATGTATCACGTCGTGTGCCTCGCTCCAGCCTCAGCGCGGACACACACAGACCATATCCTCGCCCGGCTGCCCTGCCTGGAGTTCAGGCTGTGGGAATTTGCTGCTCTCTTCCAAAAGGCCATGCCCGTCACTTAACGACACAGCAGCGACCACGGGTTACGGCAGCCCTACGGAGGGCTTTTGGGGGGATGCCAGTCCAATTCTCGAGGATACCACTGCCCGGGCAGCGTTCTCCGGATTAGTCTCAGCTAACTCCATGAAAATTTTAGACCACTGCTTCCCTCTCGGATCTGGCCCTCCTTAGCAGCACGGTAGCGCTGCATTGTTAGAGACAGAGGAATTACCTTGAGGACATCTCCTGCCTCCAGTTCAAAAGTCCTGGCTTTCAGCTGGATCCCTTTTCCTGGCTGGGTCTGGATGGAGTAGATGCACTCGTGGTTGTTGTTATAGTTTATTGGATAGTTGGGGGACAGCAGAACACCTTGAGTTCCAGTTACAGACGAACCACATTCAGCTATATAAAGACACAAAACCACATTTTAATAACCACATGTGTATTCTGGCCATACAAGACATGCAGGCGACTCCTCCGAACGGCCGCAGATGCTCACTCCTTCCTATACCCCTCGGCTAACTCATCCACGGGCTCTATTTCCAAGGGCAGCCAGTAAACAAACCAGGACTTAATAGCGCTTCTATCGTCATTAAACCTCAGGTGCCTTACAAGAGAGATTAACACCCTCTCCTTGTATCGATAGGGAAACTGAGTCACAGAAAATTGGCGTGCCCAAATGCTACCTTGGGATTCAATTCAGAGAAACATTCCCAAATCCCTGGAAAGCCAACACCTGCTTGAAGCAGCGCCTGTGTTTATGTTCCCTCCTGATGAACGAGCCAAAAGGAAAATACAAAAAATATTATTACACTGCAATATTTAAAGTCTTTCCTGTATTTATCTGAAGCTCACCCTATACCTGTATATAGTTTATAAAAATCACGGTGTTCATTCAGAAGCCAACACAGCGCCCCGCTGATCGCTGGTACCCATGCGCTGGAGGCTTAGAGAAACTTCCAAATAATTGCACAGGATAAAGCTATGGCTGAATTTCAAAACCTTCCCCAAAATGCTTTCCTGAGAGCTAAGAGGGCAAAATTTGACCTTAGCTGTTGTTAATGCTGCCCCCGGCTCTCCAGTTCAGCCTTTCACAAAGGACCTCTTGTCCCTTGCTCCCTGCATTTTTTTTCTTCCTCACTTAACAGCGAACAATTACACCCATTCCCATTAGGAAAAGACAGGGCACCGGAGATCCCTTTGCCCCTCAGGTTCAGAAACTAGCTCAAATTTACATAGCTTTGTTTCCTCCCAGAAGGTCAAAGAGCTCAGGTTTTTCTGTGGCATAGACAAAACCGACCTTTCCTGGCCAAAAGACAAGGGGCTGGGGACGGAGAGGGGACACTGGTGTGGGAACCCTTCGGCAGCTCTTGCTCGGGGAGCTGGAAGGGCAGGGGCGGTGAATGCGACTGCAAGCGTTTCTCCCTTCCCTGAGATGAGTTTATGTCCCATGACAGGTTATAAATGGAAGGAAAAGAAGGGGGGAGGGAAGGAAAAGGAGGGGGGAGGGAAGGAAAAGGAGGGGGGAGGGAAGGAAAAGGAGGGGGGAGGGAAGGAAAAGGAGGGAAGGAAAAGGAGGGAAGGAAAAGGAGGGAAGGAAAAGGAGGGAAGGAAAAGGAGGGAAGGAAAAGGAGGGAAGGAAAAGGAGGGAAGGAAAAGGAGGGAAGGAAGGAAGGAAATAAAGAAATAAGGACGGAAGGAAGGAAATAAGGACGGAAGGAAGGAAATAAGGACGGAAGGAAGGAAATAAGGACGGGAGGAAAGAAATAAGGACGGAAGGAAGGAAATAAGGACGGACGGAAGGAAATAAGGACGGAAGGAAATAGTCCTTTCCCTGTTGTTATTCACTACGACCTGCAGCCCGTCCCTGATCCATCACACCCTCTCAGTAAGGCTTCTCCGCTCCCTCACCAGACCTGCTTCCTTTTCTGCTCGGCGGAGTGCGAGCAGCGTTTGACTTTGAGCCAAATTTGAATCTCGAAGATTTGTGTGACTCAAAACTTGGCAGGATGATCCCCTTCAGAGAAGGAAGGGGGTGGCACTTTGGAGGTTTGACCTGTCCTCCTCTCTTGGATGTCAGGAGACCACAGCTTAATGCTTCTGGAAAACAGCAACAACCATCCTTCACCTCTGTATTTTAATCACAAGCTCTTAAGGACGCGATGTCTGGCTCACACAGCCGTGCCACAGCGAGTGTAACAGGACTGCTATGGGCACGGCTTCGCGACATGAAGTAGCGAACAGACATTCAAGCGCATCTGAGCGCAAGAGGCCGTCCCGCTGTGCTAGCGCTGAGCCCCGCCAGAGCTCACGGGACACGGGGGAAATGAGCTCTCACCCACCGTTATTGCAGGGAGGAAGCCAAAGTCCACAGCACCCACCCAGAGCTCGAGGACTCTCTCGCAAAACGGCACCCAAAGGACGTCCTCCTCAGAGGACGCCGGCTGCCAGCGGTTGCTGCCGTGCCTGATTTCAGCCAGGACCGCCGCAGCCTGTTTGCTACCTATATACAATCCCTCAACACATGGACATCTGCCTTGCCACCACCATGTGTTTAGGATTTTTCGTTACTCCCTGATTAGCTCCCACATGAGCAAACCAGGAGTTGTTTTCTCGGCCTATTTACCCTGGAAGATTTTCAGCTGTAAAACACTGGCTCCCTGTTCCTCTGAGTCCCGGTGTTTTGCATGCACGGCTGGGGAGCATGGCTCCAGCTTGCCCTGAAAACAGTTTTTCTGATTAGCTAGCTCTGCCTCTGCTCCACGAGTCCTTCGCAGCATACAAAGCTGCTGGAGCTGAGCAAAACCATCACGGTGCACGTGCAGCTTTCTGCACCGCCTCCACCGCCCCCCCTGGTCCTCCAGGAGAGCGTGAGGGTTAAGTAAGGAAGCAGCAGCAGATGCACCGAGAGGAGAGACTGTGGAGGCAACTTTCTCCTCCTCTCTTGCCATGTATGAAAAGCAGGACGTTCGCTCTAGCACAGGTTACCCCGGGGATGGTGCTGGAGACATCACCACTTGGGACCTGGTCTGAAGTAGCAGTCGGTGGGGAACATTCCTACCCTGGGGAGAGGGGCTGACCGCAGGGGCAAACCGCTCTCGTTTCCCTCCAGAGCCATCTCTACAATAGGAATGGAATACAAAGTGTCTGGGTTGTCTGGCAAAATCAATGAAATCTCCTGTGATCTTAATGGGTAAGTCTCCGATATCCATCTGTATCCAGGGCGAGCACGCAGCCCTGAGCGTGCAGTGGGGACGCTGTGGCCCAGGCTGTCACCCTGCCACCAGAGCTCTGTGCGCGTCACCCGCCAGAGAATCTGACCCGTTATTATAAACCCAACATGCTAATTCAAAGCCAGCTGCAGCAGGGAATTGGCAAATGGAAGCCGGTGTGTCCACTTAGCGATGATGTCTGGGCATCAAGCTCAAAGCTTTGTTACGATCCTCTCTGATTTCTGTTCCCCTCATTAGCTTTCTCCGCACCCTGATTATTATTCATGCCCTGAAGAGGCTGCTTGTCACGGCAGGATGATGCAGCCCCGGGACCTCAACATGAAGCAGTGCTGGGAAATGCATTCAGCACGACACAACTCAACCGACTGAGAAAGCAGACTGGCTCTTGCTGGGATGCTCTCTTTGCCGTGGCCCTCAAAGGTCACTAACAGATCAAGAAAATCAACCTAGTAGCAGCGTTTGCCGGAGTAAAAACAGGTAAAAGACATCTGGTCTGCCCGGTTTGAATGGATCCCTCGTGGCTCTGGGCGAGTTTCTTTCCTACTTTTGTTCTTCTGTGCTGTTAGGCTTGGAGGGTGCTGTGGGCTGGGCAGGGGGATGTTCTCCAGACCTTGCTAGGCGAGACTCCCTGTAGCCCATCTGCATCAGGGACAACAGCCAGAGACCAGCTCAGGGCTGCAGATGGATTTTTCCTCTCCTCTGTCCTTAGTTATTAGTATAAATAACGGCTGGAGGGGTTGCCAAAAGGACTCGCAATGGTTGGGAGGAGAGGAGGGGAAAGGTGTAACATGCAAGAAACCTCCGGAGGATAAGGGAAAGGTAAAAGCCAGAGGGGGTTTCCCAGAGACATCCATACTAACGTGGAACTTGCATCACTTAAGATCACCTACCCAAAAGCAGCTTTCAGGTCTGGACTATTAAGTTTTACAACGCTGTGATTCAAAGGGAGGATGGCCTTAAAACCATGCTGGTTTACAGAAACTATCCCAAAAGGGATGATAGATCTCCCACGGCTCGCGATTCGTTTACTCGTATAATCACTGGGGCTCGACTGCTGCACTGTGGATGGGCTGCAGAGACGCTGGGCTTCTGCCGAGCTGCGTGACCCCGTCTGCTGCACACTTGGTGTGCCCCAACCTGGGAGAGGACTCCAGCCCTTCTGCCTGTCCCTCCGGTCCCCACACACGGTTGCAGGGCTGAAAGCTCCTTCCAGCTCCCTCTCCCCCATCCCTGCACCAAGCACCCGGAAAGATGCCATCCTGGGGGATGCCACCCATCCCTGCCCACCAAAACCATCCAGCACAGTGTAACCAACCAAGCAAAATGAAAGCACATGACCACCTACCAACACACCTTGGCAGAGGCGAACTCCACACACGCCGTCTCCCCCCGAGGCAGGTGATGCGGGATGCGCCCTCCAGCCGGTAGCCGGGGAAGCAGGAAAAGGTGAGGACGTCCCCCACTCCGAACTGCAGGCCCTTTCTGATGCTGTAGGCTGGGACCTCCGGCTCGTCACAGGGCTCCAAATCATATTCTACAGGGGACAAGTGGACATTTACGGAATGGCAGGGTGACACCTCGCACTCCCCAGTGAGGGTACCCCACTCCCCCAACATGAGGATGAGGAGGGAGCTCCGTGTTTTGATGTGGAGCCCGGCGAAGGAAGCCCCCAGGCAAGACGTGCGACTTCTTTGAGCCGTGAAGACCACCTCGGGCTCCACTCTCAATTCGCAGCCCCCAGGGGGTCGCCAGAATCTCGATTTAAACCATCCCAAAATACAAGAGGTCTCACTTTTTGTTGTCATACAAAAAAGAAAGCGACAGCAGCGGTGACGAAGCACGACGGACATTTCTCACTGTCCCCCTGGTTCAGTCCAATGAAGACAAATTGATCCGGATGGGATTTCTGCTGCCTCTACGTTACTAATCCTGAAAATGAATGAAGGCAGCGTCCTGCTTGGGGAAGGCAGGAGAACATTTAAGCTGCTGCTAAATGAAAGATCACGCAGCGTTATGGCTAATAGCCAGGTGCCTGTCCGTGACCACAAAACATTTTGAAGGAAACCTGGTTTGAGGGCTCTTTTTTGAAAATTACAGACCTGCAAAGTACAAAGTACATCCACATATACCTAGGGGAAGCTAAAAAATACAACTGAGCCCCATTTTCATTTTCCAGGAAAGGAAAGAAGTCCCCAAACACATTAAAAATAATAGTTTATAATTAGATCATTTCAGGCAATTTGAGGTAAAAAGCCATTTTCCCCACATCAAAATGCAAGTTAATTGGAAACTTTCTGACTAGTTTCCATGGAGTATCAAACGCAAATCCCTGAGTTCAGCGGCCAGAACAAAGGTATCGGATACCAGTGCCCTCAGCGCGGCCGGTTTCATCTGCATCTATGGCAACAGCTCTGCCCGTCCAAGCCCGCGAGCGCGTCGGCACCGAGCTGCGCAGTAAGAACGGCCATTTCCCTTCCAGAGCAGCGGGCTGGACCTGCAGCGGCTGCCCTCGGGCTGAAGGCTCTGCTGAGATACAGAAAACAACAGCAGCAACGCGATAAGCTTTTGTGCGGTGACTGATGGTCTTACGGAGCGGCTCGTCGGGGCACTCGGGTAGGAAAGATTACATTTTCTGACATGCGTGTGCAGGCACCCCCTCTCGGGGCAACCCCTGCCAGGGTTTCACCACCCTCACTGGAAAGAATTTCTTCCTTGGATCCAGTCTAAACATCCCCTGCTTCAGTTTCAAACCATCCCCCCTTGTCCTGTCCCAGCTGGCCCTGCTAAAAAGCTTGTCCCCCCCTTTCCTCTGGGCCCCCTTTAACTACTGGAAGGGGAGCGGGGGGCTTGTGCCAGGCTTGTAACCTGCCCACAGTTCTTGGGCAGTCATCTGTAGGACTTTGGGTTGAAGGACACAGTCAAACCCCTTGTGCACTTCAACCAGGGATTACCCACGCAAAGCAATTCTTCGCCAAGCATGACGAGCTGTTCTGCAGAGGCAAACGTCCCTTTCCTCGAGTCCCTCTATGAGAGCACCACGCACGTGCTACTCTTCATTGACAACTTCTGGCAAGCCAGAATTTCATTTGAAGAAACCAGCATTTTTGTATAATTACAGGCAGCTGAAGCCTGCAACAGAAGCGGCTTGGTTCAGTAAGCGCCGGACTGGACTGGCTTACTGGAAATGCTCAGGGCAGAAGCTGTCTCACATGGCCAGAGCTCCAGCGGCGCCGCAGGGGCGAGGAGGGTCGCTGCAGTCAGCAAAACCCCGCATCCCTTGGCCCCCTGCTCCGAGCTCCAGGTCTGCTTTCATCTGCTGTGATAGTAGGTCAATTAGAGGAAGCCCAGCAAGGGAAAATATTGTCTCCAGTTCCCCGGCAATGCCAGTGGGCTCATGGAAAGCTGGCCTAGGCTGTACGTGGCGTGTGTGAGATCTAGGACAGGCTGAAGCCAGCTGCAGAGGCTGGCTCACTGGGTGAGCATCCAAGCGGAGCAATGAACCAAAGGAAAAAAAGAGAGACCAGACGGACAATGGGAGTGACCAGCTCTGCCTTGCTCCTTATCCAAGAAGTCCAGATTGCTCAACATTGCCTTCCAAAAGATCCCATCTGTCCCAGCTTCCCACGTTGGAAATGGAAATGCTGTACCTACTGCAGTGATGTCTCCCTGATAAACAGAGAAGGCAGGCATCTGGAGGAAAGATGGATAAGTACACCCCAAGAAAACGTCAGCTGAAACTCCATAAACAGAGCAGAAAAGGTGACTGTGAGAGGAGGGAGAAGGCAACAAACATTTACTGGGGTAATGAGAAGAGTAACCATCAGTGACCCAAATCACGTGCACTGCCTCACAGAAAACGATTCCCAAGAGCTACACAAAAATGCAAAGGAAACAGGAAGAATAAAGTCTTTGCCCACCCCTCTTCTTACCCGAGAAGGTGATGTTGAAACCCTCATAGGACATGGAGAAGTCTGAGATGAAGCGGATTTGAGCAGAGAAGTTTCCGAAGAGCCCCGCACTAAGCGGGGCAGGGAGCCGAGAGCCCGTCAGCTGCTTCAGGGGCTGGGCAAAGCTGGTATTTTCAGTGATGAGGAGGTAGTCGTGGCCATTCTCCAAGTGAAAGGTATGAAAGGTGAAGAACACACCTGCAGGGGAGGAAAACCAGACATGGCTTCAGGCAGCAGCATTCACATGGCACCCCTTCGTCCCAGAGCCAAAGCCCCTCTCCTCTCCCTGCGACGACACCAGTATCGATTTCCCCGTTTCCCAGTAAAGAGCAGCCCGAGTGAGATGAAAAAGCACGCTGAAAAGAAGTGAAATAGATGAAAAGGGTAAAACAAGGGGACAGTACAAGGCACAGAACAGAGAGAGGCAGTTAAGATCTTCAATCCTTGTGCCTTTGTAACACGGGAACAGAGGCGACACAGGCTCGCTCGAGGGACCGAGCGGCAGCAGAAGGGACCGAGCCCGCAGCCCAGAGGAGCACCCTACTTTAAAAGTGTTGACCTTTAGATGGGTAGCAAGAACAGCAGAAGCTGTCATAGCAAGGACTTGAAAACAACAAGCCCAAGTTATGTTCTGGAAGGAATTCATACCTAGAAAAATAGGATTTAGGCCAAGTATCAAGGTCAGAGAAGCTTTTCCAGAAGATAAAGCATGCCAGCAGTGTGACTGCAGAGACTCCCCGCGCTCTCCTTTGACGGGACCAAATGCCGGCCCCCGGAGGTTGGAGGACAACAGGAGAGATCATGCGTGGACAAACCTGCTCCCTCAGCCGTCCGCGGCTCGGAAGCCCTGCGCTCCCTCCCGGCGGCACAGCCCTGAGCTCGGCAGTGCCCAGCACCTTGCTCTGGGGCCCAGCCCAGCCCTGTCCTGCCGGGAGGGGGTCGCTGCCGTCCCTTCCCTGCTTGTGACCCGCTCCCAGGCCCTGCTGTCCCCTCCGAGGCACGCGGGGGGACGCGCACGTGCAGCCACTGCAGGCTCGGGCAGGGCACGTGGAGCCAGGGTGCTTATAGCCCAGGTCTTGCTGGTCGTAGGAGCTCTTAGGAGCGAAGAGAATCCTACGCTTGTATCCACATTGTACTGACAAAAATAAAAACCACAACAGAGCCAGCGACAGAAAGAACAGACAAACACAGGAAAACTGTTTGGTCTCTTCCAAATTCAGCTTCAACGATTCGAAACACCGTGGTGAGAAGGCTGTGACCTTGCTGCATTTGTAAATGGACGAGACAGGCGTAATGGGTTATTAAAGTACCCTTCACACCTCTAGACACAAAATAGTAAGCACTTCAGGCTTTTGCAAAAGCCTCCAGCTAGGTGATTTTTCAGGCTGGAATTCAAACGCAATTAGAAACACTTATTCTCTGGAAAATAATTCCGTCTTTGAAAAACAAAAAATGGCAGCGACAGCCTTCAGAGAGCAAAGCAAGGCAGGATCTTCCATCAGCAACCCTGTCACATTACCGTCACACGGAGTTAGCAAGCCAAAGCGATGCCTAGCAATAAAAAAGCCTCTTTGCATTTATATGGCTTCTTTCATCCCAAGATCTTCGCACACTTTCTGAGCACCCAGGGGCAGGCTCCTGAGCCCCTGCTCACGCTGAATTGGGCTTTACGCTCCTCATAACCCCACTGAACTCGACAGGGCTGTCTGCAGAGGAACAGACGCCTCCATGCGAAGGCAAGCGCTGTAATCTGCTCTTCATTAGTCACAGTCAGATCCCTGCCTCCTCGCGCGCACCAGGGCTGCCCAGTGGCACGACCGAGTTATTTCATTGAAGCCAGTGATTAACAACACGGAGCCCGCCAGCCTGGTGAGCCCCAGGGGCTGTCTTGCTCTGCATCCCATCTCTGCCAAAGCACAGCATCAGCTGATTCCAAAGCAAGCACGGGAAATCTGTAAATAAGGATCGGAGGAATAATCTCCTCCTTGCTCCCCATTCCCATCCTCATCAGGATGAGACCAACCTAGAGATTGATTAAAGCTCTGGAGCATGAGATTTAATATCCATCCCAACAGCTTTTCGTCAGCATCGAATTATAAGTCTGGATATTCCATTTATCCCTATGTCTATCCAATTTCTTTTTGAAGGTTTACTGGTCACACGCAAGCAGTTCCCTTCCCAGAAAGGAAGGACAGAGAGGTTGGTAACCAACACAAAGCCTTTCCCACGGAAATCCCTGGACTGGGAAGAAGCAGGGCTCCAGGGTCACCTCAACCGCCCCGTTCTCCCCCATCTTCACCCCTGCCACACAGCTCATTGCACCTTCCCAACCTTTGGTGTCCCAGGCAGAAGTATTTGTGCAGCTCATTGCTTAGCGGGGACCGAAAGGGGTCTTGACTTTGACAATTCCCTCCTTATATCCAGGTAAATATTGTAGGGAGCTGGCAGAAAATTTTTAGTTCCACTCCTCCCCCCGCAGAACCCCACGGAGGCAGGAAACATCTAACGGCTTCCGAGGGGTTATTATTCTCACCAGCGGCATAGTCAATTGAAAATAGATATGACCTGCTTTGGCCTGAAAACTTGGCGAGATGCAATGAATACAAAATGTCTTAAGTTTTCCCTGTTTATCAACTGACAGCAAGTTTATACCCTCGCCTTTACAAAACCCAATCTTAAGGAAACAGAAATAGTATCACTCCACCAAAATCAACACACCGCCAGAGAAACGCAAGCGTAATTCAGTCCCCGGCACCGGGAGGACAGCCCCTGCCTCCAGGTCTTTTAAGGTAACTCCAATCAACTGGTAACCTCTCCGGCAGCAGAGGCAGCTCAGGGCTGGGCAACTGTGGCCACAAGGGCTAATTACAAACTCATTTTAAAGCATTTGTGATTCTCATTAAACCTTTGCTCTGGTCTGAAATTTACTGTGGCACAAAGTGCCTCTGCAAACGGGGAGGGGGGGGTCCATGTGCTGTAAAAGAAGTAACAAAACAAATTATAGGGAAAAGAAATCACTTTGAAATTCTCAGATTAAAAATAACGGTCCCTCTTTCAGCACGTAAATAGCTTTAAAATTAAGCTGCTTTTAAACTCAAGTTGCACAGCTCCTGAGTCCATAAGGTAAATCAGTGTCTGCGGTCACATAAAAGCAACAAAAGAACCAACAACGAGCGGGGGCCTCGTGCTGGCCACGTGTGAGATGTTCATAAAGATTCGGAGTGAATCATTTGAGACCGGCTTTTATGCTGCAGATCATCCCTGCTCGGCAGGGAAGTGTCCAGTGGACTGGGAAGCATCAGCCCTGAGCTCTGCCCTGTTTTGTGGGAACTGAAAGACTTCCCAGGCCCGGGACAGCAGCAGCGCTGCCAGCCCAAGCAGGAAGGCTTTAGTAGAAGTGGATGTGGGAAACATAAAACTAGAACAAGAAAAATCAGGTACAACAGCAAACCCTTAAGTCATGTAAATATAACCCCTGCTCTCAGCAGAATTAATAAAGCTTCTGGGTTTAGCAAGCACCAAGTTTACCCAGCGTTGATGCACCCGGTGGCCTCCAGGAACAGGGAACTGAAAGGCAAGGACGAAGCACAGGGGGAAGACTCTGCCCCGCGAGCGCGCCGCCGCGGAAGTCAGCCGAGGACGGGGCTCAGTTACGCCTTTTCGAAAGCCTGTCCTGTTCTCCAAGCACTACAGTCGTCCCACTTCAGCAGCCACTGCTCCAACTCAGGATCACGCTGTTCCACTGCTCTTTACTGAAGGATGAGGGGAAGCGTTGTGGGAATGCTGGGAGGAGCTGGCGGAAGCTTCGTGCAATGCCTTATGCAGCAGTTTAAGGCAGTGACAGCTGGGAAAGTAGATCACTAAAAGAGATAGGATGGTGTTGCAAGAGAAAGGACGTGTACGTAGGCGTGCATGTGTGCACACACAGTCCCGCCAGCACAGCCCAGCACCTAAATATATTCCAACGCTGCCCAGCACCTAAATACATTCCAACACCTTCCACAAAACCTCAGAGAAAAGAACATCCTTGTTCATCTCCTCCTTTCATTGCACTTGTAAATAAACAACTTGCCTGAACTACAGGGACAAGGAAGGTTTTCCTGACACGTAATTTGGCTGGATACCAGCTTATTATAACTGTACAACGTCCTCTACCTACCCTCTCCTCACCCTAACCTTGAGCTGGATTTGGAGATTCCCTGCACCCAAGCAGCTGCCTGGGTGAAGCTTTCCTAGCCCAGAAAGCTCCACCAACGCGGGAAGGGGGATTCTGCCTGGGGGCAAAGCCCGCTGCCCCGCAGAAGGGCACCGGCGAAAGAGAGGGACCCCACCGTGTGCCGCAGGTCATGGCTAACGAGCTCCTGGAGAACAGGCGTGAAGGAGGGATAGCAGCAGCGGGTAAGGAGAGGGATAAAATACCAAACAAAACGCAGTGTGAACATGCTCCTTTCGCTGGTATAGAGGAGTCTCTTACTTTAAACGCTCAACTTCTTTTCTCAGAATCTTATCCTCACCTTTCCAGCACAACCTGATAGGTAAGAAGAGCTGAAACTCATCAATGGCCTGGAGACCTGAGCATTTTCACTACAACCATCTGCGTTTACAGAGCAGCACACAGTTTGATTTTCTAATATTCATTACCTTCAGCTAAGGCTAAAATTTCCAAAGAAACTCATAGGCTTCAGACCGCTAAAGCTAGGACCAGCTTTCCAGAGAGTTCCATATCCACCTTCTCCTGGCGTGACAAACATGGTCCGGCTCAAGATGCTCAGATCCAGGGCTGAATCCTCCAGATGATCCCGAACTGCATGCGGTAAGTGATGCGCTGTTTCCTTACCACTGGACTGGCCACAGCAGGATCTCTTACAGGACAGGGGACAAAAAGCCCCTCGACTCCTGTAGGCATATCTCCATTATCTGCAAAGGCACCGAGTTTTTTCGAGCCCTACTCAGCTCGGCCAGAAGACTTCCTTCTGATGTGGGCATAAAAGCACAGAGGCCATCAGAGCTGTGCTTTCTCACATAAAAGAGTGTCAGTTTGCTGTGTTGTGCTTAGCTTAGCTACAGGATACTGCAGTGTCTCATCGGAGAGCCGAATCCAAGGCAGAGTGGATTAATGCCGAGTGGATTGCTGCTACTCAACAGAATACTGTTCACAGCGTGCGATGGCTCCCTTAATGCACTGTGCTGCTCATTGACAAGTTTATTTGCTGTAATACAAATGGCATTTGCAAAATTGGCTCATGACAGCTCCCGTCGTGCTGATATCCGGTGCGATCAGACAGTTATAGCGGAGTCCATAAAGCTGCATACGGGGTTTAGACCCTTCGTGCTTAAGCCAGGCAGAGACTGTCTGGATCAGGAGAAATTACCCCCCGCCCCCATACACAAAACTTGCTCTCTAATCATCAGCGATGCATTTCCTTGAAATTTTCCTCCAGGAGGAAAGATTGGCCTGTGCTGCACAGGAGATGGGACTAAACAGAGCCGCGCTTCGCCTCTCTGCTGGCAGTACTCCTAGCTAGTGGGGAAATGAGAGCTGCAGAACTAGGACAGGGCTGGGAACTGAGAGCCTGAGTTCTGTCCCATGGCTGGAAATGATTTACTACAAGCTTCCACTTCTCCATCTGGAAAATGTTACACAGATAGCGATCCAGCACTGCAAAGAAAAATAAAGCTGCGAGTACTATCGAGTACCAACTATTATTGCAGTGGTGTCAGTGGCGGCTCGCCCCTCCTCCATGTGAGGTTACTAGCCAGACCAGGCGTCCAAACACCAGCTCACTTTCCAGAGGATACTGCCACAAAGGTCTGAAATCAAAGCAAACACCTGGCACAGGCTCCCAGATCTGGAGGTTTGACATGGGACCATCTTTCCCTCTCCATCCTAAAGGGATTAAGAGATGCGGCACCGAAAACCTCTGCATCCTGCCCAGAGACAATGTCTGAGTAGTGGCAAGAACGGCGACCGGCCAAGCACATGGGTTACCCATCATCGCCGCCTTGGAGACAAACTCTTGGCTTACGCAGGGAGTGCTTGCCTCCCCCACTGACCACCGGCCTCCAGTCCATCTCTTACACCACCCTAAGCTGAAGGTTTCTCACCTTTTCCATGTGATGTTTCTATCGTCCACGTGCAGTTCAAGTTATTGGGATAAAAATCAGGGAAGCCTGGGGATAAGATGGTACCACTGGAACCACGAATATAGCCTCCACATAGAGCTGGAAGGAAAAAAAAAAAGGAGAGAGAGAATTAAAGAATTCAAACCCCATCATCGGCTGGAAGAACATCAGTTCTTCTGAATGCCAAACCAAAGCCCAACCCATCAAAAGCAAACAAGATACCCAGACCAAATGTCGCTGCGAGCGTCCCAATTGCTGCTTTGCTTTTGCAGCAGATCTGCAATGAAGCGTTGGCCGTCTCCTGCAGATGTTGTTACCTTCTGTGCTCCTTACCCTCACAGCTGGGCAGGGGCCGGCTCCACTGGAAGTTGGGCTCACACTCCAGGGCTTCACTGTCGCTCAGGGTGTAGCCCGAATCGCAGCTGAACGTCACCAGCGCTCCCACGTAGAAATCATTCCCATGGCGCTGGCCATTTACTGGGATCCCCGGATCCAAGCAGTGGTCTGACTGGAGCTTCACAGCTGCGGCAAACAAACCCACTCATGTCAGGCCACTCGGTGGCCGCAGAGCCCGCTGCAAGGGGCAGTAATTAGCCTGGGGGAAAGTTCAGCTCCTATGAGCTCAAAGTCCTACTGATTATCCCAAAAGTAAGAGCGGAAAATGGGCAGAGGACCTCAGCTCTGCCTCCTAAAATCAATAATATTCTGTAGATACTAAAATAAAAAACTCAACCAAGATGGTCAAAACGCAGAAGCTCCTTCGCTCGAGCAGCTTCACACTCCCAATCAGTGTAATAGCGCTAACTGCCTGGCGAAGGGGAGGCGCGAGCCCACCCGGCCTCTGATTGAGGCCATTGTGCTGCCGGAGAGCGCGTAATCCCGTGAATAACTTGCACTTACTTTCGTATCGGATCTGAAAGCCTATGTCAGAGTGGCTTTTGTCAGTGGTGAAGAGGAGGTAGAGGTAGTTGCTGGTGCTGATGAGGAACTGGGGCACCTGAGTCCCATCATAGACACCGATCAACGGGGAAGAGTAGGACCGTCCATCTCGCACTTCCAGGGTGTCGTAATTCACCTCTGTCTTAAACCTGAAAGGGACACGAGAATGCGTCTGTGAAAAACCAGTGTGGCTAATCTTTCTTTATCCTGAATGTGCTCTAATGGCTCGAGGGCAGCACAGGCCATGGGGCGTACGCGGGTCCGTTTCTACCACCTGACCTTGGCTGGCTGAGCATCTTACAGAGAACATGTCGGTCCCCTCCCAAGCATTTTGGCTTCTTTCTGTTCCTTCACCTGCTGACACCGGACAGTCCTTGCAGCAACAAGCACCTAACGCTGCAGGAACAATCGCTTCTCAGACACACAGACCCGAGTTCAAGAAGGCCCAGCCCTCCTCCAACAGTGAAACCCAGGCCAAGTCGAGAGACCCAACGCGCCTGAGTCAGGGCAAGATCCTCACCGCGGCTTCTCCCCGGCAGGCTGAGCACGGGGGAGCTCAGCCTCCGAAAACGTGTCCTACGCAGATCTAAAATAGCACTGCAAATTAGCAGGAGTTCGTCAAAACAAGAGGGGGAAAAATCATCATTTTCCACCTTTTCTTCCTGAGCGTTAGGTGAATTTTAATGTCTTGTCAGGAGTTAATTAAAAAAAAAAAAAATAAAAAGAGAGAGAAGCCTCACTGCCAAACCCAGCACGGAGCAGTTTGTTCCCTTTTCCTCCGGGGGTGGCTACAACTCAACACTGCTGGAACCACCAAAAACAACCGCAAAGAGGAAACTTTTGGGGGGCGAGGGTACCTGTCAAATGTGATCTTGATGGGGTAGCCCGGCTGGGCCTCTATCACCCACGCGCAGCTCAGCGAGTCCTTGTAGAAGCCAGGCCAGCCGGGGGACAGGATGGTTCCGCTGGGTGATGTCAAGTGGCCCCCGCAGGGCGCTGGGGACAAGGAAAAGGACACAATTCAGGCAAAGAGCATCACGGAACCTGCGGCGTGATCGGACGTAGCCCTCCCGGCCAGGCAGCATTGCCCTGCCATGCGATAGCATCCCTGCATTACTGGCTCTCGCGTGTTAAAAATAATCAGACCCAGATGAAATGACAATGCTAGCTGGCAAGAAAACGCATTTTCAGCTTAAGCTGAAGAGGTAGGGGCCTGCTACTGTGTCTGTGGGAGTCAGCAGCCTGACCTTGTGCAGCGGCTCTAAGGAGACGGGGTATAATAATAATTATTAGATATAAAACCAGAGAAAACTGCAAGGTCAGTTTGCATTTCAGTAGCTGCAGGTGCCAGAAAATCTTTTATATCTGTGGTAATTGAGTCATGTCTTTTCTGCCACAAGGGACATCACAAGACGATGGCGTTTATTCCACACTGCGGTCCCTTGTGCCATCAGCAGAAGCTGAAGGCATATTATTCCTTTTTCTGGAAAAAGGACACCGGATCTGATGGACCAGAGGTACAAAATCCTATAGCCCTCGATAACTGCAATGTATCGTCCTCTAAGCAAATGAAATGAGACGGAAAAGCGTATCTGTTCCTGTGAGCTTGTGCTCTCCCTGCTCAGCACCCTGCAGGATTCATCACCGGGTACTTCTTCCCATCCCGTGCGTGGCGGCGCGCCCACGTTCCTGTCGCAGCCTTCGGGAGCTGCCACGGGGCAGACCAAGCCCCTCGTCCCACGATGCTCACTGCCACCGAGGGCACCCTGCTCCTCCAGGGCGGCCGCTGAAGCACCGACCCAGGGCCAAGCGTGGCGCGAGCTTTGCACAAGGGCTACAAAACGACACGCTTGACATGACCTGAAATGCCTATGTAAGCCTGGGCCTAAAACCTTCATTGCTGGTCTGAAGGACACCAGATGAAAGTCAATCGATCTCAACTATTTTCGAACAAGAGGCTCCTTTCTGCCCCAAAGCTACGTAATTCCCCGTTGGGGCTTCTACCGCCATCTTCCAACTCGTTTTTTTAGGTCTCTTTCTTTCCTTCCCATTAATGTTTTTACTTTCAGTCTTCAGTAAATCAAAGCCTCCTGATCTAGTTAGCGGTGTCCCCGCTCACTGAAGGGGGGTTGGACTAGATGTCCTCTAGGGGTCCCTTCCAACCCAAAACATTCTATGATTCTATGATTTTATTTTGTTATTAGAAAAACACCTGCTGTAACAAGAATTGAGCTGATAAAAATAAATCCCCATCATTCATTTCACAAAAAAAAATTAGAAATCAAACTGAGTTCAGTGCTCGGTGATTATCGGACCGGCTCTTCCTCCTAAGCAAACTCTGCTGTGCAGACACCACCTTCCCGAGCCATGCAACATCATGGCCATAACTGACGAGCCGAGGGTTAGAACTCAAGTCCAATAGTCCTTCAGCTCTTAACAACAAATGCCTCTGCCTACACGATGGCAAAAGGCCCCTCACAAGGACAGCCCCGTGCACCTTTGCTATGGGTTATCCAAGTGGGATCCCAACAGACAGAGCTTTTATCCTTAGTCCTGAAAGACTGCAGCCACCGGGGGATCACTCTCCCTCCAGGGTGCACATACAGATGGGTAGGGAAGATGATAAAATTTACCTTCGCATCTGAGCACCGCGTTGTTCCAGACCACGTTTCCTTCCTTCAAGATGCAGGTGATGGTTTCTGAGCCATGGGTCCTAATGAAGCCCTCGTCACAAAGGAAGGACACGGAGCTGCCAAGCTGGAGGCTGTCACCAAATCGCTTTCCGTTCACAGGCACGCCAGGGTCAGGGCATTCGTTATGCCTGAACGCTAAGAGGGGAAGAGAAGAGAACAGTTGAGTAACTTGTTTCCCCCACCACTGTCCAATTCAAAAATCAGTACGTTGGACCACAAACGTAGGAATCACACGATAGTTTCATGTCTTTCCTATGGAGACAACAGCACTTGACCCTGCCCTTGGGACAGTGGACCTTCCCTGCAGGGGAGGCCGAACAGCATGGACTTGAATTTGGCCCACCATCATCCCAGCAAAGCTACTGTTTTCTGCACAGAGTCGTCAGCCTGTAACAGAAATCACGTCACCACCTCTTGCCTACACCGCTAAGACACCCAAGTGTGTGTTCCCACAGTTCCACTTCTCATTTAGTTGAGGAGGCTTCAATTTTTCTGTTCCCTGTCTCTACTGCAAGCGTTCATTTGCGACCTGAGAGAGGAAGGATAAGATTAAAACCATTTGCATCCATGAGGTGCTGAGGTACCAGGGCCAGAAGAGAGCCTGCAGAACCAAATTATCTTCTCAGCAATCGTTCAGAATCATAGAATCATAGACTGTTTTGGGTGGGAAGGGACCCCTCGAGGTCACCCAGCCCAAACCCCCTGCAGGAGCAGGGACACCTTGAACCACATCAGGTTGCTCACAGCCCCGTCCAACCTGGCCTGGAATGGTCCCAGGGATGGGGCCTCCACCCCCTCTCTGGGCAACCCCTGCCAGGGTTTCACCACCCTCACTGGAAAGAATTTCTTCCTTAGATCCAGTCTAAACCTCCCCTGCTTTAGTTTAAAGCCATCCCCCCTTGTCCTGTCCCAGCTGGCCCTACTAAAAAGCTTGTCCCCCCCTTTCCTCTGGGCCCCCTTGAAGCCCTGACCGGCCGCACTCAGCTCTGCCCGCAGCCTTCTCTTCTCCAGGCTGAACACCCCCAACTCTCCCAGCCTGGCCTCAGAGCAGAGGGGCTCCAGCCCTCGGAGCATTTTAGTAGCCCTCCTCTGGCCCCGCTCCAACAGCTCCATGTCCTTCTGGTGCTGAGGGCTTTCAGATATAAAGATGCACAAATACTAAAAACAGAGAAGGATTCTTAAAAACTCTAAAAACACCGCAGTGCACGCATCTGCACGGAGGGGACATGAGTTACCCGTTAATGAGGAAAAATGAAAGCTTTAAGGCCCTGTGGTTAAAAGTAAGGGTCCTCTCGGCACACTGTGTGATTGACTGCCATAGCCTCGCTTGTCACCATGACTGGGATAAAATGAAGGACAGGCAGCAATTACCTTTCTAGGTGTTGCAAAGTGGCAGGCAGGATGGCACAGACACACAGCTCGGTAAGGCCTGCCCTTTACCAGCAGTTAAAAACTAGGCCAGCCAACCAGGCAGAAAGGCATCTACAGCCTTAATTCCCCATTAAGTGCATAATTATGTACTGTATCTTCGTATGCTGGGAGGTGGTCTTCAGAGATGAGCAGCATATGAAAGATTAAAGCCTCCAGATTAATTACACACACGCGCTTTTAGTATCGAATGCACTTGACCAAATTCAGACCAGTTCTGGATTTCCTACAGAGCATCGTTGCTCTCATAATATCTTGTTATACACAGTGCTAAAGGGGAAACCACAGCCCCAATCTGGTCCTCGTGCTCTCGCATCTGCCCCCTGCAGCAATTTGTTGTCTCCCCTCTCATACCTGAACCGAAGGAAGGGATGGCGAGGCGCCCGAGGAAGGCTCGGGAGCTCCCTTTTGCTACTTCAAGCCATGGGAACAGATTAACGGACGTGTACTTAAGAGCCATTTACAACAATAAAATATTGGGCTAAAAACGTCTTCATACAGGGGACAGCCACGACTCCCAACACGGTAGGCAGCGTGTCGGAGGTGCACACGGGAGGGCACCGCCAGCGTTTCTGGAGGAGGTGCCTCCCCGCGTGCAGGATCGGGGCTCAGTGGCACCCCCTCCCAAAAGCTACTTCATCTGATGAACCTTCAGCCGGCTGCACTGTGGCAAATGGTTTCTTAAGACCTCTGATGTATTTATTTTATTTTTTTTTAAATAGAGGATTTGCAATCATGGCTAGAAAGGCTATTAATTTAGCTGTGCCACTGAAGGCTATTATAACAAAGTCATTTATCAGTTCTGCTGAATAGGTTTAATAACGCTCTTTAGAAAATTATAGGACAATAAGAGGATAAAATTACCATAGCATTCATTTGAGATTTGAAGACTGGACTTAGGTGAAGCCAAATATATCTGCAGAAGTGTCAATGCTTTATATAATAAGACACTGCTACATGTTTTCTTTGATCTTCAAAGTCTTGCATGCTTTTGGGTGTCAGCAGACGCGGGTAGTACCGACTGATGAACACAACCATCCCAGTAAATCCTCCTGGGCTGCACCAAGCTGCCCACAAAGCACCGTCTCGCCGCAGCGAGCAGGGTGGAGGCGGCGAGGGAGAGCAGAAAGCCCAACTCGCGCAGCACGCCAGGAGCCGACGGCAGGACAGAAACCCTGGCTGCGCCGTGGATAATCCAGGGCCAAACAGTTCCTTTCACTGCTGGGTAACACTTAAACTTCACACCCAGAAACTTGTGCGATCAAGCTCTAAGCTTGAAACCAACCCCCAATTACCCAGCCTCAAAGCTGAAGGAATCCCCAATTTTCAGACTTTGGATTTGCAATGGTTTTATAGTGAGTTCAAACTCTTGCCTGTTGGTTCCCAGTAAGAATTTAGAGCTCGAAATGAAAACCAGAAGGAAGGATTGGGCACTTACTGGTGAAGGTTATGTTGAAGCCTCTCTTCTCCATAGAGTGGTCGGTCTGGAACTCCAGCCTGGCTACGTGACCGCTGCTGGTCAGAGAGGAGGGGATCTGGTTTCCTGAGAAGGTCCCCAGCACTGGAGATTCAGCCGTCCCACCATCCTTCACGGCTAGGAAATCAAACTGAGGCTCCACATCAAAATCATTGAAAGCCAAGTGAATTCGGCTCTCGGGTTTCGCTATAATTAACCAAACACAGTGCAAGCTGCTGCCGTATTCTTCAGGGTAATTTGGTGACAGCACAATCCCGGACGGGGTGGTGAAGTTGAAAAAGCAGGAAACTGCAATGAGAAATCACCATCAATCACGCAGCACGGGGCTCCTGCAAGTGCTCTGCTGTGCTTCCCCCCCCCTTATCCCTCGAGCTGGGCGATTCCCGCAAATTCCCAATGGCTTCGCTTCTCAGAGGCGATTACAGAAAGGAAGGGCTCAGTGCTCCATTCACTGCTGCGCGTCAGTGATTTATTTGCCTGGGGAAGAAGGGCCTTCAAAGTAGTCTCCCAAGTCCTGGGTTTGGTTGATTTTTCAATTTCCCAGCTTAGCACAGCGCTGCCCCTTTTTCAGCAGCGCGCTTCCTCACGTTTGCGGAGGCTCTGGGCCATGCCCGGTGGAGCACGGGTTTCTCTTACTGCAGGAGGGAAATGCCACTCGGCCAGGCGGGGATTTGCTATTTTGCAGGTGAATTCTCCTGCACATCCCTGAGAATCAAATGTGTGACTGCAGCTGGTGCCAAATAAAGTTAGCGTGAAACGAGTTCGATTTTACAGCAACATCTTCTGTTGTGGCCGCAACTCAGCCCAGCCAGCAAAACCTGAGGCGAGGAACGGGCTCAGCTGCCGCCCCGTGCCCGGGTCCCTCCACCTCCGTACCCAAGTGCTGGGGGAACCGCAGGGGCACGTCTGAGCGCAGCGCGGACTTTTCAGGATTTGCTTAAAAAGCCACACTTTTATAGTTTACCTGTTTGCTAAATGCAGTTTTCACCCATGCTCCTCCACCGGGCAGCCCCCCTGCATTGAGGCAAACCCCTCACATTCAGGCCATCCCCCTCCTGCATTAAATATTTGTACGACACAGCAATAAATCATCAGCTCCTTTGAGAAGGAGCGAGGAGTCCCTTGGCCTTCATCTCCCTCCTTGGGCAGCTGCTTCTTACCCCTGCGCCAAATGAGCACGGAAAAATGGAGGCTGCTGCTTGGATTTGGGTAGTGGCTTTGCCGCACCAGGCACGGAGCAGCCCCAGACCCTTCCCAAGCTTCCCCCGAGTGCCAGGGGCTTGGGACAACTCCCAGCAAGGCCCAGCAGGCTGCAACCTGCAGCCCAGCTCCCGGGGCAGCTCCCCTTCCCATTACAAATAAATCACTGACTTCTGCTGGGCCACCACATTACCAAAACCAGGCATCAAACTAGAGCGCCATTCCCATGAAAATAATTAAAATCCATCTTAAAATGAAGTTGAGGGGCAGAGTGCATAGGTAAAAAATCTTTAGCTCTCAAGGGGTTTCAATATATACTGTATTTCAGCTGACAAGGTCCATCAGTTTGAGAAAGCAAGGCTGCCTTTTAAGTGGAACCTACCCCCCGGTTTTGATATTTAATGTACGTATGCTTTGCTCATCTTTTATCCCCACCATCACCCTTGGTAAAATCCATTACGTGGAACACACATCTCACCAATTCCTGGCAAAAAGACATTGCACAGAGGATGAGACTGGTTTTAGTTTGGCATTTATACAATTATTTAGTCCAATGCTCACACTCCCTCTGTTATTTTCCCTCTGTCTTCCTTCAACACTTAATGGTTTCAGATCAAATGAGATGGACGGTACCGTGACGCTATCAAGGCTAAGAGCTCCACAATCCATTGCCTGCACTCAGCAACAAAGAGAACAGATTAAAGAGAAAACAAACTGCAAAATATCCTCTGGATTTTGGCTCTTTACGAGATGCTGAAATATCAAGGGATGCTGTCAAATAATTCTGTCAGCGTAAGCTTGGTATAATCTGCCTAGGAATAGCGGGTGAAAATAAATGCATTCACACACAAAGCAACCCCTCGGTGGTAGGAACCCCTCCTATCTCCTATACATTTTTAAATCCAAAGGGGTAAATTAGCATTCGCGCAGGACCTACAGCATCACACGGCAGCGACAGCGAGGTACAGTCGCTAGCGCAGCTGCTACGACGCAGGAGAACACACCACCAGAGAACTGCTGACAAAAGAGGGGAAAGCAGAGGGAGGGAAGAATATCAAATTAACCTTTGCTAGAGAAAACAAAATGACAGATTAAAAAGCAACAGATAAAAAGGACTCTGCCGCAGGGAAGTAAATGACAACTTCCATTTTCCATAAAACAAGAAGCGTAGGAGGCGGCCAAGGCGCAGGCTGTCGGACGCAACCCCGCTGTCCCACGCACCCCAGTCCCAAGGCCACGGCCGGGCACCAGCGCCCGAGCGCTCCTTGGTGCAGCGGGGAGCTCGGCTTCGCCGCCCGGAGGTCACCATCCCTGCCGGCAGCTTGGGGCATGTCCAGCTGGGAAGCAACAACTGATCCCGAAGGTTCATCAACAAGATCACGGTGTCTGTGGTATGAAGATTTTCTTCAGCTCTAAGCAGGAAAGGTTTTTCTTCAGCATTTAAGGGTTTTTTTTTTGGTCTGGGGCTGCACTGGCCAGAGCTGGCGCCGGGGTCCACGTCAGCTCGGAAGCGCTTTGCAGGACACTTGGATCAAAGCAGAAGCTGATCAACAGCGCGCCACAGCCAGCAAAACGCGCTATCCGAAGGCAGAGGAGGGCACCCCGAAAGGCAGAAGGCAGCTGAGCGCTACCTGTCTCGTGCTGGTTTGTGCCTCGGAGACAGCAGGGACAAAGCGCCCCCGAGGTGCGAGCAGTCATTCTGAACGTGACAGACGGACAGAGGTCAGCCCCGCTGCCTGCAGCCCGGCCGTCGGGATCACCGAGTTCGGAACATCCGTGACTGAGGCCTTGCGCTAAGAGACTGCAATTAGTATTTATTACGGTTGTTCTTCAATGCCGTGAGAGGACATTTCGTTACGTGCACAGCATAGGCTCAAATTCACAAGCCTACGCTGAGCTTTGTCAATAATTACTATTTATTACTGATCAAGTACTGCAAAAGCAATAAGAAAAAATCCCTTTATTGAATACAGCAGAATAAATCACACCAAAGCTCAGCAGAAACAGAGTACCCAACAAAGCCAGGGAGACCCGAACGAGTAGAAGATGTTTATTCAAGTCATCACAAACATTATCAAGATTCTGCGTTCCTTTAGAGGAGTAGGACGGCGAAGAACCAGCTCGTTGCTTCTTGCCATAAAGTCGAGCAGGACACATGGTTGTGGCACGAGGGCACCGCCCTGCGGGCCCAGTGCGAGATGCTCGTGGCCGAGCGGAAGCCGGAGGTTTTTTTTTTGGTCGGTCTATGCAAAAATTGCTTCTCTTTTCTTCTGCCTTCAAAAGATCCTGCCTCCTCACAGACCGCCTGGTGGCCCCAGACACTCCATCTCTGCTCATCCTGCCCATGAGAATCCAGGGCTGATCCTGAGGAGAGGGCACACCTGCAATGCACGGGAATGGGAAAGGCACCAGGTTCAGGGGCTGAAAGCCAAGCAGGGAGTCACTGTAATAATTTCAGTCTCCATGGAAACAAAAAAAATCCTGACTTCTATCTCAGCTTTTAGGTATCATTCCCACAGACTCTGACGACCTGGGAGAGAGCTTGAAGACAATAACGGATTTTCTGCCTTACCTTTCCTTTTTAAGAAGATCCCTCCTCTAGGCACAGCTTGCTGATGGACTGGAAAAATAGGACCTCAGCAGGAGCCTGGTTCATATGCACCATGCCTCGCTGGGGGAAGCACACGGCCCCGACAGCTACGAGTGCTGGACGCTCAGGGCACCGTTCAAGCTGCGAAGCAAAGTGCTTTACATTTCGTATTTTCCTCTTTCTGTGGCTGCCGTTTCAATAAACACATCTGCATCACAACGCACCTTTTCCTTCTCAAGGCCCTGAGGCACCACCAGGGCAAGCGGGAGGTGAGGGAAAGGAGTCTGGAGCAAATATTAACTGGGAGAACTTTTTTGTATTTCAAAGCAACAAACTCTTCGCCTTACTCTGATGGAGTAGCTGTCACGGCCAGCAGGCGGCTAAGCGGGGGCGGGAGAGCCGGTATGTTAAGAATAATGAAAAATAGGCAGGGTTTGTGTACCAGATCTTGAGGAAAATATCATCAGTGAACTTAAAATAGTCTGTATAGGAGCCTCTGTGCGCAGAAGAGCGCTGCAATACCAAAGCAGGTTTCGTTTCTACCCCCTTGAACAGGAACAGTGATTGGGTTACTGGGAATAAGAGAAGTTTCTCAAACTTACTGGAAGATGCTGATCCCCACCAGGGCAGTGCCGGGCTGCTTGTCTGCCAGGGCTTCTGCAGCCATTCCGGAGGTGCTCCAAGGCTTCTGCACAAAGACAAGATCCTTCCCTGTGTCCCTGGTCATCTTAAGGGAACTCTCCCCCTCCCTGCAATCTCTCTTGGGAATCGGTGGCAGCGTCCACACGGAGATGGAAGTTTAATTGCCACTTTTTGGCGAAAGCCCCAACGCAGTCTAGTGGTCTTGTTATCTACCTTGCCCGTTTTGCTCCGTCGTGGTTTAGCAGAGCATCCTTCCTCTGCCGCAGCCCTGGGAGCCGTCTGCCCACCGCTGCCACGCGTTCGTCTCCTGCAGGCTGGAGGCTGCCACGGGCTGGGACTTGGCTCCACGCAGCCCCACGGCCTCGGCACACCGCGTGCATGAAGGGCGACCGCTGTAACACCAGAAAGGGGAAGGAACCCCCCGAAAGCGCGTAGCTGCAACTGGGGTGAGGGCAGCTGCACGCCCGGGATCAAGTGCAGAGGAGGGGATGTGGGCAGGTTCAGCCACACGTGAAGCTTCTGCTCGTGGGGAGCAACAGAAGGAGCCTTAAACTTGCACACATCGACTCCACCTGCAAACTGGAAATGTCCCACTGCGGCTTTCTCAACCCCCAACCCCACATGTAAAGCATTAAAGCAAGGCAGGCATAAGGGAACTTCCCTGCCAACCAGACTGAAGATGGCAACGTGACACAGGCCACATTCTCGTTTTCTGGACACAGAGATAGGGGAAGGGGGCAGAGACAACCTCCTCGCCTGATAAAACCAGTAAGTGTCATTTCAGATTCAGACTCATGTAAAGAGAAGCAACCCATCACGCTGAGCAATTGCTGTCAGGAATACGGACAGATGCCTTGGCACAGGACAGCTCATTTAGAGCAGCATGGAACCCCATCAGGCTAACAGTTCCACCGATTCAAGCAGTAAAATAACAAGCGTGGAGACAACCCAACGAACTGCATCCTCCTGATCAGCACCGAGAGAGCAGCCGGGAGCTCCTCCGGTGAGCTGCATGCACGGCGATGTGCCCCGACACCACCGGGGGCTCCTCCGCTCCGGCTCTCCCCGCCGGGGCAGCATCCCCGCCGAGGACGCGAGAACCGGCCACGTCTGCTGGGCCACCAGCACAGCCCCAGCTCGCACCCCCTATAGCCTTAGCACTGCAACCTGCTTGCTGAACCAGGCCGGCTGCACAGGCACCCCCAGCAATTTGTTAGAGACCAAGAGAAGGCGCAGAGCAGCAGCTCACGGCAGGGACTCTTCCTCCTGGCTCTACAACTGCTGGATGGAACTCACTGACGAAGTAACGCCAAGCAGAAAACAGGCTCTGGTTTGACCCCGGTGGACGTCAGCTGTCCTTAGATATAGGCACCAAGGGAAACGTGGTGACACTGTTGACAAGTGGTGTGCTGGAAGACGTGCAGCTTGTTTGGGAAGTCTCACGGAAGAGCAAAAGGGGCTGGTTAAGCAGCCACCTTTTAAAGCCACAGAAGGGAAAATGGAACATTTTCACATAGGTTATGCTAAAAAAAAATCGTGGGGGACAATTAGAACACAATTAATTGTAATTAAGAAGGTCCTTAAGTGCATTACTGCCCAGCACAGCACTTAAGCGCGTATGTCTACTTAAACAAACATTTAAATCTCAGTGCTTTGATAAAACTAGGGCTGCAGTGCAGAACAAGGGCTTTGAGGGAAAGTAACCCTGCTTAATTTGAAGAAGGGAATGGTCTTACATGGCTGCAACCGTGAAACAAGGTTGTTAACAAAAGCTACAAATCCCACATGTATATAGAGATCATGGTAATCCTGCCTTCATTTAATTTGCTTCCCTTACTGCCGGCAAAAGACTGGATCTCGATGGCTCAGGGGAACGGGCTGCAGATACGGAGCATCTCGGCGCCGATTTGCTGCTCTGAACCCAGCTCAGATCAAGGGCAAGCAGAAGGTGTCACCGGGTCCTGAAGGACACGCGTCTGTGTGTCTGGAAACCACCTAAGCCCTGGCAGCGGCCTCAGCAGGCAATGAGCCCATTTCTGGGCCGCCCGAGCGGAGGGTGCGACCGGCTGCTTTGCAGGGGTCAGTCGATGCGTTTTGGTAGGTTATGGTCAGCCACCAGTTTCCTTCCCCAACTTGTCTGGCAGAGATAATAAAAATGCATCTTTGCCATTACGTTGGGAAAGTCATGCTAGCGTGCTTCATAACAGCATCAATCAAAACAACAAAAAAAACCCCACCCAAAAACCCCCCACACGGCAAAACATCGTGGAAGTAAAAATCAATAGAATCCCTACGTGCCTTCTAAAATCCACTAAAAGCAACTGCATCTACAAGTCCAATGTTAGCTAGAAAAAGAAAACCGGTTTTCAGGAGAAGGGAGAAATATTTTGTGAGTTAACAAATGTTCCATCAGCATTGCAAGAAGTGAGAGGGATTAAGAATAAAAGCAGTAATATGAGGAGCACAGGATGGATCGGGTTTTATGGGAAGAAGGAGAGCCTACGCTACAGTTCAGAAGCCTAAAAATTGCCCTTACAATGGAAAAAAGTATCAATTCCTTCCATAGAACCATAAAACGATAGAATGTTTTGGGTGGGAAGGGACCCCCAGAGGTCACCCAGCCCAACCCCCCTGCAGGAGCAGGGACACCTTGAACCACAGCAGGTTGCTCACAGCTCACAACCTGGCCTGGAATGTTCCCAGGGATGGGGCCTCCACCCCCTCTCTGGGCAACCCCTGCCAGGGTTTCACTACCCTACCCTTAAAAGAAAATTTTCTGGAATTTCTGATTAAAGAATTATTGGACAATAAAGGATCATTCTGATCATCCTATGTGTCCACCTCCTTCCTACAGAGACAATTCCCACTTCCTACAGATCTCTTGGAAAGGAGCATCCAAGCTTGATTTATGAGCGCTTAGGTGTGGAGAACCCATCACTGCCTTTAGCAGACGGCTCCAAGGGTTAACTACTCTCTCTGTTAAAAAAGCTATGATTTTTACAAAGGCACACTATGCTTTTATCACGGCTACCTTGAGACACACTTGTCTCCAAATTACTCTTCAGCGGTAAGGCTCCATAGATTGCTGTGAATAGTGGGCAGGAAAGAAGAGAAGGGAAGAAAGAAAGAGAAAGAAAATAATGACCAATTGACAAATTAATTTAGAGCTAAATGGAAAACTTGTCAAGCAATATGAAATTACACGGTTCTGTTCAGCACATTGCTGGGAAAACATCTCTTGCACTTTGCATTTCCAGCTCCTAATCCTGAGCGTTTGCACCAGACGGAGCACAGCAAAGGGCAGCCGCTCGGCTCCGAACCAGAATTTGCCATCTTTGCAAATTGGAGCCAAGATTATTCAGCAGGTACAATAGGCCAATATGGGATTAACAAAAAAAATAGGAGTAATTACTACTAAGGCGAGGAGAGATTTTTATACTGCTATTAAGGAAATGGTATGTTTAAAAGGCTGGAAGAATGCACAAAATCGTAATGCCTCCACAAAAAGGACGACTGTGTTCCTGCCGTACGCCCACGTGGAGGGACGGGGGGACTGGGCTGTGCCGACCTCCTAATGGAGCCAGCTCAAAGCCAACTCAAACCCCGCAGAGGGTCCCAGCGGTGCTCGGTTTGGTCAGCGCCCCTGCCCCACGCGCAACGAGGTGGCGCGGATCCCCAGTGTCACGGGCGCAGCCCCACTGCTCCCCAGCCTCCCGGCACCTCACCGCGAGCAACTCGCTGGGGAGAAACGGGCTGCGGGTGAGGTTTTCAAGTAAACAAGAAGAGAAGAAAGCATAACATCTGCTCCACAGCCAGAGAAGAAAAAAACATAATTTAACATAATTTCAATTAGAAATGCTTTGGAAAATGTCTTCTGCTCTGTTCACAGGAACATTATGCACGGCTACTGCTCTAAGCGGGCCTACGATACAAAGAGAGTTTACAACACCACAACAAAGTCACTGGAAACTAATGAAGATCCTAAAGCAAGACCAGAGCAACACCAAGATCCCTGTAACGACTACCAGATCCGTTGCAATCAGAACGTACACGCCGTTTTATTTACCTTGAGAACACGCGACGGGTCCAGAAAACTTGAACTTTGCAAGTCTGAGATCGATGAACTGAACTTGTATCAGAAAGTAAGCTTTCCGAAATGACCCTCCCAGAGCAACTGGCAGAGGAGAGTTAAAACAAGGCGAAAACTCGGCCTTTATTCGGTGAGGTGGTTACAAAGGACACGTACTGTCACGACTGTTCACGCCGTCGTCTATCGCCTGTAATGATGGCACTGCTTGGTGCAGGTCAACCATTCGGGGGAGGAGGACAAGGAGGAGGACAAGGAGGAGGACAAGGAGGAGGACAAGGAGGAGGACAAGGAGGAGGACAAGGAGGAGGACAAGGAGGAGGACAAGGAGGAGGACAAGGAGGAGGACAAGGAGGAGGACAAGGAGGAGGACAAGGAGGAGGACAAGGAGGAGGACAAGGAGGAGGACAAGGAGGAGGACAAGGAGGAGGACAAGGAGGAGGACAAGGAGGAGGACAAGGAGGAGGACAAGGAGGAGGACAAGGAGGAGGACAAGGAGGAGGACAAGGAGGAGGACAAGGAGGAGGACAAGGAGGAGGACAAGGAGGAGGACAAGGAGGAGGACAAGGAGGAGGACAAGGAGGAGGACAAGGAGGAGGACAAGGAGGAGGACAAGGAGGAGGACAAGGAGGAGGACAAGGAGGAGGACAAGGAGGAGGACAAGGAGGAGGACAAGGAGGAGGACAAGGAGGAGGACAAGGAGGAGGACAAGGAGGAGGACAAGGAGGAGGACAAGGAGGAGGACAAGGAGGAGGACAAGGAGGAGGACAAGGAGGAGGACAAGGAGGAGGACAAGGAGGAGGACAAGGAGGAGGACAAGGAGGAGGACAAGGAGGAGGACAAGGAGGAGGACAAGGAGGAGGACAAGGAGGAGGACAAGGAGGAGGACAAGGAGGAGGACAAGGAGGAGGACAAGGAGGAGGACAAGGAGGAGGACAAGGAGGAGGACAAGGAGGATGAGGGAAGGGCAGGGGAGCTCTCAGAATAGCAAAGAGCCTTGTAAGACTTACTGAACCGCCGCAGAAGCCCTCCGACAGCACCACCCCCTGCAAAGGGGACGGTCGCGCCTCCTTTCCTTAGCAAGGAAACCTAAACCTCACGGAACAAATTTTGCTCATAGATGTTTTGTAGCAGGGCTTTCCGCTGCAATAGCTCACATAAAATTCAGGTAACGAGTTCTTCCCCTGCTATACGCGAGTGTGTTTAAACAGTAATTCCAACCCTGTATTTGAAAGTTATGGCAGTACTGAAACGCCCCGCTCCCCGACTACGCCTGCCCAGACTTTCATCATCATTCTCACCGCAGTAGCTGAACAACTCACCGGCTCCCCGTTATAGCTGTAATTATGGGCTGGTTCCCCATTCATAAGCTTAATAATCTCCCCAGCCACAGGTAAGTGTAGACTTCAGGCTGAATATTACATCCCTTATGAGAGTTCCTACCATCAGAGCACAAACTTCGTCTAAGTAGCGCAATGATTTTCCTTGGGTAACATTTATCCGCATGAAATCCCCTAAGCCCGTTTTGCTGCCCTTCAAGGCTTCAGGAAACCTGAAGGTAGCTCTGTACGCCAGCAACGGCTCGGGTTATCCCGGGTGGTGAGAACTGTTTGCCTTCGACAGACACCACAGTTCCGTGACTCTGAAATTGCACGTGTCAGTGCGAACAGCAGTAACTACAACGCCGATTTGAGCGCTACGAGGTGCTCAAAGAAGAGGGAGAAAGAGGGGGCTTCAGTGCCCCGGCATCCCCGGTACCCAGACACCCTGCGCAGCAGCAGGCAGCGCGCTCGGAGCACAGGGGGATGGACGGCGGTGCCCCCCCCGCCCGCCACGGCACCACAGGCTCCCAGGCTCCCGTCCCGGCGCTTCCAGCACCTCAGCCCAGCAGGGAGAACCTGAGCCCGCCACAGCAAGGCCAGGGCTACCGTGCTTAGTAAGGGGTTTGCAGAAGATGTGCACTAAAAAAAGTCTTGCAAAGTTTCTCCAGTGCCCTGCGTGCTCACCCTGGACGGCGAAGGGATGCAACGACAGCAAGGAGGGTGAAGATGGGAGGTCTGTTATCACGAAGGCACAGACAGTCGCGAATTAAGAACCCGTTGCAAGAAGCGGCTGCATTACTGAAATGGTTTGCGTTGCTTTGTCATCGAAGCCCCAGGAAATGAGTTCCCCACAATAAACTCCGTCTGCTCGTAAATCATTTGCTCGGGACAGCGGGATGCACCATAGCGCGCTGCTTAATCTCCTTCTGCATTTGTCAAGCATTTGCGGCCGGAATCAGCAGCACTGAGCTGTTTGCATATTCCAACGAGCAGCACATAAATCAGGTTACCTTGTTTTCCAACCTCACGCCCAACACATTTAATCGTCTCCCGACATTTACAGAGAGTTGTTACTAATCCCACTACAGATTTCATGCCAGGTTACACATTTTGTCATGCAACCTCTTCTGATTCATGCACACTAATATGCTGCTGTCTAGAATAATGGCAGGGGAGTAAAGGTGGAGAGAGGGCTACGAAATACTACTTCTACTACCTACACGTTGCCTTGCTGATTCATAAATACCCAAAGCTGGAGGGCCACAGAGAACGGAGTCCAATGGAATTATTTTAACTAAAAGATTCATGCCTATGCCATGCTTTGCATGGACTGCTGATTGGGGCTTGATTTGATGCCCCTGTTCAGTATCTTATCTATTAAAAAAATAAATAAATAAATCCTACTTTACTGGAAAGTCCCCTTTCTGTACTGGTATGATCCAGTCCTCTCACACCGGGCACAAACTATGGGTTTAGTCTCGCTGCAAACTGTCAGCAAGAACCTCAACCAAACCATCAGCTGTTCAAATTCACCTGAACCTCTGGGCAACAACCAAAAACTTCAGCCACTAAGCACAGCAACGGTCTAAGACCTCCCACTTCAGAAATAACCAGGGCAGCTCCATTTTCCTCAGCAGCATCTTCAGCTGATTTGCTTAGAGAAAACCAAGAAGGACGGGAGTCGTGGCATCTGGAGAATGCAAAACTCAAAGCGGTTGCTTCCTTGCCCCAAACAGACATTCTCAAATGCTCGGAGCATAAAGTAGTGGCTGAAAAGAAAGGCACTGACTTGAGGCTGATTTCCCACATTCTTCCCTAAACTGCCAACGTGGGGACGCCAGTGCCCCCGCTCCTCCCACCGCTCCTGAAGAGCCCAGGAGCAGCTCTGAAGTAGCCAGGTTTGCCCCCCCGCCAGCTGTGGAATCCCTTTGGTACGGATCAAGTCCTGCCACGCTAGAAACGAGCACCTTGTCGTGCCGTGCCTAACACCGGCGCATCCATTTACCTGCACAGTGAATACACATCTCGAAAGATCCACATTTATTTTCTCTCTATCCGCTTTCCCCCCACTTTTATCCTCTGTTGCTCAGCTGAATTTTCCTTTCCTACTTTTTTGTTAGGGTCAGTCTCACCCCCTACACCACGGTATCTGTTCAACGGCACAGACTTTTCCTAAGTGGAGATGAGACAAAACTAAGAGTTTGCTTGTCACCAGCTGGGGAAAATACAGGTGCTTCTGTGAGTTTTGGTGATGTTCAAATACAACATTGTTTCAGAGTGAAAGGTCGGTCAGTATAATAAAGCGGACTGCCCAATGCATCTTCAAAGGACAGCGAGGCCGTTAAAACCCAACGGGGACTGTGCATCTAACTCCCATTTACATCCAAAAACGTTATCCTTAGTCACTGCTGAGAGCATAATATCCTACTTCTGCTGAGAACTCATGCAACAAATTAAAAATTGAGGTCCAGCAGCAGGGAGCCTGGATATTGTCAGATAATGAAGGCCAAAAATAGAATCAAGTTTTAAATTATTATTTTTTTGTGACCCTGCCTCCTGCCTCGGACACCGAAGCCTTATTTTCTCTCCAGCAGGGACCCAAACCAGAACGCCGGGAGGGCAGAGGGGTAGAGCGGAGAGCGCACGCTGCCCCTGTGCAAGCCCAAATCTCCACCTGGGCGCCGCTCCCCGCTGCGCGCCCCTTCGCTGCTGAGAGAAGGGCCAAAGCAAGGGCTCCCCACGGCTTCAGGTGGAGCTGCACCTCGGTGCCACCTCTGCCACCACGAGGGCTTCCCTGGCCCGGGTACCAGGCACGGCACACGAGCGCACTGCATACGTGACCACCTCACCACGCAACGAAGACATTTTAGAGCCGTCTCCTCACTGACTTACAAACACAAACTGGTTTCTGAGCAGACCACTGGCTACTCTTTTGGCAGGTTATTGTTTTCTGTCCCTTCAACTCAAAGGCAGGCTGGCACTCAAACTTCAAACTGTCCCCGTGGCGAAACGTGGATCCTTCTCTCCTGCCGTAGGCCGGGATCCCGGGATCACCGCAGCTCCCTTGGTCAATCTCTGAAAGAAAGAAAACACAAGTTGCACGGGGGGGGAAGGCTCTGACGCCGAGCTGGCGCAGGGCCCGCCGTACATCTGCGCTGCATGCTGCTCTCCGGCGAAGACATCGCATCCCCGAGGGAGCGCCGGTCCCCTCCGCGCCGTCTCACGCGGGAGGGGGCTCAGCAGCGGCGCAGAACGCAGCCGAGAGCTGTCTCCGAGGCACCGCTCCACCCCCGGCGTGAAAGGCCCTCCTACCAACCTCTCCTCGCTGCCTCCTCGCCCCCAACCGCAACTCGTGAAAAACGCAGCGATACCCACGGAGATCCGAGTCCGCATCTGCTTCAAGGGCTTTGCGGAAGCAGACGGACCGTGTGTCACCGAAGGGGACCTTCAGCACCCTTGGGCAAAGAGGATACGGCTGGGGCGCGTCTGCTGGATTGCAGCGCCTGCTGCCTCGCCCTCCCTTCCCACCCCCAGCCTCCGTCTCTCCGTGGGGACAACCCAGCTGACACCTTACGGCATGGGAACGCACCGTTCATCTCTTGCTGCGCGTGTGTTTTGGCTTCAAGTAAATCACGGACACAATTTTCTGTTATCTTCTGCTCCGTACAATTTCATTTCGGAGGGGCCCCCTGCTCGCTGGCACTATTACCTACAAAACTTCATTCCTTTACAGCCTCCTCAGCGCTCCCGCGTTATTTATCTGCTTCACATTCAGCCTGTCTTTCGCGTTCTCCAGTTTTTATCCCCATCACCCACGATCAGCCTCGCTGTCTTTTCTCCCCGTTTTCAATTTCTTACACCAAATTGGAAACTTCTTTTATGACATTTTCTTTACAGAGGAAAATCGCATCATCCGAGATTCGCATTACTCCATCTAATATTCCAATTCGGTCTGAATAACAACGTGCACCTCATTATTATTCTGACTTCAGGCAACTTGGATACAGGTGTATTTTGAATAGAAGTCACAACAAGGCACCAAGCTTCTGCTACTGCTCTACGCATCTTGAGCTCAAAAGTCACCGCCAGGTAATGAAGCATCCCCAAAAATAATTTAACATAAATTAATATTAAAATTTTCATGAAATAGGTTGCTTTTTTGCCTGTCAGTGAACACAGTTTGCCAGGATTTATGTATCTTCCTGCAGCCATTGAAAATCCATCTCTTTAAGATTTTACTTGCATATAAGGGACAAATAAAACAGTTTGGATATTGCAGTAGCACAGAACTATACGTTACTCTCAAAAAAAAAAAAAAAGCAGGGGACAAATAGTGCAAATCATGGAAAGAAAACTCAGCTTTAAAACTCCAGAAACAGTAGCATGATCAAAGGGTAGCGTGTGCATTTTAAACGTGCATCGCTACGACCTGACAGAGACAAGGGAAACCGGTAACGCTTTCTGCTACAAGTCAACAGCCCTTAAACATCAATTTTCGTTATGCCTTTCCTTCTCACACCTTGAAGTCTTGAAATACAGTATTAGCAAATAACCCTGATGGCAAGCCCTCCTGCAGGGCGCCTTGCATCCAGCGTCTCCAGCTCCTGCTATCACCAAAGCCCGCAACGTTGGGTGCCCTGGGAAAGGAGAGGCTGAACGTCCTGGGCCGCCCTGGTTGCTGGTATTTGCTCAGAACGAGATGGACGCTAACACGCGTTCGCCACTCCAACCACCCCTTAAATCAACGCATGGAGCGTTAGGGGCCGGGGTGAGCAACGCTGTCCTCTCCCAGCACTGCCGGGGCCACGGGGAGCAAAGCGCCAGCGCTTCTCCGGCTGCTCCAACGCTCGGAGGCTCTTCCACTGAGAAGCAACAAAACTCTTTTAACACACAGACGTGCAACATATTCCTGCCCACGCCTGACTCCAGAGAGGGAGCCCTGTCCTCCTAAAGCCCATGGGACTTTTGCCATCACTTCATCATCGACCTGAAGACCTTCCCTCTGCACGGCTCCGTGGCTCTGGAGGGACGGTGGCCATGGGAGCCCTGCCGCGGGGCGGCAGACAGCCATGCTGGGGAGCGCCAGCTACTGCGGAAGCCAAAGGGAGCTACAGATGTTCAGCATATTCATCGCTTCTGTAAAACGAGGACACGCTCGGGCTACCAGATGCTCGGAAAAAAATGCAGCCAAGCAAAGAATAAGTCTTTTCCAACCCTCTGCTGAGAAAGAATAAAGGCAACGTGGATGCTCTCCAGGTACTGACTGCACGGTCTCCTCCCTCCCAGGGCTGCCCCCTCGCTCCTGAGCTTGAGCGGTCTTTGGCCATCGCCCACCCTGAACCCAGCTGAACCCAGCTGAACCACAGCCTTAAGAATAGGGCTGCCCCCTCGCTCCTGAGCTTGAGCGGTCCTTGGCCGTCGCCCACCCTGAACCCAGCTGAACACCTCTATGGCGTGAAACCACAGCCTTAAGAACGGGAGAGAAACGAAGACTTGGAGCTCATGTTTCCCACCATGCATGTGATCGCCTTGTTAGCAGCAGGCAAACTAAGCTAGCACAGTTGATTACATCGGAGAGGTGAGAAAATGGAATTTCTGCCCTGAGAAAATCCCCTGGTTCCTACATTTCTTCTCATACATGGTAAAACTCATGAAATATTGAGCAGAGCAGGAATTCAAAAAATGAGTGATTCAGAAATATCAAAACACGTTACTTCAATAAGACTGAAACATTTCTCCTGATGAATGTTTAAGTAAAATCACTTCCACATTAGAATAATAAAAGTCAAAACTAAACAAGAACATCTAAATCAAGTGTTTTGACATTATTTAAATGAAACAAGTTGAAACGAAGCTTTCAAAACTTCTCCATCAAATATTATATCACGCAGATCAGATTTTGACAAAACAGCATTTTCTAACAGAAAATGTTTCACCAGGAATTTTTCATCAGCTATTTATGCTATTTGTCTTCTGGCGGTGGGTGGGGAAGCCGGGTCCCTTTGCCGAGCGCGGAGGTGGCAGCCTACGCTGCCGGAGTGACTCACGGGCGCCGGAACCTCAGCCCGCGTGGGAAGGAGCTGGTTTGGGGAGCGCCAGCACTCGGTCTCCGCTCCTCTACGCAGCTGCACAGGAACACCGCAGGCACCCTGAATTTAGGCCATTCTTCTCCTGGGGTTCCGTGGGACTTTCTGCTCCTGCCTGACTCAGCTCTGGAGTAAAAGGAGGGACTTGGGAGCTGCAAGCAAGCGCTGTACTGAGCAAAACTCCTGTTTCTGGAAAAAATATCCACACGATGGGGGATCTGTGAGCACTTAAGAGGCTGTACCTGAGGAAATCACACGGTTGTTACTTCTAGTCAGAAAAGACCCTCAAGACTACATTTCACCTCACACACGCTACTTTGTACCTGCATTAACTTTGCTTAAACTAACGGAAGCTAACAGCGTTAGGCATGTACCTGAAGGCACCAGGACCAGGCAGCTTCTGTAGCTTAGTTCTTTTGGTTGATTCCAACAACAAGGGGAAAAAGGATTTCAAGAGGATTTAGGGTAAATGGTCTGAAGTTGCGTCAGGGCAGGGGTAGGTTGGACATTAGGAAAAATTTCTTCACCAAAAGGGTTGTCAGGCTCTGGAAGGGGCTGCCCAGGGAAGGGGTCAAGTCCCCATCCCTGGGGGGATTTAAAAGACGGGTAGATGAGGTGCTTAGGGCCAGGGTTTAGTGGTGGGATGGCAGGGGTAGGGGAATGGTTGGACTTGATGGAAAGGTCTTTTCCAACCTAGACAATTCTATGATTCTGTGATTCTATGAAATATGACGAGGAGGAGGGGATAAGCTAAGGAGAGGCCCCTTTCTCCACAGCTTTGCCACATCCCTCCCATCTAAACCACTGTTGCAGGGCAAATGCAGGAACTGAATCTGGCGGGCTCATTAAAACCGTGCGGCAAAACCTCAAATCACTCCCGCTAAGGTTTGCACCAGACTTAAATACAAGTAACACGACCCTGAGAGCAGGCCAGGTCAGCACATCATGAGCTGAAAGCCTTCGTGTCTGTTGGCTCAGCAGTATTTCAGCGCTGGTGTTTTATGACATGAGTCAATACATTTAATAGAAAAGCAGACTAGGAAAGATATAAACACTAAGTTTTCTGACAGACTTCCACCACCAACAATATCAGGGGGTAGGTAAAGCAGAGCCTGAAAAAAAAAATCAAATAAAAAGGAATTACACGTAATCAGGGACAACTACCTGCACATTATCTGGGCCCGTCAGTAAAACCTGCGAGCATCTCAAGACTAGACAAAATCAAAGGTGCTGCTCCACACCAGGGCGCTTCGAAAGCCACCTCTGAGCAATGGTGGCACCAGAACTATCTTCGAATGGGCGTATTTTTTCCCCAAGTCTCCTAGGATCAGGCAACTTCAGACGTCATTGTTTGTTCTCAATTTAACATATAATACACGTGTATGAACACCTTTACGTGTAGCTTTTATGCAGGCATCTATAGAGAGAGTTCTGTATTTCCATATATTACAGAATCCCAGGCTGGCAGGGGTTGGGAGGGACCTCAGGAGCTCACCCAGTCCCACCCCCCTGCTCAAGCAGGGTCTCCCAGAGCAGGGGGCACAGGACAGCGTCCAGGCGGGCTTTGAATATCTCCAGAGAAGGAGAAAAAATTATGTAAAAACAGATGCGGAAACCCAGCGAGCTCATCCGACTAAACGTGTTGGGCAGCACAGATTTGATTAAAACCAGAAAGGTCAGTAGAGGAAATCTTCAGGCTCCAGCTCTGCAGAGCCTCCTAAGCCTCTTAGCACCATGGGGCTAAACTTCAGCTCTAAAGCAGAGCTCTCCAGAGCCAAACACTTAGTCAGCATTTCAACAATGATAAATATCATTTAATCATCCCCTGCCTGCAGCACGCTGGTGGTTCAGAACACAGACCTTAGTCAGCTCTACCCAAACTAACCCAATTCCAACAGAAACCCAAACTAGATTGGCGCGTGTGTCTATAAATCTAGTTTTAATTTTAAATTATTGCTTTATATTAAAGATATATAAATATAAATGTAAGACTAAATTAAAATCTGGCTTTGTTCTGTTTTTTCATGTTTTAAACCCTCTCTCAGCACAGATTTTTATACCATTGATTTAATTTTATACTATTGCTTGTAGTAACCTCAAGCTCACCAGTAACAGAAACATGTTCTTCCCCACACCTCCCCTCTGAGGAGGACCAAGCATTGGGGTCCACTGTTGGGGAACACAACTGCAGAAGGACTGCAGATGAGGTTACGGGAGTCTGGATCCTCTTCAATGAACCCTCAATTTCTCAAGAACTTCTGACAACGTTACCCGAAGGAATTATTTATACCCAACCATTACGAGGGGTTGACCCATGAACTTTCAAAGAACGATTTTGATGGCTGTGGAAGGCATCAGCTTTAAGGGGAAAGTGTTTTCAGAAGAAGACACCTGAGATTAAAGAAAAGAAGGCAGAAGATAAAACCCAGGACTCCAGGAGGCTGTAAGCCCCCTCCACAAGCCAAGCACTGAATTGCAGAATCCCAGGCTGGCAGGGGTTGGAAGGGACCTCGGGAGCTCACCCAGTCCCACCCCCCTGCCCAAGCAGGCTCACCCAGAGCAGGGGGCACAGGACAGCGGCCAGGCGGGGGTTGAAGATCTCCAGAGAAGGAGACTCCACAGCCCCCCTGGGCAGCCTGGGCCAGGGCTTGGGCACCCTCAAGGTAAAGAATTTCTTCCTCGTATTCAGATGCAACTTCCTGTGTTTCAGTTTGTGCTCGTTGTCCCTTGTCCTGTCACTGCTGGCCACCACTGAAAAGAGTCCGGCCCCATCCTCCTGACACCCACCCTTAAGATATTTGTAAGCATTGATAAGATCCCCTCTCAGTCTCCTCTTCTGCAGGCTAAACAGACCCAGAACTCTCGCCTCTCCTCATAAAAGAGATGTTCCAGTCCCCTAATCATCTTCATAGCCCTCTGCTGGACTCTCTCCAGTAGTTCCTTGTCTTTCTTGAACTGGGAAGCCAAGTACTCCAGATGTGGCCTCATCACGGCAGAGCAGAGGGGGAGGATAACCTCCCTCGACCCACTGGCCACACTCTTCCTAATGCACCCCAGGATACCATTGGCCTTCTTGGCCGTGAGGGCATGTTACTGACTCACGGTTAACTTGTTGTCCACCAGGACTCCCAGGTCCTTCTCTGCAGAGCTGCTTTCCACCTTCAGCCCCTAACCTGTACTGGTGCATGGGGTTATTCCTCCCTAGGTACAGCACCCTACACTTGCCCTTGTTGAACTTTGTCAGGTTCCTCCCTGCCCAACTCTCCAGCTCGTCCAGGTCCCACTGAATGGCAGCACAGCCTTCTGGTCACTTAGCCACTCCTCCCAGTTTTGTATTAGCAAACTTGCTGAGGGTATGCTCTGTCCCTTCATCCAGGTCATTGATGATGAAGTTGAAGAAGACTGGACCCAGTACCAACCTCTGGGGAAGCACCGGTAGCTACAAGCCTCCAACTAGACTCTGTGCCACCAATCAAAGCCCTCTGAGCTCTGCCATCCAGCCAGTTCCCAATCCATCTCACCATCCACTCATCTAACCCACGCTTCCCGAGCTTCCCTATGAGGACGTTATGGGAGACAGTGTCAAAAGCCTTGCTGAAGTCAAGGCAGACAACATCCACTGCTCTCCCCTCATCTACCCAGCCGGCCATGCCATCGCAGAAGGCTATCAGTATCAATCAGCTCGCTAGAGTTGTGAGAGGGAAAAGACGTTTCCAGCAAAGTGAAGCTTAATACAAATTTCCGCTGACAAGCACCGCAAGTCCAAAACCACTGTTCGCTATTATGAGAGAATGTCGGGGTAAAAGGATAAAAGTGGCTACAGTTGAGACATTGGAGATTTAGAAGTAATCTTCATGAACATTAATGAGCCAGATCCTCAGCTGGTAAAGACTGACACAGCTTAATTGAAAATCAATGCTGTCACACTGATTTACACCCGCTGAGAGTTTGTTCCAAATGCATCCAATCTTGCAGTGCAGATTTGGAAAAACCTGCGTCCAGACACCTCGTGCTCCACGCACTCTTCTTCCCCGTGCAAATGTGCTTCCTCTTCACTCACAGCTGAAGCAAAATGACGGGGTTGGCTCCCGCCCCTCAGGAACCCTACATTAAAAATTTGATGGCATTTTGCCCTCCTCAGCACGCTCCTTCCAACAGGTCCCTGAATCTGCGCATCAATAAATCTCTTGGGCATAACTGTTTCAGCAGCAGCAGCAATAGGCTTTATGATTGCATTACACTTAAAACGTAACACTAAAACTTAAACGTTTGGGGATAGATGGCTATTTAAAGATCCTCTGTAAGCAATGCTCTGCCCTTCTCTTCACGCAGATTTTTGGTCTCGACTTTATATAGCTCCATTAGCTGCAATTTTCCCCTTGCTGTCAGGAAGCGCGGCCATAAAACTGATGCTGAAACTTGTTAGCAAGTTGCATATAATTTCATAATGTATTTGGCAAGTGCTAATTGCCTCTTACTTAGATGTCTCTTGCTTTGTAACTCAAAACGTTTGCAAAAAACTAAAGGAGTTTTCTGGACCTGGCTGGTGGGAGGTTGGCTTAACCCCAGGATAGCGCCAGCACGGACCTTCGGCATGGAGTGTACTCCTTTGTTCACGCACAAATCCATTTTGCCAGGTTAGTAAGCTGCTGTACAAGGACTGCAAAGATGCTTAGAAAAAGTGAAAAGATGTGAACGATGGGCAGAGAGTAGCCTCTACTTCCAACGCCTGCCAAGGACAGACACTCCCCAGGGAAGGGTCCCTCCTTTAAGGCTCATCGGGGGACAGCAGAGCCAGAATGCTCCCTTTCTGTTCTTCTCTAGGAGGTTACGGACACAGAAGAGTACAGCAAAATAGGCAGCAGCCGCGCAGGTAAAGCTGACGAGCAGGGAAGGGCGAAGCACATTTGACATTGGAAGCACCCTACGACAGCACAGCAAAGCATGAATGATAACGGCGATCCCCAAACCGACCGGTGGGGTCACAGGGAGCACGAGCAGCCTGGCCTTGCTATAGATCACGCTACCGATAACATCGAAGCAAGTCAGAGGAGGATAAAGTCAAGCTCCTTACAGAGCCAAAGTTCACAGAAGATGAACAACAGCGTAAGGAAGTCCCTATATCATGTGCTTTGAACTTTATGTGCTGTGCTGTAGGGTAAACATAAGATTTATCAAGAGCCTGAAAGAATACGTCCACATTGCCCTTTGGATGAGGTTAACAGAGCAAACAGGATCCCAAAGCAGAGCTGGAGCGCGCTTTCGTCCACCGCAGCGGGCAGGTAGGGGTGCAGCAGGACGCTCTGCCAGGCTGCCAAGAATCGGCCGCAGGCAAACGCAGCGGGAGACGGACGTCAGAGCTACCGCAGAGAGCAAGCTCGCAGGGCGGTGCGGTCACAGCCAGCGAGACTGACATGGCACCATCAAGATGCTGCCCAGACAATCAGGCAGGATTTGCCTTTTCCTTCTCCTTCAATTCCAATCTCTCTTATCTATGTCTCTCTAATGACTCTTCTGCTGACCTGGCCCCACAAACCCATAAATACTGCAGCATCGTGACCCAGTCCCCTCCTCAAGGCACTGCTCAGCCTGCCTGGACACGCTGGCGTTTGGTCCAGCCAGGATTTCTGCTAGGTCAGGTCCCTTCAGGCTCCTAACTGCTGTTACTTTAGCAGCACTAATATGGGCAGGTCCTGGCCTGAACACAGCGTGACACTTCCCTGGAACATGGTAAGCCCCAAGGAAACGCTTTTAAAAATGAATGAACACTAATGTGCATTTTGGGTCCTTGAAAGAAACAGATTTAAACGGTACGACTGATGTCAGCGGGAGCTGCTGGTACTCAGACGTCTCAGGAGCAGCCCCCATGCCCAGATGAGGGTTTGTGTGCCTACTGTTAGGCATCAGAGCCAAAAGAGGAAGCCATCGCTGGTATTAGCAGGTCAGAGAGAAAACTGAAAGGCATTCAAGTGCTTTGAGAAGAGATTCGAGATGACAACAATACCAAAAAGCAGCTGACACCCAAGTCGAAGCGTTCTTGTGTGGCTGCGTCATGAAAGAAGCTCCCCTCCGCCATCGGATGGAGGAAGGAGAACACGTGCTTTGGAGCGGAGCTTAGAGAGGACCCTAGGGGGTCACACCGAACGTGGGCACAGGCAGGATGGAGATTTCTGGAAAATCAAAACCCATCTCAAACCAGGAAGCTAAGAAAATCTTTGGCAAGAATTGCCAGTCACTGCCATGAGTCAGAAGGAATACTCTGCCATCACACTTTCTCTAACTTTGTAAATACCTACGGGAACGGTACACACAGAGGCTTACGACAGAGTTCAGCATTCACATCCTAACCCATTTCATGAGTTTCTTTGGAAAAATCCCAGCATTAGCTTTTATTTGATTTGTAAGACCCCAGACTAGTCAAAGTTTAAAGTAGTTGATACCGCTAATCTACTGGAACCATTGGTTACTTGACCTCATTTCTCCCACAGACGGAGTCTGTTGCCATCAGCTGGAATTTGCCAACTTTTTTCCAACAAAGCAGATGAAATGGCAACAAAACATTACCCACCCAGGCTGAATCCATGGAAGAGAAATCACAAAAGCTGTTCTTACTGGAGCAATGCTTCAGTTTTAAGAAAAAAATCTCCAGAGCTTCAGCATAGTTAGAGAAGCTTCTTTCTCTCTTTTTCTCCCAAACAACTGTACCCATCTCATCCCTGATACTTTTAGAACAGGTAAATTCTGAGAGATGCTTGGATTACCTTCGTACGTTGCTTTGAATCCCAGCAAGTTGCTGACACTGTCTGTCTGGAAGAGCAGCCACATCTGGTGGTGCGTGCTGACAATGAGATCAGGGACGGTGGTGCCCGTCAACCTGTAAAAATAAGGAAGAACAAGTCAACAGCCTGTACGTCTCCCCAAACTTCTCTTCCCACCCAAAGAAAGGCCACATATACCTCTGTAGGAGCAGAAAGTGAGAGTGATGCCAACGCAATGAAGAACAACCCCAAACCAGAACACTGCCCAAACCCCAAAAGATTCTCAAGACCGACTGCCCTCTCAGTGTTCCTGCACACCGCCTAGCCAGGGAGGCTTCTACCATAGCCGAGGGCCTGCACGTCATTGCCGTCACCACTACAATAATGACAATTTAGTACCATTATTATAATGTATCACCCAGCATCGATAGTAATCATTTCCTTTCTCGCTGAAGCAAAACATAAGCAAACAAAGAGAATTCCCAGAACTCATACTGGTGACTGAAGCCCCTTAACTGCCTTTGGAGGTATTTTCTTGCGTTACAAAAATTTACTTTCAACGCATTCTTTGCTACATTGCTGTCCTGGCAGAGAAGTTTCCACAAGGCTCTCAAGACAGCCCTGGAAGACGGGGCACAAGCCTCAAAGCTGCGGAATGCCCTGTGAGCCCTTGGGAAGTGCTGCTGGCCCAGGCAGTACGGGGTGCTCGGGACATTGCCTGCCCTTCAAGGATACTCCCCTAGGAGAGCCAAAGAGATTTAGGAGAGTCAAAGAGATTTAGAAAACTGTCACCGATATATCCGCATTAATGAGCTGTGCGCGGCTCATTCAGCCTTTGGGATTAATCACCTCGCTGTGGTTCAGCACAGCTTTAGAGCTTTATCCCTCACCCACACAAGCGCCGGGGCAGGCGCCAACAGACACAAATGCCCGCTCTGAGCCCGGCTCCTTCCCTTCCCTCTGCTGCTGAAAACAGAGGAACCGCGCGTGGGAAGGGATCATTACTACAGGGGTATGAGTGTTACATTGCCTGTCTCAGCAGCAGTGTTTAATATTGTTATTGTACTATTTCTGCCAAGGTATCATCTGTGATAAATTTATAAATTACCTTAAGTGCAACTGCTGCAAGTGGATAGGTGGGGGTTTTCTCCGTAGCGCTTGCTTCAATCTCAAGACATACATATGCATAGGTATGGCTTTGCCTGGCACCACGCTCAAGTACAACAGCAGCCCCTCAAAGCTTTCTTGGTAAAAATCGATCCCTGAGCTCTCCAGGCAGTTATTGCAAACCAATACCGCACGGGAACAAACCCGGCAGCTGCGTTGTCCATAGCATCCTGGGAATAAACGTAACCTGTGACCAACGGGCATAATCATTGCAATTCCCAGTTTCCTGGGTAATGGGAGACAGCATGGCCCATCTGCCAATTAGTTTGTTTAGAGCGAAGCCAAACGACTGCTTGAAGGGCTGCGCTACTTGTGCTTGACTTTTGGAACACTGGCTACCTGCTGAGCGCCAGATTCCTTCCATGGGCCTTACAGGTATCCAGTGAAAACGGGACCAACCCTGCCATGCACGTAACTCTTCTCCCCATCCCAGAGACGTTCACCAGCCTCACAGGCACCAGGGACCCCTGTACCACCCGAACCAGTCACCGCTCAAGCTCTGGCCGTGGTATCTGGAGCGTGTTTTTCCCTGAAATCACATTCAGGTCTCCCAGGCCCATCGAAGCCCTCCCAGTCCTGCCCCCACCTTTGCTGTTATCGCTTTGACCTGCATCACACATTTCATTGGTACCAGGGTGCTGGTAAATTAAGAAGTAATCTTGTTTTAATGACTGTTCTCCATCCAGAGAGTTTGACAGGGAGTGCAGAAGAAGTGTTATTGTTGATTCTTCTCAAGTTATTTAAGCAGCAGCCAGGCAGGAACGAGGAACGTACCGAGAGAAAAGTCTTCAGAAAAAGGCGCTTCAAAGGTTTCGCCGTGCTTTCCCATTCCACATTAACAAGCCGAATGATTGATTTGGGTGCTTGTTACTTTAGGGAATAAAACCCTCTCTGCAAGTCAGAAAGCTCAGCCTAACAATCTGTTATGTTCTCTGAGATGCATTTCACAGGGATGCGAGTGAGACTGGAAACAAATGGTCCTTCATGCCGTGGTTTGGGATAGCGCCTGCTGCTATGCAAGCTGATTCACATGCGCTTCTTGATTTGAAAGGCTGCAGGACTGAGATCCGCTCGAACAGCCGAGAATAAATGAAGGGAATTGGAACTCCTGTCTTTCACAGGGTTAGGTTTCTGCGTGTTGTTTCCTCCCCAAAAAAAAAAAAAAAAAATCCCTACAGCTTGGTTCCAATGGATATACCAGCTCCACGAACCCAGCTGCCAGTAGCCAGGATGGCAGAAACTGCTGAGAAAAAGTTGTCCATGGACTTTCAACCACATTCATCACCAACGGAGTATTACTGCAGTCCTCACACCTCTTCCACATTTCACTGGCTTTCCATTTATCCTCCCAGATTAAGCATAAAAATCAATAAATTTCCCTGTTAGGATTAGCATCAGCAACTTAATGGAAAGTTCTCCCACGCTGGGAGACGATACCACAGGGCTACGCCTTGTGCAGACAGTCTCAGATATTCCAAATTTGCATTAGCAACGTGTCGAGTAGCTAATCCAGAGTGAGAAAACGTGGAATGATTAAAATCAAATCTAGGAAAATCTTCATGGGCTTTAGGCAAACAAAAAGGACTGGAATGAGAAATCATTTCAGCGAGTTATTACAAACGACTCCCCTGGCAGTAATTTGCACATTTTGACCAATCAGCTGTGAAATGTTCTGTGACACTTTAATTACAAACACTTTGGCAACGATCAGCCTTTACATTTATATACATTGCAGGTTAGAGTTCCTGACCTCAGGATCACCAGTGCTCACGTTCTGAAACGAAACGTGCAGTACAGAGAATCCGAGATTCTGGAAAGACAAGCAAACTTTAAGAGAAGTGAAAAGGGAGTGGGAGGCTGATTCATGTGGAAAAAACAAGCGAGAAGGAGGAATTAAAAACCACAATATGAAATACTCTCTACCAGTTGGAAAGAGT
>NW_009259041.1:455993-479133 GCF_000687185.1 Egretta garzetta | reverse complement strand
AGAGTAGCTTTGGGAGAGCTGTTTGCTCTCATACATTTTTGATCAGATAGAAAAGAAGGGAGTCTTTCAAGTTCAGACACTGAAGCTGGATGCTGGTGGCCCTGGTCCCAACACCCCGTTCATCACTTCAAATATTCCTTTTGAAAGTCACGGTGGCTTTTCCCTGCTTCTGCTCCGGTACCTGGCCTTGCAAGTGCCCTCAAGACATCTGAGGCTTTGACAAACACCACCGGCTTACATCTTCACGCCAAAGAGGCAGCGCTTACCCCAGCACGGCAGGGAGCCATGGCAAGCTTTCAGAAGCGCTCAGGACCTGAACGCAGCCACGGGGCACGACCGAGCTCTGGAATAAGGCCAAAATACCTGTAGGGGCTCAACGCTGACCTGAAGTCGGTAAGTTCAGGCAGGCAGCGCACCTTTGCACCAGCGCAGTGCGACGCACGACTCGCCATTTGCTCTGATTTTCGACTCCTCACTATTTGCGCACACCCCGGCACAGCTACGGGGTCACTGTCTGCTTGCAGCACTGAGTTGCGTTGCTTGGATATGCCAAGAGCAGGACAGATGTCCTGAAGTGCTCAAATGCACCCCGAGGTCTCCAACAGATTCTAAATTTTGGATTTCCATAAAGCCACACAGTATTTTAGCGATTCAGAGAAGCTAGAGCAGAATCATTGTTTCTTCGGTAAAGTGGATTTGGATGATACACAATTATCACCGTTACATGTGAATGATGCACAAATTGATTCCTCACTGACCCTTTGGAAAAGGAGCAGAGACACTTTGCTGTAGGAAGAGCAAACATAAACCATTAACGTCAGCGGGTTAATGAGAATAAACAGCCTGCTGAAAGATGATCAAGGCTCACTCCTTGGCAGCTGTGGCATTTTCTAGAGGCTATCGTAAAAGATCCTGACTTATCCCTGTGCTACACAGGGATCCGCTTCCACTACAACCAGTTCCTTAGCACGGTGCCGATCCAGAGTGGAGCACACTGTGTGCGTAAAACTAAAATTCAGAGAGATGTGAAAGTTTAAAGGGGGGAAAACCCTCCCTGTGGTGCGCGCGCTGACTGCCAGCCTCCATCCAGACTCCGAGGTCCCAGCCCACGCTCTCCTTGGAGCAGCCAAGAGCTCTCACCAACCTCAAAACTGCCTAAAAACCAGCAGACACCAGGAATTGATGCTTACGTGGCGTAAAACGCATGGGTCGGGGAAAACCCTTGCCTTCAGTCTACTAACGCACGCATTCCTTTGTACCGATCTGACTGACATGCTCCTTCCAGCTGAACCCCAAACCGCCTCCAGTTACTACGCACTGGGCAGGAGATGGCAAAGGCCAATGCAGAGCCCATTCCCCTTTGGTTCCCTGCACTGTAACATAAAGCACTTGGCCTTCAAATCTTCTAAAAACAGAAGACTGAGAACACAGCAATTCCTTCTTCTAAAAACTGGCAGCATCAGAGATTTAATCTCTTCCTTCAGCACGGCTGGATTGGCCTTGTACTGGTCCAATGTCCTTTCTTAGTAATTAAAGGTGGAAAAAAAATCCAACCCCAAACCAAAAAATAACTCCGAATAACCAATCCCCCCCAAAAAAACATGTTTAGATGGAAAACTGATATAGGGAGGCCTGGAAGGCAAGTAGGACTATCTATAATGTTTCCTCTACTGAATAAACCACCACAGAACACCATATCTGCAAAGTAAAGGGTGTAAATTGAGGGGGACCAATTCTCAGCCTTGAAGAAGCACTTGGCATCATTTACACAAATGCACACGGGGTGTAAAATGCTCAGGATAATGGATTTACAGCCACTTCGCACTGTTAAAAACAACTGCACAAGAAGGACAGGAGAGGACAGAGAGATCCCAAGAGATCCAAACCATTCTCAGTTTCTGCCTGATTTGCATTTACTCCTGCCCCCGAAAGACAGGGAGAGAAGAGAAGGCTGTGGGCTGAGCTGAGTGCGGCCGGTCAGGGCTTCAAGGGGGCCCAGAGGAAAGGGGGGGACAAGCTTTTTAGTAGGGCCAGCTGGGACAGGACAAGGGGGGATGGCTTTAATCTAAACCAGGGGAGGTTTAGACTCTTCACGGTGAGGGTGGTGAAACCCTGGCAGGGGTTGCCCAGAGAGGGGGTGGAGGCCCCATCCCTGGGAACATTCCAGGCCAGGTTGGCCGGGGCTGTGAGCAACCTGGTGTGGTTCAAGGTGTCCCTGGTCCTGCAGGGGGGTTGGGCTGGGTGACCTCAAGGGGTCCCTTCCAACCCAAACCATTCGATGATTCTGTGATTTAATCCTGTTCACTGGCTCCCTGGACAGCCTCATAGAATCATTTTGGTTGGAAAAGACCTTTGAGATCATCGAGTCCAACCTTTAACCTAACCCTGCCATCCCACCACTAAACCCTGTCCCTAAGCACCTCATCCATCCTTCTTTTAAATACCTCCAGGGAGGAGGACTCGACCACCTCCCTGGGCAGCCCCTTCCAGAGCCTGACAACCCTCTCTCCAAGGGGCCCCAACAAGAGCAGTTCAAGAGAAGCAAACCAAAGCGGTAACAGCCTTTCTGCCAGCCGAAGTAAGAAAATGTGATGAGAGAAGGAAACGCCTGGAATAGTCAGCTCCACCAGAAACGACGAGCGGCACATAAACCACCCGGCGAGGGGCAGCAGGCAGCCTGGGACCCCTCCGTCCAAACACACCGTTTGTAAGGTAAAGCTCCGGCGCGGGTTTCGCACAGGGTCAAAGGACAGGCTACTTACACGTAAAGCACAGTTTTCTGGTCTCCGACTTGTCCTCCATCACCCACTGTCAGAGTGTCATATCCTCTTTCCAGTTCAAATTCTTCAAAGGTGAGTTTGATAACCTGGCAAAGACACAGCATGTTAATACGAATCAACTGCCAAGGCAGCCAGCAGATCCTCTTGTCTTGTTTATTTATCTGTTTGTCTATCGAGGAGCAATTTATAAGAGCATTAATATCTTCAGGACATCAGCAAAGGTGACCGTCCTCGCTTTTTATAGCACTGTAGCAATTCTTTCCAAACCGATTGAGCTCTTACTGAAATTACCTCTCAGATTTTTCTGCTTTATCTATTGATTTTCTAGATGACTTTATTGATAAAGATATGTGTGTTGGGATCTCAGCATGCTTTTTTCCCCCAGGTACCACTACTATTCCTTCCGTAAACCTGAGATTATGGCGATGGATTTGCATGAGCAGGCAGGCAGCGTGGTTGTTACCCGCGGTGCAAGCGGAGAGCCTCTCTGTTGTTCTGCGTTGCTCAGAAAGCTCCCCTGGTTTTCAGAAGCCTCTCTCGGACCAAGGAAGGCTTTACATGGATTACTGCTGGGGCAGCTGGAGGAACTGGGCTCAAGCTGTCTGCAAACGCAACCATCACAGCATCCATCCACAGCGGTTTGCTCCCTGCGTTTTCTCTCCCGCTCCCCCCCCCCCCCCCCCCCCATCTACGTAGCCTCTACGGGTCGTTTAGGAGCAGAGGTCCCACGGAAGTCAAGAGGTTTGTGTTCCAAGGCTCTTGGCTGTTTTTGAAATCTGTTATTCTCAAATAACTGCAAATTACAATGTGACTCGGGGGACAAAGGTCTTAATCCAGCCTCGGACAGTGCAAGTGAACAGAAAAGGGAAGGAGCTTCATTTACCAAAATGCTTTACATCCACAGCACCAGGAAAAAGAAAATCACTGGGAACTTTCCTTCTTGGAGCTTTTTCACTGTCTGGATTCAAGACAGCACATAAACACTTGAGTGCATTCAGATCTTTGTACACATGCCTGAAAATAGGTGAAGTTTCCTAACTTTTAACAGACTAAATTACTGAATTTAGTTTCACACTGCTTTTGCCATTTCACACAACACAGAAGTTACCAAAAGCAGTGAACAAGAAGGACCTACGCGCGGGCCGAGGACCACAGATGCATGATGCCACCCTACGCCTCCCAACTTGGGGCGAGGCACAGGAAACCCAAAATCTGTGCCTTGTAATCTCTTGTTATTACAGGCGCAGCATCTCCTGCAGGCACCCGAGCATGGGCGCAGGCACAGGGGGGTGACGGTCATAGAATCGTAGAATCGTCTAGGTTGGCCCGAGCCACCCCCTTCCAAAGCCTGACAGCCCTTTCCATGAAGAATTTTTTCCTAATGTCCAACCTAACCTAACCCTACCCTGGCGCAACTTCAGACCATTTCCCCTCATTGTATCGCCCGTTACCAGGGAGAAGAGGCCGACCCCCCCCTCACTATACCGTCCTGCCATGCGGTTGTAGGGAGCGATGAGGGCTCCCCTCAGCCTCCTCTTCTCCAGGCTGAACACCCCCAGCTCCCCCAGCCGCTCCTCATAGGACTTGTGCTCCCGAAGGTAAAACCAAAAGCAACGATCAGCTGTGCGATGTTAAACGCGAGCAGGCCTCCACGGTCTCTTCAAGCCTTGTATGGACTCTCTGGGAAGCTGACAACATTTTTCCGTCACAAGTCACTCAACTTCAACCCCTGAACACTTTGGTCAGACATTGAACGCCTTGGGTGTTCTTTAAAATAAAGTATGGGTGTACGTATGGCTCAGACTGAACATTCCCGTGTTATCGTCTTCTACGTATGAACGCAAACAATACTTTTCAAACCACAGAAAAGCAAATCAGAACTTTAGCTGTGACATTCTGAGAATAGGGTATTACCCCAAAGCCCCGGGACTGTGAGGCAGGAGCCTGTGTGATACCGCACGGAAGTTTGGAACCATTAATTTTAGTAGTAGTACCAAAATATTAACCTGTGCAGATTATTATTAAACCATGTAATGATGGAATAATGTAATTAATACAAAGAACACACTGCTGTAAAATGGCACACATCATTAGTTAAATCAGTCATTCAAGTAAACTGCATTCTAAGGAGTCTGACCCTAATTAAATAACTAATTACATTCCAGTATACTAAAGACTGCAACCTTGTGGCACAGGAACAGGATGCTGAATACAATATTTCTTTATCCATTTTCCTATTTTCTTTTTGGTCTGAAAGCTGAAAACTATTTAATGACTTACTAAGCAACAAGAGACCTACCAGCACACACGAATACATGGAGGACACAAAACTTCCACTTTAAGCTACTGAAGTGACAGGGAGCAATTAGCAAAGCCCAGAAAAGAGCCTGGAATGGGACACCTGATTCTCCGGCTCCGTACTGCAAAGCGATCTGAAGTGCAGTCACATTCATAGGTCAAACCGTGGGAATTCTCTCCACGGAGAACAGCACCTCTTGCCGTTCCAGTCAAATGCTTCACGAGCACACGTTACCCACTGCTGCCGCCCTCTCCCCCGTCTCAAGCATCTGTCTTCGCTTGGGATGAATCACCCCCTGGAGGGGCCCATCCCTCCACCGATGACACACGGAGCTTGGACGGAGCTTTGTTTCCCTAGCTAGACTCCAGGTTAGAATAACCCCTGGAGAAATATCAACCAGCAACATCCATTACGTCAAGAAAGCTCAGAAATAGTTTCAATGCAAATTGACCAATTAGCATATGCATTTCTCAGTTCCCAAGTGATTTCTTTTTCCACTGTGGCTGAAATTAATTCCCATGGCACTGGGGACCAGCAAAACCCCCATAGTCCCTAAATATCTCCCAAATATCCCCCAAACAGGTTTGATGTCACCCTCTGTACAGGAAATAATTCCAAGTTGTCAACTGAAGAGCTCTATGCCCTTAATACTGTTTATGTAGGTTTCTGAGCAAACTTCGAGGGGATTATGTAGCTCAGTGAGTCTGGCTCAGTACTTTTCCAAATATAGAACAGATGACTTGCAAATGAGTTCTAAATTCAGCTGCGTGGTTTTCCCATCGCTCATATTAGAAGCTTCATATAACAGGACCTGATCCAAAGACCACTCAAGTCAATAAAAAGATTACCATGACTTCAGCAGGCTGCAGCTCAGGCCCATAATGCTTTTTTATCTTCAAAGTATTTTCCAGGCTTTTTAATTAATTCATCTTCAATCCTTCCCTCACCCCTGCTGGGGAACGTGCAAGGATGAGATCATCCCCTCTGCGCGCAAAGGCAACGCGAGTCGGGGCGGTGGGTTCTCCAGTTTAGCAACATGTTCCTGACACGGGCTGGGATTAAGTAAGCGCAAGTTTTATGTGTGCTCTTCAGAGGCAGCACCGTATGACCGGGAATACCAGTGACCAAGCTGGCATTGAAACTCGTACACCAGCAACCCCCATTGCTGTACTGGGCGATGCACGTGAGCCGCTCCGTGAGCCTACGCCTCGGAGCTGTGGGCCGGACAAGAGAAACCATCCGTGCCAGCAAATCTGCCTGCCTTTTTCCATTTTCACCACTCAAGGTATGGTCCTGTCGGCACAACTTTGGTTTCTGGAGCCCCAATGAATTCTTTAAACAGCAGAAAACACTGAGGGCAATTCATTTGTTCCCACTGTTTCCCATCTTCCCAAGAAGTGGCAGAAGGAAGCCTGCGCCTCGCCTGCGCTCCCGGGACCACGCAGAGGAACGGCGCCAGGCTGCGGCTCGGAACAGCGGCTCGGATCACCGGGGGCGGGCGCAGCGCTGTGCGAGGAAGAGGCAGGCACAGCAGTGGCTTTCCCAAAGCCACCGGTGCGCTCCTCGCAAGCCACCCAGCTTCAAAGGGATGAAGAGCTGTTCCTTACCTGTGAATTACACCTCCAGGATGAAACATCCAGAACCCAGAAACCCTTCACAAACTGATGCTACTAATTAATTAGCTATCCCTTCAAAGAGAAGGAACTGGCAGTCCCTTTACAGCGTTAACACAAGCTGCGACTGGACCAGCCCACCCTTACTTCATGCAGCGTGCGATGCTGCAGCCCACGGAGCACAACCTACAGTTCCTTGTGCTACTGAATCTCTGCTCCACGTTGCTAAGTATTGAAATGAACGGATTTTACCAATTTCAATCCCCTTCATGATTTATGAGAGCTGAGGATCAGGACGTGCAGGTTCTGTTTTCTAATCAACAGTTTATTATTACACAGGTTTAAAAGCTGAGGAAGAAAGTAATCAGGGGAAAAAAGAGAAAATTCACAAATTGGCGTTCACAAAGACAGGAGGGTTTTGAAGAATGAGACAGCCTGCCCAGGAAGCCTGCAGAAGGAGAAGCTTCTCCTATCGCCCTGCTGAGGGAAAAGCAGAAAATGCTTGTGCACGAGGCTGGAGGAAAAGCAAATGAACAGAGCTGAGATTAGGCTCGGAATATTCAACATGAAAGCAATGTGACAAAGGGTCAGCAAAACAGCGGGTACGGCCCGTAAGCATCTCTTGACAGCTGATTGCCATCTCCTCCTCCATAATTTGTACCGTAAAGCCCAAATGGATGTGTTAGCCGAAATAACATCCGGGGCACATCTACATCTGGCTCACTACAACCTCCTTCCACACACAGAAACTATTTTATACACGCAAAAACTGGATTTTGCTCATCTTTGAAAGACAAAGATGCACCAAAATAAAGATATGCACCAAAATAAAGATATATATACACATACCATGGCCTAAGACGCTGATGTAGCCCATAACCCACCCACTCACAGGCAAGGTACCGGGTACACCTGCGGGTCTGCAGGCCATGGGCTGAAACACCCAGCTGACACCTGAGCAGCAATAGCTGCTGTTCAGCGTGGTCTCTTCTCCACTTGCACATTACCCTGATGAAGGAGAACCTCCTGGGTCTGATTAACCAGTAAATGGCTCCTAATAAATCAGCACTGAAAAATATCCTGATGCCACACTCCAGTTTCCCAGAATTTGGGTCATTACTACACTCCTATGCAGCCAACCCAAGACACCCGCTGGATGAAATGACCAGCTAATGACAGCCCTTTAGACACAAACTCATCCTGAAATTGGAACACAGGAATACTCCTCATTAAAATCATAATCCACCAGCGATCTGCACTTACTAAAGGCTTGAGCTGAGGTCAATGGGGAGAGAAAAGAATGCAACGGGCTCTTGAGCCCGCCCCAGCTCTCGCTGCCCTGCCACGGCCGGTGCTCCAGAGGGAGGCCAAGCGCCGGAGGCGAGAGCACGAGACGCCGTCCCATCAGCGGCAGCAAGCTGGCTACAACTTGCTGATGGCTGCCAGCGCTTCTGCACACCAGCATCATTTCTAGCACAAGATGAGATCCTGGGATGCTAACATGTTTGCGGAATGCCTTCCTTGGATCAGCGGCAACAGGCAGAGTGCCAACACGCGGGGCTGTCTAGAGGCAAGGACCAAGGCTTAATCGACAGAGTAAGCGTATGAGCTCAGTGACTTGGCATGCAAGAGTTGCTCATGAGCTAATGATGTTACTAGGAACCTAGACACTAAAAAGAATTAAACTTGTTGTCTTCTGAGAGTAGGAGATGGTGAATAACACCTCAGAAAGTGTATTTCGGGCTACGCAGCAAAGTAGTTTAGTTCTCATGTTCCCATATGGACCTGGAAGAGAGGAACAGGCTGAGCTTGCAGGGCTGGAAAAAGCTGCGAGGCACCGAACATTGCCCTCCCTGAGCCAGTGGAAAGTGGAAAGGACTTGATCTGACAAAGGCCAAGGCAGCCAAGCTTTGCTCTCTACATGATCAGCGACAACAGACTTGAAGCACACACACAGACCAGTGGGGACAAACCCCCCCCCCAACCTCCCCTCTTCCAAAACTCGGTGAAGACAGCAAGGGCTCGTTTATAAATTTACAGTACTGCACAAACAGCCGTAGGTAGAACCATACCTCCCTCCTCACTTGCCCTCTGCCCTTTGGGGGCCGAAATCCCCGTTGGTTAGGGGCCAGCTCCCAGCCCAAAGGAAGGGAAGCATCAGCATTCCTGGCACAGCCTTCCTGCCCCAGCTGAGAGCTGGCTTAATGAGATGCTTTGCTAAGCTGCTTGGCATTTCACCACCATTCCCGCCAAGATATCAAAGAGGTTTTGATGAAAAATAATTACATTGACTTTTAATTACATCCTTTAACAAAACGAACTTTCAGCAGAGAGGGAATGCGATGCATTGCAGTCTTTAAAGACAGTCGAGAAACATGTGGAAGACGTCTGCAGGGGGAGAGGGGGGCACAACATCAGAAACAGAAACGGGAATGGCTGAGGATCAGGGAGCAGTCCTCTGCAGAAGCACAGCTATGCCACTTTTCAGTTGAGGCTCTGAAGTAACGACATGGAGACGCACCATCGAGACCTACCTTGGCTGGGTTGAGCGCGGTGATGACCCACACGCAGTAGGCGTTGTTATCGTACTGTACAGGGTAGTTGGGAGAAGTTATCACACCGCTGGGACCACGAAGGTAGGTGTCACACATCCTAGCTGCAAAGAGGAAAACAGGACAGATGGGAGGGTGAGGTCTCTCGGCTTTGGGATGCTCCTTGTTTACGGAGGAGATGCACGCAGTACGGAAGTGGGGGAGGATCGCTGCTCTGGGCTCTTTTCACTAGCCAAAAGATGCATTTTTTTTCCATCGCACATCAAAGATGAAGGACTTATCTGTGATGAATAAATTAGTGGGGTATTTCCAGGGGCTATCAAACAGACGGACCTCCAGACCAAGCAACACCCACCCATTATTTAGCACTGAGACTGATTTTATTTATTTTTTACTATATTAAAGCCCTCACAGAAATACTTTCACATCCAGGACAATGAAAGCAACTACACAGCGGATGCCAGGTAAGACACAGAGCCTTTTTAACATCCCCCAGAAGGCCATAGCTCCTTTCTTCGCTGCAGGTCAAAAAAAAATACTACACAGCAAGTATTTATTAGGTAAGGGCTGACTTCATTCTGGTAGGACTGTGGCCTCGCAACCAAGATGGCAGCTCAATTTTGTACCTTAAAAAATCTTAGGGAAGTAGAAGCTGAAAAGTACTTAAGTGGGGAAAATTTTTGCCTGTGGTATTCCTGTAATGTAATATTTAACCAGAAAATGTGAAGAACAGCACCCTGGTTTTGTAAGGAAGAAATTCTTTCCAGTGAGGGTGGTGAAACCCTGGCAGGGGTTGCCCAGAGAGGGGGTGGAGGCCCCATCCCTGGGAACATTCCAGGCCAGGTTGGCCAGGGCTGTGAGCAACCTGATGTGGTTCAAGGTGTCCCTGCTCCTGCAGGGGGGTTGGGCTGGGTGACCTCTGGGGGTCCCTTCCCACCCAAAACATTCGATGATTCTATGATTCTAACTGCCTCTGCTGTTGTGATGGGTCCTCAAAACTAATTTCTCTCAGTCTCAAAGGAGCCACATTGGCATCTGCAAGGCTTTTTTCCCCCCTCCAAATAGCAGTAAAGCACGGAAAACGGTCTCCTGGCCAAACTGTTTGCCTACACGGGCGGTCACAAGGGAAGAGGAACGCTGAGAAGCAGCTTGCCCCCTCCTATGTGACCCCATCCTGGGGACTGTTACACACGTCCCATCCTACCTGACAGGAGAAAAAAAAAAAAAAGTAAATCCAGTTATTTCCATTTTAAAAGTGGGACACGGAAGCACAAATGGATTAAGTGAGTCTCCCCGGGATCCAGAGGGAATTTGCTGTAGAAGGGGAAGCTGAAAAACAGCCTCCCAGCGGTGGCAAGACATTTGATCACTGGGTATTAGAAACTGTGACAGCCCAGGGGGTTCAAAGCCAGCTCACCGGGCACCCCGATTTCTGCCATTTGAGAGAAACTCAAGACTCAGTAACAGCACGGAACAAACAGAAAAAAGCAGTGTAAAGCTGAAATAAAAAGCAAATGGAGAACTTTTTAAAAAGAAAAAAAAAACCACCAAAAGTTAGTGGTTTAAAAAAAATTAAGTTGATTCATAGAACCATAATAACACAGGCAAATCCTCTCTTATCTCTTGCAAGAGGACACCATAAATTTCCTTTATAGTGTCACATATTTATGCCAAATATCCTCTTACACTGATTCAATTTATTCCAGGCTTGTTCCAAGAATTAGATGGGATTCCAAAGCCTTGAAAAAAATCTGACGGTGAAATTAAAGAAAAAAGAACTGAAAAAATACCAGTTTATAACTTTAAGAGCTTTAGAGGGATTTAATTAAAAATATTACAAGTTGCTCATTATTAGCAGCACAAATATCCCAACTGTGCACGCCACTTTTTAGAGGCAGAGAAGGAATGAAAACAAAATGGTCAAGGGCAAAATGGGCATTAGGTCTTTTTGTCCCGCTGAAAAAAAAAATCTCCATTCACTGATGGCTCATGGCTGGGCCGTGATAATCGGGATAATTGGGATCAAGCTCGGTAGGAACCAGCCTAGGCAATCCCGTCTCGCTGCCTACTAGCGGCAAAGTTCCGTTTAACACAATCTCCCTCCACCTTAGCTTTTCCAGATTTTTGTTTAAGGCTTTCACCTTTTCTCCCTTCTCCTCCTTACCCCATAAAAAGAGACACCTGGAAGAGAAAGAACAGGAGGGGGCAGAAAGCGCTGTGAAGAGATGAGGACGTAGTACACACGAAGGACACAAATATAATCCAGAGCTAATGGCTTATGAAGCTCCGTAATTAATGGAAACAGCTTTATTAGGGCCATTATGCCACAGGAACAGGTGTTTTTCTTAAAACCTGAATTTCTGGAATCAAAAAATTGCGTGAGAACCAAGCAAAGGTTTCTCTCTCAGGCTGGTGCTGAGGAGGCTAAAAAATTTGAACCCATAATTACTCACTCAGCCAGAACACAGGAATCACCGTTTGACAAGAAAAAAATCCTGCTGGCTTTTGACCATGAAGCTACCAAGACCAAACTCCCATCGCCAAGAGCACAAATGCGCTCAGGGCAGGGCTGGACACGGGGCAGCAGGGAGCTGCGTTCTCCCACCAGCATCGAGAGGGGGCTCCTCGAGCTGTGCCCCGCGCCTGAGGCAGGGTTTTGAGATCTGCACCACGACAGGCTGGGCTTAAGAACCAGCCGAGGGATCCTAACCAAGCGATGACAAACAAGGACAGGATGGGTGATGCTCGAAGGGGACATTAAGGAGATGGGTTCTCTCATTAGTCCTCATAACTCAGTACAATTTTTTGTCTTCTCACCTCTGCACACCGGCCTGTGGTCACTCCATGCAACAATTATGTCGCTCACTCTCTTACAGGTGATGCTTTTGGACCCTTGTAAATCGTAGCCCTCGTTACAGGTGAACTGGATGCTGGAGCCCAGCCTGGCAGACAGAACAAAGGGTGAAGTTAGCAACGGAGCCACCCCTGCGGCAACGGCCGCTCGCCCTGCGCTCTCCCAGCGGTGAACAGAGCAGTTCACCAGCCCTCCAGGCAACAGCAGACGTGAATGCGGGGCAAGCCGTTGCCCGGTGCGTTTGCTTGCGCCGGGCGCTGTTTGCCCGAGGGGGTGAGAGTCCAAGAGTGGATTTGAGTCTTTCAATCCAACTTCAGTGGGAATTTCGTTCAGTGCGGGAGCACAGACTCAGCCCCAGGAGATGACATGCTCGCCATTCTTAGAAAGAAAAAAACCCAACCCAACCCTTTATCTACTACTGAAGGATTTGTTCTTTATTCTATCGCTTTGGATTCGGATCCTTTGCTGGTTTAAGTCAATGCTGCCTTATGCACTGAAGCGACACAACGCCCCTTTACGGCAGCCGAGAGCTCATCCTGTGGCATTCGGGGACTATTGGGAATTCCCCTTCCTCCACCCTCAACCCTTCCGATCCATTTTCTGGATTTCAGGAGAATTTGATAGACTCAGGTTAAATTGAAAGACACTTTTAGTGAACACCACAGCCATCGACAGCAAAATAAGATTAAATATTGATTCGCCATTGCTAACAGCAGGCTGCTTCGTTCCCGCACAGTTTAAATGAACACCAGTGACTACAAGGGAATAACAGCATTGTTTTAAACTTTGTAAGAAAACAATTCTCTAGCACCACATACACTTATCGACAACGAAGCGTACCAGCACTTTGGGAAGTCACCTCAAATTCACTAGGGGCAGGGCCACGCTGCGACTCCAGCTAATTCTGTTTTTTTTTTTTTTTTTTTTTTGCTCTTTAAGACAGTTCTTTCTGCACTTAACTGGAGGGGGGAACGACAACCAGCATTGATTCCCCAAGCCTGGCTGAACAGCCGTATTGCAAAAAGAGGAATACGCTGAAAGAAAGATCATTACAGGTCCTCATCTGGGCCGCGGTCCCCCAAACACACGTAAGCACATTTATACACAACGTTCTTCTGCATCACCGGCCTCAGCAAGCTTTTCAGACACACTACATTTAGAGGTGTGCAGACGGTCTCTCAAACCAGGCTACGTAATGCCAAGGAGCACACACGACGGTTACAGACGGCAGCTTTGCAGCATGCATAAACACACACGTAAAAGATTCTTACCTAAAATCGTTGCCTATTCTTTTGCCTCTCTCTGGAATCCCAGGGTCTGGACACATATTATGTCCCTGGGACACACCAACCTGAGTTACTACAAGGCAAAAACAGCACATACAGAGACAGAATAGCAAAAGAAACATCCTTTCATCAACTGTCTTGGTGGATGTGGAGAGAAAAATGGCAACTGGTAGCTCGAAAACCTGAACGCGTTCCATTTTGTTTAGAGAAAAACAGCTTTGGAAACAAATGTAACTGGAATCATTTCAGCTCGGTTTATACCCCAAAGTGTTTTCCAGGAAACGCCAGCTAGGGACGCAGTTTTCCCTCTGTTCCACTACAGATGTACCTCTGAAAAGAGTTTTTTTTCGTTCTGCAAAATTACATCAATTAAGCAGCCCGTTGCCAAAGCCTGCGATTAAAGTGGCCACCTGTGACACGACAAGGTGACAGCCTGCCGCCCCGCCAAGCCCCTCCGAGTGGTGCCAGGGAAAGAAAACAACTCGATGAAGAGGAAGGTGTATGGTACCAGGGGGAAAACCAAGCACAGAACAAAGGGGGAAAGGAGAGGGAAATGCAAGCCTAGCGTTTTAAAGCAAGTAATTTAGTTTTGAGTATGAAAAATTTTATGGAGCAACCTTAATGTAACTGCCACCAAACATGAGATCTATGAAGTGGTGAGCGGCACTGAGTAAACACCTTCAAACTTCATTCTCCATCGCCCCATTTCCACCTTCCCCCTCCAGCCCGTCAAATGACGCAAGCAAGCGTTCAAGCGTTGGCTTGGGGTGGACAGAACCTGGGCGGCTCCTGGCAAGGATGAGATGAGATCTGGCGATGCACCCATCTCAAGTTTGAATCCCAGCAACTACCAAACCGCACGATAATAGCGGGACAAAAGGGTGATTCTGCCACGGAGCTGTGGAAGTTTACGTGACTCGGGTTTTTTGTATCACTAAGGGAAGGACGCAAAGAAAACGCAAGACGTCTTGGCAATGACGCTGAAGCAGCAAAGCATGAGTCTTAAGCAAGCGTGGTTCCATTCTACCTCTGCCTGTCGCCAGATTAAAGGAAAAAAACCTCAGTTATACTCCAGAACATACTATGTTAGCACAGTGCCCCAAAGACCACTGCCAAATGGATGATAGCATGGTGGTAAAAGCATGTTTCTCCCGCCAGACACGTTGGCTCAACAGTTTGAGATCTGCATGGCACCAAACACAGTGAAAGATAGGAAGGTGCGTGCACATAAATATTGACATGGGAAGATAAGCACATGGAGCGCCTCCGCAAACACAGGCTGCGCAGCATGAACGCACAAGAAGGCAAGACCATCAAATATGGTAATTATTCGTTGGTTAATTACACCTTGCGTAGTCAGGCGCTACAGCTGGAGGATACAACACTGCTCCTAAAAGGAGAGGAGGATCGCTCTGCTCCCCCGGGCACGGGGCTTTCAGCCGAGCATCTACACCTAACTGCTGGCTACCTGTGCTGAACACCACCGCTTCCGACCTCCTCCTCAGCTCCGGGCACTGCCATCTCATCCCGTCCCTTCCAACTGCGAAAGCGCCTTTGCCTCTCCTGGTTTCCCTCTCCACCCCACCGTGCAGAGCCAGTCCCAGCGCTGAGCACCGCCGCTGAGCTGCTGGACCCAGAGGGACGGGGTCGGGGCTGTCCCTGCCACCCCCTCTGGCACGGCCACCGCACCGGGCTCCGTGTTTCGGCATGACGCTTTGGTGCTCCGCAGTCTCCTCTATGCATTTGAGGGCAAAAGAGGAAGCGAGATATGACTTTATAGGAAACCAGACTCCCAAGAGATTGCTTTGCCTCGTCTGCATATTCATAACCTCACATTAAGCTCAGTCACGTGGACAAGCAGAGACACCAGCAAGAGACAGAAGCATGAAAGCGGCACACGGTCTCTTTTGATGGCTGCGTTTTGTAGCTACAAAGCTTTGCTGCCACCTTTCCCAGATTCTGACGATTCTGAACGTGCACCGGAGTCGGAAGGAAGGGAGCCCCTGCTCACAGCAGGGATTCATCCCTGAGATTTTCAGCAACCGTGCCCTGATAACCGAAGCAGCCACGACAAAACCCTGCTCCAGGAGCGGGTATCTCCAGCAGGTCGCAGATGCAACATAACTTGGTGAGCCTTCTGCAAGTGAATCACCAGCTTCCAAGCAAGAGCCCTTCTGCTAGCGCTTGACATGATGTGCTGCTGCTGAGAAACGAGAGGTTGGCTGAACAAAGTACACGGGTGACACCGTCTTCCGCAGGGTTTCTTAAATCACTACCTACCTACTCAAATGCCATGACTGTGCACACAGATACCTCCAAACTAAGTAAAATTAACGCTCAGGACAGAGCGCACAAACTAGGGTTGTATGTCACCAGCCCGTATGGTACTTAAGGAAAAGCGCTAAGATTTCTCATCTTACTTCTATGCCTTCTCCAGAGTCAAACCAGGCTAAATGAGCTACGCCTATAACGTACACATGCACGAGCACAGCTCCTACAGACATGTCTGCATTCAAACGCTTGTAGGCTCTTCCTTGCAGAGCAGATTACCTTCCCACACCAAATCCTTTCTCCCATCGCCAAAAGCCTATCCAGACATCATCTTTATGCCCGCGTTAGTTACTCTGCACTGGCATCGCACCCATTTGTTATGTCCCACGTCAGACGACAGTGAACCTTGAAGCCTCCCATTCAAAGCTTCAGGAGGCACCAGCGGGCAGGTCGTCAGTTATCAATCACATTTCTGAAGACTAAAACCAGTTTTGATCTCGTTAGCTAGCATTTCATTAATATCTATACACCACGTGTAGATAAGCCAGAGAACAGGTAAGGTAAAACAGAGCAAGGGGGAAAGGAAAGACACCTCCGTATCATGATAGTTGGGACATATTACTTGAAAATGTAAAGGAGAGAAAAAGGAGAGGGTGGATTAGATGGTCACTTACAGAAGCTTTTGTTCTATCTTTTGTTTTAAACACACACACACACGACCATAACTACACCAAAGGCTGTAAACCATATTTGTTATGCTGAGAACTTGCTGTCAGTACTGTGTTCATCTTCCTGAAGGTTTGACTGATCTATGCCTGGGCTGTAGCACTACAGAATGAATTCTTCAAGGTCACTAGGAAAACAATAGATCTTAAAAACTGTGATGAACTGTTCCATTTCTACATTAGAGGCTCAAGGACTCTCTCCCCAAACCCACAGAACTAGTTTTCCACCCCTTCATTCTCCTGATTTTGTCAACAACTCCCTTCCCACTGTGAATTCGGTAACAGCCAGTTACGATTGCTTTGTTTGCCACAGTAATTTACTCCATCTGGTAAAAGAACCGAGAACCTCCTTCAGTTCTCTGTATCTCCCCATGTGAATAAAGTTCACCGAAAGATTCCTAAGGGACAATTTTTTATTGACTTTAGGAATGTAAAATACGAACTACAAAATAAAGCAGCGTCTCAAAAGGTTTTACAAAGACTCAACATTTCTCAGCATGAGAAATACAGTGAAAGCAAGGGAGCTTTTCTACTGGCATGGGGGACAGGGAGAGAAGGATCGCAGCAGTAATTAGTTGTTTTATTAGGTTAATCTTTACGACCATGCTAAGGCTTGTAGTTACTCCATGCAACCATCTGGTCAAGCTAACGGCTTAGAAAACTCAATCCTAAAAGCAGGAGAGCTGACCTGTGCTCACCCCCAAGAAACGCTCGCTGCCTTCCCAGTCCAGGAGGGTTCTTTAGCACCCAGCAACCAACCGTCAAGCATTTCCAGAACCTCAGTGATACCGACCCAGGCGTTAAATACTCATGCGTCTAGCAACGCGCAAGTGCGACAAGGGTACAGGCTTGGGCTGTGAGGCCTGAACACTGGATGGACTGCTTCCAGCCAGCAATTTTTTGCTTGGGGAGGGAATTCTGAACCCGTATTTCACGTCTGGTCGCTATCTCAGAATAGTTCAGAAGTACAGAGTTCAAAAGCATTTGCAGACTTTCAGATTTTCAAGACCATTTGCAAAGACGGTGTTTGCAGCATGCCCTACTGAAACCAAGCCCAGCGCCTTTCAGAGCTGCGTTGCCTCGTGCTGGAACCCCGGGCTGGCTCCTCTGCCCCCCAGCGCTCGCTCTGCGCTGTCGCAGCACAGCGGGCACCCACGTCCGCGCGTCCGTACCCCAACGGCTGATGCAGAAAGCAGGCTGGCTGCAATGCTGACTCTATCTAGAAGCTGCCATACACTTGGCTGAGACCTAAAACTGGTCAACGCCTCCCAAATGACTTTGCATTTGTACATTTAAAATAGATTTTGACTAGCCTGAATAATAGGCAGAACTTGCACTACTTCGTACGATCCCTTCCAACGACACCCAGCAGCACGTTTTCAGGTTTGCCTCATTCAAAGGTCAGGAAAGCAACTTTGATGCTGTTTTGTAAAAGCCGAGTACCATGGTTTTCCCACTGTGTGACATGGAATATACACATTTACATACTGCATGCAGTAAAAGAAAGAATCTTCTAAATGCCATCTAAAATGTAAAACTATTTCTTATCTCTTATTCTCCAGAGCTGTATTATTTTTCCTCTAAAAACGATTAAAGCAAGATGTCCAATTAATTTTAGGGATGGTGAACAGTACGAGGCGCTTGATTTCAATTTCAAATAAACACGTTTGACTGCAACCCAACACAATTAGCAACTCACCCCCCCAATTCCATGTTTTTTTATGTATTCTTTTTCTGAAACAGCACCAGCAGCTGTTGAGTGACTGCATTCTGCCTCCGTTCAGCCACATGAAACACAGAGGCTTTCATCTGGCCAGGTAGGACCTGGCAGCTAACCACAGCGTCCATCCAGCAGAACCCAAATCCTCTGGCAGACCTGCGGGGTGTTAAGCACAGAGCTGCAAGCGGTCTCAGCTGGCCACAGATTCTTCAAGGGGGAATTTCAGGTCAGGTGCAAAGAGCAGTAGAAAACATGGCTGGTAAGAAAGTCTTTGAAAATAAAGCAGGGCATAGCTATGGGGGTTGGACTGGGTGACCTCTAGCGGTCCCTTCCAACCCAAAACATTCTATGATAGCTCTAGCTATCACCAAGAGACACAGAAAGTTCTAAATTTCTGATATTTGAGCCAGATGAAATAATAGCAATGCTAGGAAACGTCACAGCTCTTTAATCAGCCTGTCCCACCTGTATAATTATCTCCAAGGCATATGCAGACTCCTAAGCTCACGGAAGTCTGAGAGAAGAAGGGGCACGGCCAGCCATGCAAATCAAAAAGGCAAGGGAAAAAGAAGATAACATTTGGGGCTCCATTTTCTGAAAATGAACCATTTTCTGGAGACATCTTCTCCGGAATCAGCATTTCTGAAGTTGAAAATTTACTGTAAGAGAAGTGTGACAGCAGAAGGCTGCGCAAGATAGAGGTTAATCGGGGTTTACAGTCCAGACCTTGCTGGGAGCGGAGCACACGGAAGGAGCTGAAGGCACAAGGGTTGTGGCAAGCACCATGCTGGTAACGGGAAGGAATTTGGGCCACAGCACTATCACCATCTATATTATTATAGCTTAATAGCTTTCAGGCTAAGCTGCCTTCCTACGCTCTGTTTTGCCTTATCAAATATGACAAGATTAGCACTGCACAAGATGCTGAATTGACAGCTTTGAAGACTCTACCCTGCTCTCTGTTGGGTGGGGATAAACTGGGCAGCGGCAACGAGAACTTCCTACACTTTTATCCTCAGAAGTGGAGCACGACTGGGACGGAGCAGGCTATGCTAGGAAGGAAAGCTCCGCTCCTGTCCCTTATTCAGCTCCCAGTGCCTTTCCCCGCAGCCTGGGGCAGGGACAGTGCTGACAGCGCTCATTAGTGACATTCATTAGCAAGGGGTAAAACTGCTACAGGGAAGCAGCCCAGCATTCACAGAATCCCAGACTGGCAGGGGTTGGAAGGGACCTCAGGAGCTCACCCAGTGCCACCCCCCTGCCCAAGCAGGCTCACCCAGAGCAGGGGGCACAGGACAGCGGCCAGGTGGGGGTTGAAGATCTCCAGAGAAGGAGACTCCACAGCCCCCCTGGGCAGCCTGGGCCAGGGCTCGGGCACCCTCAAGGTCAAGAAGTTCTTCCTTACATTCAACTGGAACCTCTTGTGCTCCAGTTTTTGCCCATTGCCCCTTGTCCTGGCACTGGGCACCACTGAGAAGAGTCTGGCTCCGTCCTCGTGACCCCCACCCTTGAGATATTTGTACGTGTTGATGAGGTCCCAGGAAGGAGAAATGGGAATCCTACATATTCTCAACACCAGAATACTTGTATACAGTAAACTAATGCCTCTGAACCGGGCTAACGTTTTTCGCTTGGTGAAGACCCCCTTCCCACCTTCCCCGCTATCCAAGAGAGCAAACATCCCACTCAAAATCCACATCCTTTTGTCTCCGGTGCCCACGCAATCAAAGCTCGTCAGATTTTCCAGCAGGATTTCATTCTCAGTTAAGTGAAGTGAAATGTTTGTTACAATTAAATTCTTCTTGGCAAGAATACATCATCGGGCCAGGAAACATCTTGCATACAGGGTTTTTCTTAACATGGAATTAATTTCCTCTGAACGTGCCCCACCATTTTCTGCTCTGGGTATTTTGGCCAATTTACACCCTGCTCTTTCATTACCTTGCTCCTGAAACACTGGAGACGCCAAGCCCTCTCCTGCAAGCCTAGAAGCGACCCATTTTCATTTCGGGTAGGCAGCGAGGGATGTTTTAGTTCAGTTCATCCATTTTTCTTAACTGAATTCTGCATCTGGAATTCGGGTGAGTGAAATGTCCAAACGGGACCTCTTTGATGGGTGCAATGGACTACGCGACAAAATGAGCGATTATATCCTCTCCTCTAAAAACTCTTTTAAGAAACGCTACATTCTGCTCCTATTTGAATTTATATAAAATGTAAACTGGAATTAATTCGGATCCCTCCTCTTTAACCTCAGAATCCCCTTAAGAGCCCGGTTGTCTCTCCAGAGCCATATGCATAAAGAAACTGAGTCCTGAGTTTGCAAAGAACCCAACGTAAAGATGAATGGACCTCATGGATTCACCTCCTGCAGGAGGGAAACAGGGCAGTGACAAAGTGACATTCTGAGCACGCCTCTAATGTCTCCACCACCAGATACACGGGAAGCGAGGAACTAATCGGGAGACCACAGAAATCAGCGTTACGAGCTCTTGCACAGCAGTGGTAGGGTTCTTCTGCAGGGACAATTAAATAAAACACACAGAGAAAGACAGCTACTGCTGCCTTCGGTTTTCCAACAGGTCTTTTTTGGTGTGGTTCCTTATCCCTACTCCTAATTTTACAATAGCAATATTAACTGAGTTTTCAAAAGGATTTACAGTTTGAGACTTTCCACACTAAGAGACGACAGAAGGCACGGACCCCAGCCCGCCGCCGTGCAGGCAGCATACAGTATATATGGAATGTGCACGCCCGCTCCCCTCCATCCCCGCTTTAACGAGTTAGTATATGCTTGTGAATAGAGCACTGGAGGGAAGTGATGCAGAGATGCAGAGGGAGGAGAGGGAGAAGCATTCAAACTTTTAAGAGTGACAAAGTTTTAGAGATTACTGGGAAGTCAAATGAAATGTTCAAGGAGATCATACTACAAAGACAGCGGGAGGAGGAGCCAAAAAACTTACAGACTGATGTCTTCTGGTTATTGTCCTTGCTGGGCATTAGCTTCACCCCTCTGGACTTGAGTTCCATTTGCTTCTTGACTACAGAGAGAGATTTAAAACAAAGCAGAAGACAAGGAAAATATTTAGCTAAGCGTTAGGGATTATGTGAAAAGAAAGTAAAGCCACAGTTGTGCAGCACCCGCAGCGCAGGATACCCCGCATCCTTCCCTTGCAGCTCAGACAACTTATCCCGACCCCTCAAAACCATGAGGGCCCCCTTTTCATTTACCTCGTTAGGTCTGGACTGGTGTCTTTGGGGATCTGAGCCAAGCTGACCCCAGTGGAATGTAAAAATTGGGCACGCAACCCCCCTCCCTCTGTAACCACGCCACTTTGCTTAACATACGAAACCTGGGAACAGACAAAAGGGAAGCTCCAAGAAACTTCAGAGATCTTGAGCATAAAATGCTGGCTTAGTTTCACCCAGTTTTACCGAGGCAGTTGTTCCATGAACGCGTTATACAGTAAAGCCATTCCCTATGGGAATACAGCGCTCAAATGAACATCCCATAACCTAAAAATTGTACGCGATCTGCACAAATAGCAGACACAAAAAGGCAGTAAAATAGCAGGAAAAGGGGCCATATTAAAACCATATTATTGGCAAAGAGAAGGATGAATTCACAGACTCTCTATTAATAGCCACATCAAGCACCAAGTCTGCGCGGTGACGCTACCCGAGCTCCTGCTGCGACCACGCACCTCCCCACTCTAAACCTCAGCCGGGAGGTGAGAAAACACGAGGGTAGCAACACGACTTCCACCCATCCATCGCCAAGAGTCCCATCCTTCTGCACACTATGGCAATTCCCCCCGTATCCGAGCAGGTATTAGTTTCTATTACCAGGACTTGGCTGTTGCTGAGCTGCTCTCTACAGAAGAGGGTTTTGCACAACCCCCCGTGTCAAAGCCACCTGGATCCCAGCAGAGAGAGACGACGGCTCCTACAGCCCGCACACGGGTAGTTTTGGACTAACACACAGCAGAATTTCTGCTGCCGCATTTGAAGTTAATGTGGTTAAAGAATAACTTCGCGTCAGGACGTGTGATGTCCAAATCCCTCTACAGGATCCTTCTTCTGACGAGCCGGTCCTTATCTACGGAGCAAAGCGGTCCATCTCCCACTTCAAACTGTTCCTTTCTTCTTCTTTCTCGTATCATACTTTCATCCCTAAATTAGCACATTTCTAAGACAAAGTTGTCAAGAAAAATTACTGATATAACTAACAAGTTTTTTTTAATCATGCTTTTCTGGCTTAAAAAATAAATCTGTTTAGAACATCTGTTTGCAGGAGCTTCAGACAGGAGCTGTCGAGCACATTCCTGGCAGCTCACCTAAGGTAGCGCTTTTCTGAGCTAGATGCTAGCTCCGAGCTTTCTGTTGGTCGTTTGGTTGCAGCTTTTTGCTTTCTCTTGAAAGAAAGCTGTTATAGCTTCTTACTGAGCTCCACATTAGCTAAAAAAATATTCCTGAAGAAAAGCCTCAGTTGTTCATGTCTGTCTTGCTGATATTAGTATCTTTAATCGGGGGGGGGGCGCCTTTTTTTTTTAAGAGGGGAAAAATACCTAACAGTATGCCACTTTTGAAGCAAATCTTACATACATGTGTTTCTTTTTTCCTGTATTTTACTGTAAATCCACCTGCAAACGCACAAGGACAGAAGCAGCAGGTCTCCGGGCACACCAACCAGCCACGTATGCCTCCAGCTCACGGCACGGCAATTCTGGGATATTTGTCATAGAATGATAGACTGGTTTGGGTTGGAAGGGACCCCTCGAGGTCACCCAGCCCAACCGCCCTGCAGGAGCAGGGACACCTTGAACCACAGCAGGTTGCTCACAGCCCCGGCCAACCTGGCCTGGAATGTTCCCAGGGATGGGGCCTCCACCCCCTCTCGGGGCAACCCCTGCCAGGGTTTCACCACCCTCACTGGAAAGAATTTCTTCCTTAGATCCAGTCTAACCCTCCCCTGCTTCAGTTTAAAGCCATCCCCCCTTGTCCTGTCCCAGCTGGCCCTACTAAAAAGCTTGTCCCCCC